>NC_135983.1:25299455-25666955 GCF_053455715.1 Rhinoraja longicauda | reverse complement strand
AAATTAAACCAAAGCTTATTACCAAATATTACCGGTCTATAGTTACACGAGAGGATGTCCTCCCTTGCAGAATGTTTCAAAAATACTGATGTACCAATTTCACTTCTTTAAGCTCCACGTAAGGGCTGGTGTGGGTTGGAGCGGATTTGATGGATGTAAACCAGTTTGCTGAGACCAAATGCCAGCAGGATCTTGCCTGCGAGGGACTCTCTCCCTAATGAGCTGCCAAGGATGGGTTGCACACTTCTACCATTACTTCCAGATCATGCTTGCAAGTTCTGTCACTTGCACAAAGGTTAGTTAGGGAGCTTTCACTCACACCCACCCACATTCACATTTCATTTTGAGAAGTATTTGACAGGAAAGAATAGTTGCAGAGAAAGAAGTAACTTTGAGGCAGTGACGGAAATGGTTTCAGGTCTGCTAGGCAGCAGAGTGGCACAGCGGTAGAGTTGCTGCCTCACAGCGCCAGAGACCCGGGTTCGATCCGGACTACGGGCGCTGTCTGTGCGGAGTTTGTACGTTCTCCACGAGGCTCTGCCTATCTTCTCCAGTTACTCTGGTGTGATCCTACATTCCAAAGATGTGCAGGATGTTGCCTGAGCCGACATCACAGTGAGGAGGTGACTGGAGTACAGAGCAGGTTCACCAGATTGAACCCTGGGATGGCAGGACTTTCATATGAAGAAAGACTGGATAGACTAGGCTTATACTCGCTGGAATTTAGAAGACTGAGGGGGGATCTTATAGAAACATATAAAATATAAAAGGGGGGATCTTATAGAAACATATAAAATTCTTAAGGGGTTGGAGAGGCTAGATGCGGGAAGATTGTTCCCGATGTTGGGGGAGTCCAGAGCCAGGGGTCACAGCTTAAGGATAAGGGGGAAGTCTTTTAGGACCGAGATGAGAAAACATTTCTTCACACAGAGAGTGGTGAGTCTGTGGAATTCTCTGCCACAGAAGGCAGTTGAAGCCAGTTCATTAGCTATATTTAAGAGGGAGTTAGATGTGGCCCTTGTGGCTAAAGGGATCAGGGGGTATGGAGAGAAGGCAGGTGCAGGTTACTGAGCTGGATGCTCAGCCATGATCATATTGAATGGCGGTGCAGGCTCGAAGGGCCGAATGGCCTACTCCTGCACCTATTTTCTATGTTTCTATGTTTCTATGGAGGAGACTCACTGTGATGGATGTTTCTTTTTTTTTGTTTCATATTGGTTTGTGATTGTGTGTGTTGTTGCTTATTTTTATCGCTCTTATTGTTGGACTGTGGGTGACGGAATTTCGTCCAAAAGACTTGGGTTTTTTTTCGGATGACAATAAAGGCTATTCTGATTCTGATTCTGATTCTGAGTTACTCCAGCATTTTGTGTCTACCTTCGATTTAAACCATGCATCTGCAGTTTTTTTTCTTACAGGTTTGTAGTTTATTTGGCTTCTGTAAATTGTCCTGAATGTGTCAGATAGAACGTGTGTCTGGGTGATGGCTGGCCGGCACGGACTCGGTGGGCCATCGGGCCTATTTCCACTCTGTATCTCTAAACTAAACTAAACTAAACTAAACTAAACCAAGTAATTATGAAGAGGGGTCTCGACCCAAAACGTCACCTCATTCCTTCTCTCCAGAGATGCTGCCTGTCCCGCTGAGTTACTCCAGCTTTTTGTGTCTATCTTAAGTAATCATTTCATTGTTCTGTTTCATGTACAGGTGACAATTAGGTAACATTCCTAAGTCTTGACTTGCTCAACCAGCCAGAACTGCCTAATTGCCAACTAGAGTGAGCATCCAATGGTTCATGAGGCACCTGACTGAAAACCTGAGTGCAATGGCAATCGATCAGAGAGGAGAGAGAAATTGGAAGAACAGCACCTCATATTTCGCTTGGGCAGCTTACAACCCAGAGGTAGGATTCTTGATTTCTCCAACTCCAAGTAACCCTTGGTTTCCCTCTTCACCCGTCCCTCCCCCACCCTAGTTCTCCAACTAGTTTCCCTGACCTCCCTTCACTATTTTACTATTTGTATGCCTCATTGTCACCTTCCCCTCATCCAACAATGGACCATTCTACGTTTCCTTGATCACCGTCTGCTTTGATCTGTCCTTTTCATGTGCTCTTTGTACCCTTCCATGTCTCCAGCTTCTCACTCCCCTGACTCTCAGCCTGAAGAAGGGTCTCGGCTGAAGATCGAATAAAAAATGTCAGGGCAGCATCTCTGGAGAAAAAGGTTGGATGACGTGTGGGGAAGAAGGGTCACGACCCGAAACGTCACCCATTCCCTCTCTCCAGAGTTGCTGCCTGCCCCGCCGAGCTACTCCAGCATTTTGTGTCTATCTTAGGAGAGAGGAAGCCATCTTCTAAGTGCTCATGATTAGTGCTCAACAGTTGCTGTAATCAATCAAACAGAATAAAGGAAAACCCACCATATATGCTTCAATGGTCCGCCATTTTAACAAGACAATTGTTAATGGAAGTTTGGCTCAGGGGAAGTTTTTTACAACGCAATGTGAAATATGTTGCAAACATCAAACGTGGTTGCAATGGCAATAACTTTAATGTATTACTTATGAATAAATATCAGGAAAGGAAAGGAATGGAAATAATTTTACAAACACTGCTTCAGAAGATGCAAATGCATAATTTATATTGACGATTCGATGGGAACTAATTTCTGCTGAAAGAGGTGAATGTAATAAATTTCAGTTTTTCTTCAGAGAATCCAATTAGCATTGTGGCTGACTAGTGACTGGCATTGCAGAGGAGTGCACTGATAATGAACATTGGTAGGGGCTTGTTGTGATATTGCAAGGACAACTTTGTTGCTTCACCAAGCAGGAACTTTAATTGGAGAACCAGAGTTGGAAAGAAAATCGCATTTTACTTCCTCCACCTGAATCCTTCAGAGGAGAAGCTTGGCACAATGCTGCACACTGGTAAATAGTTCAACTAACACAGGGAGCACAAAGCAATTACTACTCTGTGCAGGAAGGAACTGCAGATGCTGGTTTAAACCCAAGGTAGACAGAAAGTGCTGGAGGAACTCAGCACGACAAGCAGCATCTCTGGAGAGAAATCCCTCCAGATTGAAGAAGGGTCTCGACCTGAATCGTCACCCATTCCTTCTCCCCAGAGAGGCTGCCAGTCCCGCAATGACGAATTTTCTTCCAAGGGAACCCATTAATGCATCTTACAGTAACTGAGACCATCCTGAGATTTAGTTTAGTTTCGTTTAGAGATGCAGCGCGGAAACAGGCCCTTCGGCCCAACGAGTCCGCGCCGACCAGCGATCCCCGCAAACTAGCACTATCCTACACACACCAGGGACGATTTACACTTATACCAAGCCAATTAACCTACAAACCTGTACGTCTTTGTGGAGTGTGGGAAGAAACCGAAGATCTCGGAGAAAAGCCACGCAGGTCACGGGGAGAACGTACAAACTCCGTAGTCAGGATCGAACACGGGTCTCCGGCGCTGCAAGCGCTGAAAGGCAGCAACTCTACCGCTGCACCACCATGCCGGTGTATTTACTTGAAGTTAGAGAAGTCAATAGTCATACTGCTGGGTCGTAAGCTGCCCAAGACTAGCTTGATCCGAATGAGATGTTGACTGCAAAGAGCCATTTATGACCAGCTTGTAGGGTGTAAAATGGCGCCAAATGATGGTGGACTATTGCATTTGGAATCAGTGTTCTGTTTACACGCATGGGGTGCTAAGATTAGTACGGGTGTCAGGGGTTATGGGGCAAAGGCAGGAGAATGGAGTTGAGTGGGGAAGATTGGTCAGCCATGATTGAATGGCGGAGTAGACTTGATGGGCCTTGATGGCTTCATTCTGCTCCTGGAACTTACAAACTTATGATCTTAATCGGGGATTGTATTTATGTGTGGCAATACTCGCACTGATCTATACGCAAAAAAAAATGTAGTTCAATATACCTTCGGTACCGTGACGATGAAAGAACCATAAAAATAAGATATTGTCGACAGAAGGAACTGCAGATGCTAGAATCTTGAGTAAAAGTGCTGTCAAGATTGGTAAGACTGGGCTTGTATTCACTGGAGTTTAGAAGGATGAGAGGGGATCTTATAGAGACGTATAAAATTATAAAAGGTCTGGACAAGCTAGATGCTGGAAAAATGTTCCCAATGTGTGGGGGGAGTCCAGAACCAGGGGCCACACAGTCTAAGAATAAAGGGGACGCCATTTAAAACTGAGGTGAGAAGAAACTTTTTCACCCAGAGAGTTGTGAATTTGTGGAATTCTCTGCCACAGAAGGCAGTGGAGGCCAATTCACTGGATGAATTTAAAAGAGAGTTAGATAGAGCTCTAGGGGCTAGTGGAATCAAGGGATATGGGGAAAATGGAGGCACGGGTTACTGATTGTGGATGATCAGCCATGATCACAATGAATGGTGGTGTTGGCTCGAAGGCCAAATGGCCTCCTCCTGCACCTATTTTCTTTGTTTCTATGTTTCTATGTTTAACTCAGCAGGTCAGGCAGCATCTGCGGAAGGAAAGATTAAGTGATTTTTTTTGGGTCAAGACTTTTCTTCAGACTCAAGATATTGGTCACGATGTGAGATGGAAATTGTTACAGTTTGTGGTGAATACTGACTGTACCATCCGTCGCCCACGAAACCCATCAGTTTAAATTTCATGCTCACTGCACAAATACATTTCTATAATTTACAGTCAAAATAATTTGTTCTGCGCCACCAATTGCATCTTCTGTGGTGTTCATTCTTTCAAGTGAAACAAAGGGCATCTTCTTGAAATAAGAGAGAGACAGTTGAAAAATGATTAAATATAGTGTGGTCAGCAGGGAATTGGAAAATTGCTCAGGTCCCCAACTGCTTCTGGTGTTTGCTGTGATCTATATCAACTTTTTTTAGTTTTTTAGTTTAAAGGTACAGTCAAGTCAAGTCAAGTTTATTTGTCACATACACATACACGATGTGCAGTGAAATGAAAGTGGCAATGCCTGCGGATTGTGCACAAAAAAGAATTACAGTTACAGCATATAAATAAAGTTAATAAGTTACTATAGTGTAGACAAAAATTTAGTCTCTGGAGTTATAAAAGTTGACAGTCCTGTGGGAAGAAACTCCGTCTCATCCTCTCCGTTTTCACAGCGTGACAGCGGAGGCGTTTGCCTGATCGTAGCATCTGGAACAGTCCGTTACTGGGGTGGCAGGGGTCCCTCATGATCTTGCTTGCTCTGGATCTGCACCTCCTGATGTATTGGTCCTGCAGGGGGACGAGTGTAGTTCCCATGGTGCGTTCTGCCGAACGCACTACTCTCTGCAGTGCCATCCTGTCCTGGGCAGAGCTATTCCCAAACCAGACTGTAATGTTGCCGGACAGGATGCTCTCTACAGCCCCAGAGTAGAAGCAATGAAGGATCCTCAGAGACACTCTGAATTTCCTCAGTTGTCTAAGGTGGTAAAGGCGCTGCTTTGCCTTACCCACCAGTGCGGCAATGTGCGTTGCCCATGTCAGATCCTCTGTGATGCGGACTCCCTAGTATTTAAAACTGCTCACCCTATCCACAGTAGACCCATTTATATCCAGTGGCGTGTACGTCCTTGGATGTTTAGCCCTTCTGAAGTCCACAATCAGCTCCTTCGTTTTAGTGACATTCAAGAGGAGGCTATTGTCCTGACACCAGAGTGCCAGATCAGCCACCTCCTACCGGTAGGCCTTCTCATCGTTGTTGGAGATCCGGCCCACCATCACAGTGTCATCAGCAAACTTGATGATGGAGTTTGAGCGTGGATAAAGGCCATGTGGCCCACCGAGTTCGTGCCGACCAGTGAACCCCATATACTAACACTATCTCACACGCAAGGGACAACTTACAACTTCTATCATACATACATTAGGGGCGGCACGGTGGCGCAGTGGTGGAGTTGGTGCCTTACAGCGCCAGAGTCCCAGGTTCAATCCTGACAATGGGTGCCGTCTGTACGGAATCTGCACGTTTTCTCCGTGACCTGCGTGGGTTTTCTCCGGGATCTCCGGTTACCTCCCACGCACGAAAGACGTACAGGTTTATAGGTTAATTAACTTGGTATAATAATAAATGATCCCCTAGTGTGTCTAGATAACATTAATGTGCAGTGATTACTCGATGGCACGGACTCGGTGGGCCGAACGGCCTGTTTCCACGCTGTATCTCTGAACTAAACTGATCGCAACTAACAATGTATGTGCATGGTTCATATCAAAACGTTAAATATAGAGCTCTTTGCTTAGATGAATGGTGTGTCTTCAGCCTTGACATTAGTCTTCAGATATGCAGTGTGGAAACTGTCCCTGAGGCCTACCGGGTCCATGCCCACCAGTGATCCCACCAGCACTATCCTACACATTAGCGACAATCTGCAGAAGCCAGTTGTATTTTTGCTTGATACCGAAGGCACGCTGCAGAACGGTGGCGCGGCGGTAGAGTTGCAGCTTCACAGCGCCAGGGACCCCGGTTCAATCCTGACTACGGGTGCTGTCTGTACGGACATTGTACGTTCTCCCTGTGACCCGAGTGGGTTTTCTCTGGGCGCTCCGGTTTCTTCCCACACTCCAAAAGACGCACAGGTTTGTATGCTGATTGGCTTTGGTATAATGGTAAATTCTCCCTAGTGTGAAAGATGGCAGAGGGATCGCTGGTCGGCGTGGACTCAGTGGGCCGAAGAGCCGGTTTCCACGCTGTATCTCTGAAGTAAGGGAGATTGGAGCCCATGGTTAAAGCATGACTGGAAATGTGTGTAACCTGCAAACTGTCAGGTACAAGTGGAAGGAGCTTCTCCTCCATTAATGGTCCATGAGGGCATTTCAACTGGCATGTTTGAAATGGCACTGAAATGACTACTTGCCCCTGCCTTATCCCCACAATGGAAACTCTTCTGATCCCGCATAGATCAACCAGATGAAGTAGATGAATGGTATGCAGATTCAACTCATACCTCTCTTGTGGTGGCACAGCGGTAGAGTTGCTGCCTTACAGCGAATGCAGCGCCGGAGACCCGGGTTCGATCCCGACTACGGGCGCCGTCTGTACGGAGTTTGTACGTTCTCCCCGTGACCTGCGTTGGTTTTCTCCGAGATCTTCGGTATCCTCCCGCACTCCAAAGACCTACAGGTTTGTAGGTTAATTGGCTTGATAAATGTAATAATAATTGTCCCTTGTAGGTTTTGGATAGTGTTAATGTGCGGGGATCGCTGGTCGGCGCGGACCCGGCGGGCCGAAGGGACTGTTTCCGCACTGTATCTCTAAAACTACTTTGGATCATGAAAGGTGTGTGTACCTGTGTGGGAACAATGTAGAAATAAGGAACTGAAGATGCTGGCTAATACACAAAAGGACACAAAATGCTAGAGTATCTCAACAGGCCAGGCAGTATCTCTGGAGAACTTGGATAGGTGACGTTTCGGGTCTAGACCCAAAAATCGACCAGCGATCCCTGTGCATTAACACACACCAGGGACAACTTACATTTTTTACCAAAGCCAATCAGCCTGCAAACCCGCACGTCTTTGGAGCGCAGGAGTAAACTGGAGCTCCTTGAGAAAACCCTCGCAGGTCACGGGGAGAAGGTACAAACTCCGTACAGACAAACAGGATCGAGCCCGGAGCTCCGGCGCTGCAAGCGCTGTAAGGCAGCAACTCTACCGCTGTGCCACCGTGACCGTCCTTCGCCTTATTGACACATATAAAATTCTTAAGGGGTTGGAGAGGCTAGATGCAGCAAGATTGTTCCCGATGTTGGGGAAGTCCAGAACCAGTGGTCACAGCTTAAGGATAAGGGGGAAGTCTTTTAGGACCGAGATGAGAAAACATTTCTTCACACAGAGAGTGGTGAGTCTGTGGAATTCTCTGCCACAGAAGGTAGTTGAGGCCAGTTCATTGGCTATATTTAAGAGGGAGTTAGATGTGACCCTTGTGGCTAAAGGGATCAGGGGGTATGGAGAGAAGGCAGGTACGGGATACTGAGTTGGATGATCAGCCATGATCATATTGAATGGCGGTGCAGGCTCGAAGGGCCAAATGGCCTACTCCTGCACCTATTTTCTATGTTTCTATGTTTCTATGTGACTGCCGCACTTTGTGTCCATTTGTGTACCTGTGTGGGAGGTGAAGCTCTGGTGGATATTGCCAGAGGTGTACATTCTCGTTATTGATGGCAGATGTGTGTGTGTGGGGGGGAGGGGGGGCACTTTCAAGGACAGAGATGAAACCAGCTTCCATTTTTGAAAGGCAAGGGTGTAATGGTATTTACCTTCTGCTCTGATTGTTCCGTTTGATCTGCGGCTGCAACAATATCCATCATCGGGAACTGCAAAATGTTGTCTACCATATTAAGCATCTTCGGGGAAATCAGTGCTCTGACAGAGCACTTATTCATCAGGCTCAATCAGGTCTGATGAAAGTCCTACTCGATCACGCCGATGCTGTCAGAAAACAAAGCTGCTGATGATAGCCTCGGGGGACTATGTTTTACATTCAAGGTAGATCTTCCACTCTCCTGCTTCTCTCTGAACTTATCATAACATTCTCCATTTCATGGCCATTTGAACATTAATTTGTCAGATAACCAATAATATCTTCAGGCCATAAACAATGATTAGGCGCGGTGCCAGACGTAGTCATTGTCAGGCCTTTTGAGAACGAGTGGCCTGCCTGTGCTCCTAGCTCATCGTGGCTATTCTAGGTGCTGTGATTATGTCACAATACCGGATACATTTGCGCAATGAAGACTTCAGTACGAGACAGAAGCTGTTTATTATAAACTAGACCAAGTGGACCTGTTGGGCCCAAACCTCTCCTGCATTGGTGCAGCACCCTCTCCTCCCCCCCTCCCCTCTCCCCCCCCCCCCATCCCCTCCCCTCCTCCCCTCCCCCTCCCCCCCCAACTCCATTCCCCTCAACCCCCCTTATCCTTCCTCCCCCCTCCCTCACTAGCAGGCAGATTTTAACTTTAAAATGTGAATAACTTTAAAAATATAACACCGATTTCAATGAAACTTCTTCCATTAGCACCAAATGAACGACGGTGAGTAAGGTGGGCCTAAAATTGTCGTGCTATTGTGTGCTGTTTTGGCTGTAGTTCAGGAACAAACACACAAACAAACGAGAGTTTTAGCATATAGATACCAATGCAATCTTCAGGGGTGTCAGGGGTTATGGGGAGAAGGCACGAGAATGGGGTTAGGAAAGAAAGATAGACCAGCCTTGATGGAATGGCAGAGTAGACCTGATGGGCCAAATGGCCTAATTCTGACCCGATCACTTATGATCTTATAACCTTACTGTATAATTCTTTGTTTTCTCTTTGAAAATCAGTGTTACATTTGTTACTTTCTCATCCAAATCACCTCATTAAAAGGCGATGAATTGTGGAAGATGAAATAAAGCATCCAACTGCCTCTCGTCACCTCTTAGACGCTTTGTAAAATATAGTTGGTTTTAGTTCCATTAATTTCTCTTCTACTGCTATATTAGTTTTGAGATACAGCGTGGAAACAGGCACTTTGGCCCACCGAGTCCACACCGACCAGCGATCCCCGCACATTAACACGATCCTACAAACACTAAGGAGAATTTACATATTACACCAAGACAATTAACCTACGTACCTGCACGTCTTTGGAGTGTGGGAGGAAACCGAAGATCTCAGAACTGAAGATCTCAAGACCACAATTAAGAGTTCTGCTTGATCAATCTACTCTAGGGTTACTGCCAGGATAGTTATGTTGGACCAGCAAACATTTAAAAGTCCCTGGTACTGAATTGAGGGCTGCACTGTGGCGCAGCAGTAGAGTTGCTGCCTTACAGCGCCAGGTTCGATCCTGACTACGGGTGCTGTCTGTACAGAGTTTGTACGTTCTCCCTGTGTGTGACCTGCGTGGGTTTTCTCCGAGATCTTCAGATTCCTCCCACATTCCAAAGACATAGAGGTCTGTAGGTTAATTGGCTTGGTATAAATGTAAAATTGTCCCTAGTGTTAATATGCGGGGATCGCTGGTCGGCGCACACTCGGTGGGCCGAAGGGCCTGTTTCCGCACTGTATCTCTAAACTAATCTAAACTAAACAACGATGCCTCTGCCTAACCTCAGCAGAAGGATGGAAGGAAGACACAAAATGCTGGAGTAACTCAGCAGGACAGGCAGCATCTCCGGAGAGAAGGAATAGATGACGTTTCGGGTCGAGACCCTTCTTCAGACTAATCTGACCTGAAACGTCACCCATTACATCTCTCCAGAGATGCTGCCTGTCCCGCTGAGATACTCCAGCATTTTGTGTCTGTCTTCGGTTTAAACCAGCATCTGCAGTTCTTTCCTTCACAGAAGGATGGAAGCCTTTACATTCTTTACATTATTTTCGAAGCCGCATCCAGCAACAGGCTGTTCTGACGGATCAATATTCTTCATGATCCCTGCCAGGATAGTTAAGTTTGACCAGCAAACATTTAGAAGTCTCTGGTACTGAATATCTACTGTCTAATTGACCTCGATCTGCTCTCGGCAGAATGTACATGCAGTGTTGTCAGGTCAATTAACTTGCGCATCATTAAAACATAAGGTCGTACCCACTGATAAATTACCAGGATGGAATCGTTCACCTCATTAGTTCTCCTTGGTTGTGCTGTGGCTCATCTCATTACTGGTCTTTGATGGTTAGAGGATAAACAGACCTGGAGGCCTTCCCTAACATTAGCCAAAAGGTAGAATAATTTCAATGGAATGGAATTTCAATGGAATAATTTCAAAGCCAATGGAATGTTGGCCTTCATAACAAGAAGAGTTGAGTATAGGAGCAAAGAGGTCCTTCTGCAGTTGTACAGGGCCCTAGTGAGACCGCACCTGGAGTACTGTGTGCAGTTTTGGTCTCCAAATTTGAGGAAGGATATTCTTGCTATGGAGGGCGTGCAGCGTAGGTTTACTAGGTTAATTCCCGGAATGGCGGGACTGTCATATGTTGAAAGACTGGAGCGACTAGGTTTGTATACACTGGAATTTAGAAGGATGAGAGGGGATCTTATCGAAACGTATAAGATTATTAAGGGGTTGGACATGTTAGAGGCAGGAAACATGTTCCCAATGTTGGGGGAGTCCAGAACCGGGGGCCACAGTTTAAGAATAAGGGGTAGGCCATTTAGAACAGAGATGAGGAAAAACTTTTTTAGTCAGAGAGTTGTGAATCTGTGGAATTCTCTGCCTCAGAGGGCAGTGGAGGCCAATTCTCTGAATACATTCAAGAGAGAGCTAGATAGAGCTCTTAAGGATAGCGGAGTCAGGGGGTATGGGGAGAAGGCAGGAACGGGGTACTGATTGAGAATGATCAGCCATGATCACATTGAATGGGGGTGCTGGCTCGTAGGGCCGAATGGCCTACTCCTGCACCTATTGTCTATTGTCTATTGTCTATAATGTGATTTAGCATAGTTTACTTTAGTTTATTGTGGCGTGTTGTGAAAAGCTTTGGTTGCGGTGCCAACCAGTCAGCGGAAAGATAATACGCGATTTCAATCGAGCCATCTGCAGTGTACAGATACATGATTAAAGGAGTTAACATGAATGACGTTTAGTCCAGTAAAGTCCAATCAAAATAGTGCAAGGATTGGCGGCACGGTGGCGCAGCGGTAGAGTTTCTGCCTTACAGCGAATGCAGCACCGGAGACTCAGGTTCGATCCTGACTACGGGCGCCGTCTGTACGGAGTTTGTACGTTCTCCCCGTGACCTGCGTGGGTTTTCTCCGAGATCTTCGGTTTCCTCCCACATTCCAAAGACGTACAGGTTTGTAGGTTAATTGGTTGTGCAAATGTAAAAATTGTCCCTAGTGGCTGGAGGATAGTGTTAGTGTGCGGGGATCGCTGGGCGGCGCGGACCCGGTGGGCCGAAGGGCCTGTTTCTGCGCTGTATCTCTAAATCTAAATCTAAAAAAAAAAATTTCAAGAAGGTAGATAGTAGTTCAGGACTGCTCTCTAGTTGGTGATAGGATGCTTCAGTTGCCTGATAACAGCTGGGAAGAAACTGTCCCTGAAACTGGAGTTTAGTTTAGTTTAGATTAGAGGTACTGCATGAAAACAGGCCCTTCGGCCCACTGTGTCCCTGCCATCAATCGATCACTCATTCACACAATAGTCCTACACACTCCCTGCACACAAGGGGCAGTTTGCAGAGGCTAATTAATCTATAAACCTGCGTGTCTTAGGGATGTGTGAGGAAACCGGAGCACCCGGTCACAGTGGGAACGTGCAGACTTCACACAGTGTCCGTGAAGTCAGGATGGAACCCGGGTCTCGGCTACGCCACTGTGCCAAGCGAACTGTAACCTTCAAATTACTATCATTCTTTCGTCAGAGGGTGGTGAACCTGTGGACTTCATTGCCACAGAGGGCTGTGGAGTCCAAGTCAGTGGATATTTTTAAGGCAGAGATAGATAGATTCTTGATTAATACGGGTGTCAGGGGTTTTATGGGGAGAAGGCAGGAGAATGGGGTTAGGAGTGAGAGATAGATCAGCCATGATTGAATGGCGGAGTACACTTGATGGGCCGAATGGCCTATTTCTATCCTATCACTTATGACCATGGGTTTGGTTTTAGTTTAGAGATACAGTGCGGAAACATGCCTATCGGCCCACTGGACCCTCGGCTACCAGCTAACCCCTGCACATTAACAACACCCTACACACACTAGGGACAATTGTACATTTACACCAAGCCAGCTAGTCTGCCAACCTGTACATCTTTGGAGTGCGGGAGGAAACTGAAGATCTCAGAGAAAACCCAAGCAGGTCACGGGGAGAATGTACAAACTCCGTACGTACAGCGCCCCTAGTCGGGATCGAACCCGGGTCTCTGACGCTGTAAAACGGTAGCTCCTACCGCCACGCCACCGTGCCGCCCGAAGGTTTGAAGGAAGATTCGAGGCTAAACATTCAAGGCTAACAAAGTTTGAAATAATGTATTTATAGTTCGGGACAGGCAATTCAAAATGTTCATGGTTCGTTGTTCATGTTGTCCATGATATATAAATGGAAGCTCCCAGTTACTATCTAGTGATGAATATAGTTTCCACAAAATGCCAAGGCAACACAAAAATAGCTCAAAAGAAATGACATTCAGATTAATGCTCAAGTTTCCTACAGGTATAAAATCCATTGTAAATTCTTCTTGGAATATCAGATTCCATACATCGATTTGAAATGAGGTAGACATTTATAATAACCATCTGACTCTGCCTCACAATAATTTATTACAGCCAGTTTGGGTTTGAACAGTGTTGAACTAAACTTCATTTCTTCGGCTGGTAAATCAATAACACTTAATCTGCTTGTTCCTAAAGAGATAAAACTTAGATTCACTGACATTTATTTATGGTGCAAATGTCAAGGTATTTCTAGTGACTAAATCAGGTGTTTATGCTCATGGAAGTGTGTGATCAGTTGAGTTAGATGACAGAAATCATAAATCTCATCCCCCATATGTAAGATATTACAGATTTGATTGATATTTCTATTGAAATCCATTGATGGGAATTCAAGGCCTGAAGTGCAGGACACTACCAAGGTTGAAATGGGCAATAGCAAGAAATGAGTAGATTAGGACGTAATAGTTAAGCAGCACCAAGATTATAGAAACATAGAAACATAGAAAATAGGTGCAGGAGTAGGCCATTCGGCCCTTGGAGCCTGCACCGCCATGCAATATGATCATGGCTGATCATTATGCGCTTCGAAAGCACGTGAAACCATGAAAGAAAAGGGTACTGCAAGGACAGGATCTCTGCTGTTTTCGCTGTGAAGGGATAAGTTTGTTTCTTCTTCTTCTTCTTGCGTTTGAGGCAGCAGAAGTTATGAAGCTGCTTCTGCTTCTGCTGTCTCTGTTTGTCGTCGTTGGGCTGACTGAGGTCGGTTGACAGGGCTCACCACGGGGAGGTCGACAACGTGAGCCCCATAAGTTTGTTTCAGTTTAGTTTAGTTTAATTTAGTTTAGTTTAGTTTAGTTTAGTTTAGAGATACAGCGTGGAAACAGGCCCTTCCGCCCACCGAGTCCGTGCCGACCAGTGATCCCCACACACTGGTCCAGGATTAGGCCATTCGGCCCATCAAGTCTATTCCGCCATTCGAACATGGCTGATCCATCTCTCCCTCTCAACCCCATTCTCCTGCCTTCCCCCCATAACCCCTGACAGCTGAACTAATCAAGAATCTGTCAAAGTTCACCTTAAAAATATCCATTGACTTGGCCTCCACAGATTCACCACCCTCAGATACAACGCGGAAACAGGCCCTTCCGCCCACCGAGTCCGTGCCGACCAGCGATCCCCACACACTGGTTCAGGAATAAGGTGTTGGAGCAAGGAGAAAATAATACAATCAATAACAACACAAGAAAGAGATAGAGACAGACCACAAGATTTGCTAAATGGAAAGAGAGATGCTGGAGGAATAAACGAAGCAACAACTCAGCCACAGGCATCTTCAGTGTAGGAAGGAATTGCAGATGCAGGTTTAAACCGAAGATAGACACAAAAAGCTGGAGTAACTCAGCGGGACAGGCAGCATTTCTGGAGAGAAGGAATGGGTGATGTTTCGG
Organism: Rhinoraja longicauda; assembly: GCF_053455715.1. Classification (NCBI taxonomy): domain Eukaryota; kingdom Metazoa; phylum Chordata; class Chondrichthyes; order Rajiformes; family Arhynchobatidae; genus Rhinoraja; species Rhinoraja longicauda. The sequence continues at coordinate 25,652,355 of NC_135983.1, read as the reverse complement.
TTCGAGACCCTTCTTCAGTCTGAAGTGGATGTGGGGAAGATGTTTCCACCAGTGGGAGAGTCCAGGACTAGAGGTCACAGCCTCAGAATTTAAGGACGTTCATTTAGGAAGGAGATGAGGAGAAATGTCTTCAGTCAGAAGTTGGTGAACCTGTGGAATTATTTGCCAAAGAAGGCTGTGGAGGCCAAGTCAGTGGATATTTTTAAGGCAGAGAGAGATGGATTCTTGATTAGTAAGGGTGTCAGAGGTTATGGGGAGAAGGCAGGAGAATGGGGTTAGGAGGGAGAGATAGATCAGCCATGATTGAATGGCAGGGTAGACTTGATGGGGAAATGGCCTAATTCTACTACCGCTTATGACCTTATGACCTGAAGCATCACTTGTGGCTTCAGGTCTGCTTTGCCCTTCGATGAAGTCATCGTTGACCTGATCTTTGGCCTCCAGGCTACTTCCGTGCAAGAGAGGAGTCACATATTAAATAATAATTTTGGTTTCTCACCTGATATGTAGGTACAACAGACACTGAAGTGTTGTGTTTGTGTGAGTGGAACGCCAGAGGGTCATGGCTTTTCCGGCCTTCGGGTCACCTAGAAGAATTAATTTTCCTCATTCTGGAACGTGTGTAGAAGGAATTGTTCTCACAGAAGGAATGTTGCTTCAGCATGAGTTCTACCATCATATCAGGTTGGATAAAAATTATTTAATATGTGACTTATAACATGTGAAATATAAGTACTTATATTTAATTACTTATTAAACCATATTGAATATGTAATATGTAATTTGTGCGGCACGGTGGCGCAGCGGTAGAGTTACTGCATTATAGCACCAGAATCAATCACAATCATACATTATTGGCCAAGTATGTTTTAGAACATATCAGGAACTTCATCTGCCACACAGTCATAACAATAAAAAGCAACAGGACACACAAAAATATATTTTAACATGAACATCCACCACAGAGACTCCTCCACATTCCTCACTGTGATGGAAGGCGAAAAAAAAAAGTTCACTCTCTCCCCTTCTTTGGGAGATTCAGGTTGCTGTCTGTAGGGAGTTTGTACGTTCTCCCCGTGACCTGCGTGGGATTTCTCCTAGATCTTCAGTTTCTTCCCGCACTCCAAATACGAACAGGTTTGTAGGTTAATTGGCTTGGGTATAAATGTAAATTGCCCCTCGTGTGTGTAGGATGGTGTTAGTGTGCGGGGATCGCTGGTCGGTGCGGACTCGGTGGGCCGAAGGGCCTGTTTCAGCCCTGTATCTCTAAACTAAACTAGACTAGACATTAGCTGTTACGCAAAGGGGAATGTTTTAGTCAGACAGATTTTTATTTAATTGGCTTAATTTAAATGTACAGCAAGGAACTGCAGAGGCTGGTTTAAACCGAAGATAGACAATAGACAATAGGTGCAGGAGGAGGCCGTTCGGCCCTTTGAGCCAGCACCGCCATTCAATGTGATCATGGCTGATCATTCTCAATCAGTACCCCGTTCCTGCCTTCTCCCCATACCCCCTGATTCTGCTATCCTTAAGAGCTCTATCTAGCTCTCTCTTGAATGCATTCAGAGAATTGGCGTCCACTGCCTTCTGAGGCAGAGAATTCCACAGATTCACAACTCTCTGACTGAAAAAGTTTTTCCTCATCTCAGTTCTAAATGGCCTACCCCTTATTCTTAAACTGTGGCCCCTTGTTCTGGGCTGCCCCAAAATTGGGAACATGTTTCCTGCCTCTAAAGTGTCCAATCCCTTAATAATCTTATAAGTTTCGATAAGATCTCCTCTCATCCTTCTAAATTCCAGTGTATACAAGCCTAGTCAATAGACAATAGACAATAGGTGCAGGAGTAGGCCATTCAGCCCTTCGAGCCAGCACCGCCATTCAATGCGATCATGGCTGATCACTCTCAATCAGTACCCCGTTCCTGCCTTCTCCCCATACCCCCTTACTCCGCTATCCTTAAGAGCTCTATCCAGCTCTCTCTTGAAAGCATCCAACGAACTGGCCTCCACTGCCTTCTGAGGCAGAGAATTCCACACCTTCACCACCCTCTGACTGAAAAAGTTCTTCCTCATCTCCGTTCTAAATGGCCTACCCCTTATTCTCAAACTGTGGCCCCTTGTTCTGGACTCCCCCAACATTGGGAACATGTTATCTGCCTCTAATGTGTCCAATCCCCTAATTATCTTATATGTTTCAATAAGATCCCCCCTCATCCTTCTAAATTCCAGTGTATACAAGCCCAATCGCTCCAGCCTTTCAACATACGACAGTCCCGCCATTCCGGGAATTAACCTAGTGAACCTACGCTGCACGCCCTCCATAGCAATAACATCCTTCCTCAAATTTGGAGACCAAAACTGCACACAGTACTCCAGTCTTTCAACGTATGACAGTCCCGCCATTCCGGGAATTAACCTAGTAAACCTAGGCTGCACGCCCTCAATAGCAAGAATAGGCACAAAAAGATGTGAGTCAGACAGCTTCTCTGGAGAAAAGGACTAGGTAACATTTCAAGTCGATACGAAGGCACTCGACCCGAAACGTCACCTATTCCTTTTCTCCAGAGATGCTGGCTGACCCACTGAGTCACTCCAGCATTTTGTGTCCATCATTGATTTAAATTTATCTGATTATTTCTACGTGGTACTAAGTGGTTCAAGTGTATAAATTTTCATTGCTTTAAAATGTTGAATTATTTGAAGCTTTTTAGACTTTAGAGATACAGTGTGGAAACGGGCTCTTCGGCATACTGTGCAGAAAGGAAAACTGTATAACTCAATGACACCACCGTACCAGATTTACTTTAAGAAATTCCAAACATGCAATTTTTGATTTTATGCTTCACAATTCTTTTTATTAGATTTGTTATTAAAAAATGCCCAGATAATATTTCTGTAGATTTTATTGAGTTCAAGAACAATGGAAAGGGATTGAAGTGGGAGTCAGATTATTATATTATACAGAGCCTCTGGCGAAATTTTATTAATTTATGTTCTCCCGGCCATCTCCTGCATCAATAAAATTGTTTGAATGTTGCAAGCTTTATTAGCGAATTTTCTTTTGAAAAATAGACAATGAAAATGAAATATTGTGAAATGAAAATAATTTATTTCACAATGTAAATATGCTTTGCAATGCAGAACAAAACATGCATTATTCAAAGTTATGCTGCTAAACAGTAATTCAAATGAATGAAGATTTGTTGCTCAACTTCAATGCAATAAAATAATCCGTAAGTTGGGGCTTTGTCATAATTTCTGTCCCTCTGACATCGTTAATTATGAATGTTGATTGCAGTTGGGAAATCTCGCTGAGAATACATCAAGTTTGATGAAGTATGAATTGCAACTTTTTTATTTCCCGGTGGAATAGTTGCAGCCAGTTCTGTTGTCAGTGGGTGCGCAGTTAGAAGCTTCTAGCATCGCCATTAGGGCGGCACGGCGGCGCAGCGGTAGTGTGTGAGGAAAGCGAAGATCTCAGAGAAAAACCCACGCAGGTCACGGGGAGAACGTGCAAACTCCGTACAGACAGCACCTGCAGTCGGGATCGAACCCGGGTCTCCGGCGCTGCATTCGCTGTAAGGCAGCAACTCTACCGCTGCGCCACCGTGACCGCCTTTCTAATTAAAGGATTTCAAAGAACACGATTGTGTTAAAGCTAAAGTATCATAAGGATTCGTAAATGGATAATATTTTCCTCTTTGTCAGTTTAATTGCTTAAAATAAATAGTTATTTGTATGAATGATTGAGGTGTTTAGGAAACAGTAGTATAAAGGGTATCAAACAAGGCACGGTGGCGCAGCGGTAGAGTTGCTGCCTCACAGCGCCAGAGACCCGGGTTCGATCCTGACTACGGGTGCTGTCTGTACGGGGTTTGTACGTTCTCCCCGTGACCTGCATGGGTTTTCTCTAGGCGCTCCGGTTTCCTCCCACACTCCAAAGACGTGCAGGTTTGCAGGTGATTTGGCTTCTGTAAAATTGTAAATTGTCCCCAGTGTGTAAGGTAGTGCTAGTGTAAGGGGCGTAGCATTGTCTCTCCAGAACGGAGACGCGACCTTTGTTTCTGTGTCGTGTCTCCGTTCCCGCTGCGGCCTACCATCGGCCATGCACCTGGAGCTGGCGGGCTCCGGCTGGGACCACCTGGGCTCTGGTTTGCAGAGCCCGCGGCCTGGACTCACCACCTGCGGCGCTGGCTGCCTTCGGAGGCTGCGGGAGTGGCTGCGACTCGTCTCCGGAGGCTCCGGCGCGGGCCGCGTGGACGTCGGAAGCCCGCAGGCCCCTGGGTGGGAGCCGACATCGGGAGCTCCGGCAGCGGCAGCGACAGCGTCTTCGCCCGCCCCGAATCGAGGGGCTTGGGTCGGCCCGCCGCGGACCTTTCACCGTCCGGCGGGTGCTTTAATGGCGGGAGCCCCGACCGCCCCGATGTGGCAACTCCAACAGCCTGACCGCGGGAGAAGACGGCAGGTGAAGAGAGAAGGCATTCTGGCCTTCCATCACAGTGAAGAGGTGCCTGGAGGAGACTCACTGTGATGGATGTTTCTTTTGTTTGGTGTTGGTTTGTGATTGTATGTGTTATTGCATATTTTTATTGCTTATTTTTACTGGCCTTATTGTTGAACTGCGGGTAATTTTTCATTTCACTGCACATTTATGTGTATGTGACAAATAAATTGACTATTGACTATTGACTCCGCTATCCTTAAGAGCTCTATCCAGCTCTCTCTTGAAAGCATCCAGAGAATTGGCCTCCACTGCCTTCTGAGGCAGAGCATTCCACAGATTTACAACTCTCTGACTGAAAAAGTTTTTCCTCATCTCTATTCTAAATGGCCTGCCTACCCCTTATTCTTAAACTGTGGCCCCTGGTTCTGGACTCCCCCTCCCATGTAAGGGGTGATCGTGGGTCCGCATGGACTTGGTGGGCCAAAGGGACTCTAACCATGCTTTGCCTCTGAAGTCTAAAGGGTCATTGTTGGAACAATGGATCTTTGTGCTTGCCGGAATATAGGGATCATAAATTAATCTTGAGAATGATCGTTCTGTCAAGATTGCATGTAGATTATTTCTGCCTGAGTCAGGCACTTCAAGGTGGCAGGTTAGTGATGGGAGGAAGTAGTCCTTAGTGAAAGCAGGGAACGTAGACCATAATTTACAATCAGAATAAGAGTGATGCTCACAGCGTATTTTTTGAAAATATGACAGACTTGGGAGAAATCTGATGCATGATTGACCAGCTGATGTGTGAAACTCTGGAAATTATAAGAACATTGGACAACTTTATAATATATTTAACCCCAGAGTATACACATTAGGAAAGCATAATGGAAATGAAGGCCAACATAGTGAAGATACCTGCCCACCGAGTCCATGCCGATCGGCGATACCCGCACACTAACACTATCCTACACACACACACACACACTTGGGACAATTTACAACTTTACCGAGCCAATTGATCTCCAAACCTGTACGTCTTTTTGGAGTGTGGGAGGAAACCGGAGCACCCGGAGAAAACCCACGCAGGTCCCACTAAGTGACTCCGACATTATGTGTGAACTAGCCTGCTGAGTTCCTTTGGCGTGTTCTGCGTTTCATCCCGTATCCAACATTGACTTGAGTTTCAGAAATGTACTGGTAAACCTTTGGTGAGCTCTTTTAGTGCACAACTCAGTACCCAGCAGCAAGGGTAATTACCCGCGTATGCCCTGTCAACAAAAAGCAACACAGATTCAATCTGAAGACTAACTGCCCCATCAGTTTACTCTCCGTCAACTGCTATTTGCTGGAAGCGTTGCTGACAATGCTATGAAGAAGCATTTAGTCACTAATAACCTGTTTACCATTGCTCAGTCTGAGTTTTTCTGAGACTACTCAGCCTTAGACCTCATCGCAGGTTTAGTTCAGACAAATAGTGGGCGGCACGGTGGCGCAGCGATAGAGTTGCTGCCTTACAGCGCCGGAGACCCGGGTTCGATCCTGACCACGGGTGCTGACTGTATGGAGTTTGTACGTTCTCCCCGTGACTTGCGTGGATTTTCTCGGAGATCTTCGGTTTCCTCCCACACTCCTAAGATGTGCGGGTTTGTAGATTAATTGGCTTGGTGTAAAAGTAAAACTGTCCCTAGTGCGTGTTGGATGGTGTTAGTGTGCGGGGATCGCTGGTCGGTGCGAAGGGCCTCAGTGGACCAAAGGGCCTGTTTCCACGCTGTATCTCTAAACTAGACTACTGTAAACTAAGACAAAACTAAAAAAGAACTGAGTATATATAGGAAGGAACTGCAGATGTTGATTTACACCGAAGGTAGACGCACAATGCTGGAGTATCTCAGCGGGACAGGCAACATCTCTGGAGGGAAGGTATGGGTGATGTTTCGGATCGGGAACCTTCTTCAGACCTGAGAACAGAAAAAAATAACTGAACTGCACAAACTCAAATGAGAGTAATAGTTAGTGACATCAAGGTAGTACCTGCCTCCCAGGCATGAAGGAACCCTGCTAAAAAAGAAATCAGTAGCAATCAAGAGGAATACTTATAAACCTGCATTTATTCACAAAATGCTGGAGTAACTCAGCAGGTCAGGCAGCATCTCGGGAGAGAAGGAATGGGTGAGGTTTCGGGTCGAGACCCTTCTTCAGACTGAAGGACTTACAAACCTGCATGGGTTTTCTGCAGGTGCTCCGGTTTCCTCACACATTCTAACAATGTGCAGGATTCTAGGTTAATTGGCTCCTGTAAAAATTGTTCCTAGTGTGTAGTGTGGAACTGGAGTGAGCGGGTTATCGTCGGCCAGCAGGGACTCAGTGGGCCGAAGGACCACCAGAGATGCTGCCCGTCCTGCTGAGTTACTCCAGCGTTTTGTTATCTATCTTCGATTTAAACCGGCATCTGCAGTTCCTTTGTACACACAACCTACAAACACGACTGGCCATTCCTGGGAAAATCAGAAGAAAACAAGCTCCCTGAAATGGTTGAATTTGAAGAGTTTGGAAGATTGCAACGTGCACAGAATGAAGGTGTGCAGTTCCTCAGGCTGCTGTTGTTAGAACGCAGACACACAGGTCAGTGTATGAGTGGGATGGTGAATCAATCATTAGTGGAATTCTCTGCCACAGAAGGCAGCGGAGGCCAATTCACTGGATGTATTTTAAAAAGAGCTCGGTAGAGCTCAAGGGGCTAGCGGAATCAAGAGGTATGGGGAGAAGGCAGGCACGGGTTACTGATTGTGGATGATCAGCCATGATCACAATGAATGGTGGTGCTGGCTCGAAGGGCCAAATGGCCTCCTCCTGCACCTATGTTTCTATGTTTCTATGTTTCTAAATTCATCCTTGTGTATTTGGCAGGCAATAATAGTTTAACCTTAATGATTCCTTCGTAGGTTCATGAGGTGATCGGAGCAGAATTATGCCATTCAGCCCATCAGGTCTATTCTGCCATTCAATCATGGCTGACCTATCTCTCCCCATCTCAACCCTATCCTCTCGGCATAACCCCTGAAGGAATACTGTGTGATTTGTCAACCAATTTGTATAACTGCCAAAAGCCAAAATTACATCTCAGAAGCACATACTCATTAAAATAAATTTAATGCAAATTTTCCATCCGTTAGGCATTCCATGCATTATTGATAATTTGTTAAGTGACCAAATTATTCATTATCTTTCGTCAGAATTGACAAACAGGCTGAAACATTAACTCAATTTCTTGTTCCATAAATGCTGAATATTACCAGCATTTTTCAGTTCATTTCTGTTTTCCAACAGTTGCCTTCTTCTTCCATTATTTATTAAATTCACTTTATTATTTTATTTACTTAATATTCACACTGTCCATTATTTATTATTTTCCTCTTCTGATGAGTAAATTGAGTTGGGCATTAGTCATCAAATGAGCCTCGTAAATATCTTGAGACAAAAAAAAACTGGCGAATGCATGGAATATCATTCTTTTCTCCTCAGTGTCTAAGTGCAGTGGCAAAGTTGCTGCCTTAGAGCGCCAGAGATCCTGGTTCGATCCTGACTACGGGTGCTGTCTTTATTTGAGTTTGTACATTCTCCCCCTGACCCACACTCCAACGACGTACAGGTTTGTAGGTTAGTTGGTTTCTATAAATTCCAGTGTGTGTACGAGGATAGTACTAGTGCACGAGAATCGCTGGTCGGCTCGGACACGGTGGGCCGAAGGGCCTGTTTGCGCGCTGCATCTCTAAACTAAACTAAACCACCTGCGATAAGTGATGCCAAAAGCATGAAATTATTTTAACATTTGTGGGTACTTCAGCATGCACTGGAATAAGAAAACAAATAAAATTAGTCGAATGGATCTCTGTCACATTCTCTAATTTAGATCACACAACCTGCCCTTGCTTAGGAAATTAAATAACTTATCTGTTAATTAAAGAATAGATTGGACACAATTTCTGATTTGCTGATGTGTAGATTGAAATTGCTTTTGGAAAAAAACTGCAGGTGGTGGTTTAAATCGAAGGTAGACTCAAAGTGCTGGAGTAACTCAGCGGGTCAGGCAGTATCTCGGGAGAGAAGGAATGGGTGACGTTTCGGGTCGAGACTCTTCCTCAGACTGAAGAAGGGTCTCGACCCGAAACGTCACCCATTCCTTCTCTCCAGAGATGCTGCCTGACGCGCTGAGTTATTCCAGCATTTTGCGTCTACCTTTGAAATTCCTTTAGTTTAGTTTAAAGATACAGCGCGGAAACAGGCCCTTCGACCTACCGAGTCCGCACCGACCAGCGATCCCCGCACATTGACATCATCCTAAAGACACTAGGGACAATTTACAATTATACCAAGCCGTTTAGCCTACAAACCTGTACGTCTTTGGAGTGTGGGAGGAAACCGGAGATCCTGAAGAAAAGCCATGAAGGTCACGGGGAGAACGTACAAAGTCCTTACAGACACGTGAACGTAGGCAGGATGGAAACCGGATCTCTGACGCTATGAGGCAACTGAGAAGGTTGTTGGCTGCAACCTTCCCCTCATTGACGAACTGTAAACTGCAAGGGACAGAAAGGGAGCGGGCAAGATTATCCCTGACCCCTCACACCCTGGCCACAAACTCTTTGAAGCACTTCCCTCTGGTAGGCGACTCCAGACTGTCAAAGCAGCCACAGCCAGACATAAAAACAGCTTTTATTTCCGCGAATAGTGGCTCTAATCATTAACCAAAAGTCTGTCATCTCTTTTTGCTCTGGTTTATTTCACTCACATGTTTAAACCGTAATGTTGCATTCTTAATTTTTTTAATGTTTTATGCTTTATTCGTAATTGTTTACTATATGTTCGTGTTGGCACTTGTGAGCGGAGCACCAAGGCACATTCCTTGTATGTGCACATACTTGGCCAATAGACTTATTCATTCATTCATTCATTATAGTGTTAGTGTACCGGGATCACTGGTCGGTGCAGACTCGGTGGGCCAAAGGGCCTGTTTCCACGCTGTAGCACTAAGCAAACCTAAAGACTAATAGGACTTTACTGGACTCTATCTTGCACGAAACATTATTCCTTTTATCCAGGATCTGTACACTGTGGACAGCTTGATTGTAATCATGTATCGTTTTTTCACTGAACAGTTAGCACGCATCAAAAAGCTTTTGACTGTACCTCGGAACACATGACAATAATGACAAACTAAACTAAACTAAAGATGTGTAAAATTGTCCCATTCATAAAAAGCTGATTGCATCTAATTTTGCAAATGCTGCCCAATGTATCTACTCAATTGTTAGCATAGTTATAAAATTGCTCAAGTGGAACTTCAAGGGCCTTTTATTGGAGACTTAAACTATTTATCACAAAATAAGCAATAAAACATTCTGAAGAAGGGTCTCGACCATAATCGTCACCCATTCCTTCTCTCCGAGATGCTGCCTGACCCGTTGAGTTACACCAGCATTTTGTGTCTACCTTCGATTTTAACCAGCATCTGCAGTTTTTTTTCCTGGAGTTGTCATGACATTATTTCGTGGATTAACTGAAAAAAAAACCTTTTCTTTCTTTTGTCTGGTTCGATACAAAATGCCAACCTTCCTGAAAATCTTTGATCAAATGTTTATTGGCCAAGTAACAGATAAACAGAGGATAAGGAGGAATATCTTTAGTCAGGGGGTGGTGAATCTGTGGAATTCATTGCCACAGACAGACAAGTCAATGGATACTTTTAATGTCATAGGTGATAGGAGCAGAATTAGGCCAATCGGTCCAATAGACAATAGACAATAGGTGCAGGAGGAGGCCATTCGGCCCTTCGAGCCAGCACCGCTATTCAATGTGATCATGGCTGATCATTCTCAATCAGTACCCCATTCCTGCCTTCTCCCCATACCCCCTGACTCCGCTATCCTTAAGAGCTCTATCTAGCTCTCTCTTGAATGCATTCAGAGAATGCATCAAGTCTACTCCACCATTTAATCATGGCTGATCTATCTCTCCCTCCTAACCCCATTCTCCTGCCTTCTCCCCATAATCCCTGACACCTGTACTAATCAAGAATCTATCTATCTCGACCTTAAAAATATCCACTGACTTGGCCTCCACAGCCTTCTATGGCAAAGAACTCCACAGATTATTAATGGAGATTGACAGATTCTTGATTAGTCTGAATAAGGGTCTCGACCGGAAACGTTACCCATTCCTTCTCTCCTGAGATGCTGCCTGACCTGCTGAGTTACTCCTGCATTTTGTGAATAAATACTTTCGATTTGTACCAGCATCTGCAGTTATTTTCTTACAACTTATGAAGAGTGCTTTGTTGTCGTAAGTCCCGAAACGGAACAATAAAATAATTCTTTATTTGCAACAGCACAACAATGATTTAAACCACAGAGATGGACGGATGATGTAAAAGCACTGAAATACAATTAATAGGTCAGACAGAACAGGGAACAGCCAAATGATTGGGGCATGTGAGTTCATAAATCCTGCAAACTTCATTGAGATATTATTTTATGAAGTCTCAAGGTTTTCACGTTATTGCTGGGATAATTCCAATCTAATAATCTTTTAGCCAGACAACCTTTGGGAAATTCAGTGTAATTGAAATCAATATATTTAATGATCAGTATTTATGCCTGAGGGCAGTTCGTCTGCTCAAAACTAAGCGATGATATTGTCTCAGATCCAACGATCAGTTATTATCATTGTTTTGATCAGGAGAATAAGAGTTTAGACTTTAGTTTAAGTAAAGCGTTATTTTTTTTTGCAGCTATGTAAATCATTTTGAGTGTTAGCAATCATTATAAGTTCATGAGTTCATAAGTGATAAGGTCAGAATTAGGCCATTCGGTCCATTAAGTCTACTGCGGTACTCGGGGGTTATGGGGAGAAGGCAGGAGAGATAGAGCAGCCATGATTGAATGGCGGAGTAGGCTTGATGGGCCGAATGGCCTAATTCTGCTCCTATCGCTTATGAACTTATGAACATGACAGGCAGATGGGTAAGGTAAATGATGAAGGCTTGGGGTGAAAGGGGGACAAAGGGGGCGTCTGATAAGGAGAGTGGAGCTGTGAAATGTAAAGCCAGAGGAAGGGACATGGGCGGTGAGTGACGTGGAAGGAGAACAAAGGGGGATAAAGAGGAAACGAGAGATTGGATAGGCGGGGACGAACATTCGGAAGAGTGGGGAGGAAGATAGTGATGGGGTAGTGGGAGATGTTTGGAGAAATGAGTAGGCACTGGAGTGAGGGTGGGGGTGGGGAAGGAAATGGGGCGGTGGGGGGGGGGGGGGTAATTAAAATTGGAGAATTCAATGCTAATACCAATAGGTTGTAAGCTATGCTTAAGCTGAAGTAAAAATTTCATTGTTCTATCTGGGACACATGACAATAAATCACTCTTGCCACCTTTGACTACCCAGGTGGAATATGAGATGTTGTTCTTCCAGTTTGTCCATGGCCTCACTCTGGCAGTGGAGAAGGCCGAGGATGCAAAAGCACCTGCACTTTCTTGTACCGTATTGATTTCTAATCCGTTTCTCTGCCAGTACTGCATTCTACCCTTCCCCTTGTTGAATGTGCAAAACTCGACTTTAGAGATTAGAGATATTGTGTGGAAACAGGTCATACGGCCCACCGAGTCCGCGACGACCAGCGATCACCCCACACACTAGCACTATCCTGCACTAGGGCCAGTTTACCATTTTACCATTTTACCATTTTACCAAAGCCATGGAGAGGCTAGATGCGGGAAAATTGTTCCCGATGTTGGGGGAGTCCAGAACCAGGGGTCACAGCTTAAGGATAAGGGGGAAGTCTTTTAGGACCGAGATGAGAAAACATTTCTTCACACAGAGAGTGGTGAGTCTGTGGAATTCTCTGCCACAGAAGGTAGTTGAGGCCAGTTCATTGGCTATATTTAAGAGGGAGTTAGATGTGGCCCTTTTTGCTAAAGGGATCAGGGGGTATGGAGAGAAGGCAGGTACAGGCTACTGAGCTGAATGATCAGCCATGATCATATTGAATGGCGGTGCAGGCTCGAAGGGCCGAATGGCCTACTCCTGCACCTATTTTCTATGTTTCTATGTTTCTAATTAACCTACAAACCTGTATGTCTTTGGAGTGTGGGAGGAAATCGGAGCACCCGGAGAAAACCCACGCAGGTCACGTGGAGAACGTACAAACTCCATGCAGACGGTACCCGTAGTCGGGATGGAACCCGGGTGTCCGGCGCTGTGAGGCAGCAACTCTACCACTGCGCCACCAGTCGAATAAAACGGAAAAATATAAAAAATATTCAAGAATCACGATAAAATGTTTAGGAAACAGACCCAAAATGTAAAGGAAAACAGCAAAACTAGTGAGCTGCTCAATATTTATGGAACTAGAATTAATGATTCAAGTCCCGAAAGTTCTAACATTTTGATTTAAACCTTTTAAACTTTTATACTTCACACTTGTTTTTTTGGATTAGTCGAGTTAAAATAGCAAAAGCCAAACTTAATTTATCAAGCAGCCTTAATTCATCTTTGAGATTTCATATTCTGCTTCCAAAACCAATACTGTAAATTGTCTTTCAATATCCATCTCAAAATGATGTACAGTTTATAGAGATTAACTGAAATCCCTACAGCACTATTAATAATTCAGCAAAATATGCTTTCTGAAATGTGATTATTGATTAATTAGTATATTCAGGAGACCTCAAAATCAATCATTTCTCCGACTGCTGGTTTTATCAACGGTCCGGAAATTACTATACAGTATTAAAGTGTATGCTACACTTTAATTACACTGCACAAATAACTTGCGTCAGATTCCATGCCCCCAGCTTCAAGTGCTTGACTTTAAAACTCGTGGAGGAAGAGAAGCTATTTTTCAAGTCATGTAGAAGTAAACAAGAACAGAAATGCCACCCTGAAGTTCTGGGGGCCGGCATGGTGGGGCAGCGGTAGAGTTGCTGCCTCACAGCGTTACAGACCCAGGTTCGATCCCGACTACCGGTGCTGTCTGTACGGAGTTTGTACGTTCTTCCCGTGACCTGCGTGGGTTTTCTCTCCGAGATCTTCGGTTTCCTCCCACACTCCAACGACGTAGGTCAATTGTGTAGGAAGGAACTGCAGATGCTGGTTTAAACCGAAGATAGACACAAAGTGCTGGAGTAACTCAGCGGGACAGGCAGCGTCTCTGGAGCGAAGGAATGGGTGACGTTCCGGGTCTGACGCAGTAGTAGGTTAATTGGGTTGGTATAAATCTAAATTGTCCCATGAGAGTGTCGGCTAGTGTTAGTGTGCGGGGATCGCTGGTCGGCGCGGATTCGGTGGTCCAAAGGGCCTGGTTTTTACGCGCTGTATTCATGAACTAAACTAAACTAAACTACAGGTATCCGAAGTTGGAAGGAAAATGTCCTCTTCCAGCTTACATTGTGGGCTTCTTCTTCTACTTGCATAGGGCGTGCACAGCCTGAAGTTGTAGGCCGAGGGTGGACATCCAGGCCAGGGCAGCATCAGGTGCCTCAGTGAGCCGTCATTCACGACGTGTGGAATGGTCTGGTCTGGGTATAGCAGTCGCAAGCAGGGCTGTCTGTCTGCCATCCCCCACTTGTGCAGGTGATGGGCTGTTCTCGCATGGAGGGTGCGGATCCTGTTCAGGGTCGGCCATTGCTTGCGATAGATATCAAATCAGGGCGGCACGGTGGCGCAGCGGTAGAGTTGCTGCCTTACAGCGAATGCAGCGCCGGAGACTCAGGTTCGATCCCGACTACGGGTGCTGCCTGTACGGAGTTTGTACGTTCTCCCCGTGACCTGCATGGGTTTTCTCCGAGATCTTCGGTTTCCTCCCACACTCCAAAGACGTGCAGGCATGTAGGTTAATTGGCTGGGTAAATGTAAAAATTGTCCCAAGTGTGTGTAAGGTAGTGTTAATTTGCGGGGATCGCTGGGCGGCGTGGACTCGGTGGGCCGAAGGGCCTGCTTCCGCGCTGTATCTCTAAATCTAAATCTAAATCTAAATCTAAAAAATCTAAATCCCGGTGGGTTTCACTGTGGGGGCTGTGATCACCTCTCCGTTGTTGGTGTTGGCATCTTTCCTGGCTCTGCGCCCCTCAGTCTCGGGGTCAAAGTCTTCCAGGGGTTTGGCTGAAGACCGGAAGGGTTTGCGGGACTTCAGGAGCTTGTTGGGCAGAATGTTCAAGTCAGCATGGCTGGGAAGGTCAGGGTTAGCCTCAATGGGGCGCACCAATCTTTCAACATCCTCTCCCCCCTCTTCGTGTGCTGGGAGGGGCGATGTGAGAGAGGTCAGGGAGCCACTGCAAAGGTGTTGACTTAAGCGTCCCTGTGGTGACCCACATGGCAGAGTTAAGGACAGTGTCAACTCGTTTGGTGTGGCAGCCATTAGCCGAAGACATTGAGCAAAACTCGACTGTTGAGTAGACTGAGGCTAAGCTTGTCAAGGGTATCACAAAATGCCAGAGTAACTCAGCAGGTCAGGCAGCATCTAGGAGAGAGGGAATGGGTGACGCTTAGGGTCGAGATGGGTCTCGATGCTGCCCGACTCGCTGAGTTACTCCAGCATTTTGTGATGCCTTCGATTTGTACCAGCATCTGCAGTTATTTTCCTACAGGGCTAAGCTTGCAGTACAGAGGGTGTGTGCGTTGGATCCCCAGCTGTTGGCTGCAAGTTTCCCCATGATGTTGGCCCTTGCTTTCAGTTTATCAGCCACCCTCTTCAGGTGCTCACGATGGGTCCAGTACTTGGGGAAGTCCTCATTCTTCACCGGCTCACCACATAACGACACTGGGATCTTGACATTGAGGTGGAGTATGTCTACTACATGGGGGATAGGTGTACACTGAAAGACAATGTATCACCCTTGTCACTACTTTGACACCACCTTCCCCAGGGTCTTTGAGCACATTGGCAAGCACGCTGCAAATGCTCACTTTAAACCTGGGAGTATGTCACCAAAGGTGATTCCCGTGTCCCCGTGATAAATTAATATGACCAAGTTTGAAACGCCGCGTTCCTTTCACGCCCATTTATCTTCGTAAAACAGGTGCATATAAATCCATTCCGCGGTTTCAATTTCATACCAAACATGCGTCATAGACTATAGACAATAGGTGCAGGAGGAGGCCATTCGGCCCTTCGAGCCAGCACCGCCATTCAATGTGATCATGGCTGATCATTCTCAATCAGTACCCCGTTCCTGCCTTCTCCCCATACCCCCTGACTCCGCTATCCTTAAGAGCTCTCTCTAGCTCTCACTTGAATGCATTCAGAGAATTGGCGTCCACTGCCTTCTGAGGCAGAGAATTCCACAGATTCACAATTCTCTGACTGAAAAAGTTTTTCCTCATCTCAGTTCTAAATGGTCTACCCCTTATTCTTAAACTGTGGCCCCTGGTTCGGGACTCCCCCAACATTGGGAACATGTTTCCTGCATCTAACGTGTCCAACCCCTTAATAATCTTATACGTTTCGATAAGATCCCCTCTCATCCTTCTAAATTGCAGTGTATACAAGCCTAGTCGCTCCAGTTTTTCAACATATGACAGTCCCGCCATTCCGGGAATTAACCTAGTAAACCTACGCTGCACGCCCTCAATGGCAATAGTCATGAAGATAAAGCCTTGCAGATAATCCCGTGAAATACTCTTCAATTGTGGAAAATCATTGATCACCTCACCAGGAATTACAATCAAATTGAACGTGTAACCTGAGAGTCAGAAAAGCAGAGGCAGGACCCACTATTTGAGACGGCACTATTGGTAAGCTCAGTCTTGGTGGAAATGTAAAATTGTCCCTCGTGTGCGTGTCGGGTAGTTCTAGTCTGGCGGGATCGTTGGTCGGCGCGGGCTCGCTGGGCCGGGGGGGCCTGTCTACGCGCTGCGTCTCTAAACCAAACGAGACCTCTCCAATGTTTCTCATTTAGTTTTTCAAGTATATTCAGCCACTGTTGGGGTGGGTTAGTGTTTAAATGCACAAGAATAAGAATGCAGCACTTAAATTCTTTCTGGATATTAATATCTGCCCTCAGCAGATGATGGATGGGATGATGTGAAGAAAGCACTGTAGATAAGGAAGCCCTTTCAAATTACCTTGAAGGCTATTAAATGAATTTTGACGGCTGAATGTGGTTTGATTTCTTTTGCACTTTCTATTTTCATTGGGTTTTTTTCAAACCATTTCAAAGCAATTTAAATTGAAATTAGAGAGTTGAGGCAATTGTGGTAGTTCATTTACAGTTTATCTTTTCCAATCACTTTATAATTATCCTAAAGATTAAAAATACTCCGTCATATGTCTTTTTCTTTTAAGTATTTCTGTTCCCTTCATTCTCTGAAGGGTCGTTATTGAGAACCAATTCTAAGGCGAACAGTCAGAAACCAATACTTGTTTAATTAACGATTCTCCATTTAAGAAAATAAAGTACTTCTGTGGCAAAAAAATCTGAAATAAATTCCCTCTGTGAAGCCAGGTAGTGAATGTCATTGGGTCATTTGATCATAAGACACTGCACACTGTCTTTTTTCATTCACATGTTTAACCTATAATGCTTTATTCTTAATGTTTTAATGTTTTATGTTTTGTTCTTAATTGTTTACCGTATGTCGTGTTGTTACTTGCGAGTGGAGCACCAAGGCACATTCCTTGTATGTGTACATACTTGGCCAATAAAACGTATTCAACTTATTCACAAACATCAAGCTGGTCTTATTAGAAATAGACATACATTTGGACTTTAGACTTTAGAGATACCGTGGCCCACTGAGTCCACGCCGATCAGCGATCACCCCGTACATTAGCACTATCCTACACACTGTGGACAATTTACAATTTTGCCAACCCGATTAACGTACAAGCCCGTACGTCTTTGGAGTGTGGGAGGAAACCGGAGCACCCGGAGAAAACCCACACTGGTCATGGGAAAAACGTACAAGCTCTGTACAGGCAGCACCCCTCGTCAGGATCGAACCCGGGTCTCTGGCGCTGTAAGTCAAGTCAAGTCAAGTCAAGTTTATTTGTCACATACACATACAAGATGTGCAGTGAAATGAAAGGTCACCCACAGTCCAGCAATAGAACAATAAAAATGAACAATTTCATACACAATCGCAACCAACACAAAACACAAAAAAAAGAAACATCCATCACAGTGAGTCTCCTCCAGTCACCTCCTCACTGTGATGGAAGGCCAGAATGTCTTTTCTACCTTTGTGCCACCGTGCAACCCAGTTTTTTAAGGCCAATGGTGAAGCATTGTGCACTTCATAGATAATACGGCCATCTCATTGTTTTAGGCACCAGTGGTGTTTACAGAAGATGTTTACAGGCGCATTGTCCACACAATGAACTTTTATGAAAATCAGGCCAAACTTCAGCAGAACATGGATTAGGTGACATTTTGGGGCGAGACCCTTCTTCAGACTTTCGGTCCAGAACTGGGCCTGGGATCCAGGTGAGTTGATGGCCCCAGCCTGCTGTTGGCCAGGGGGGGAGGCGTGGGTCGGTGGAGTCGATGGTCATAAGGGCATAAGGAATAGTAGAATTAGGTCATTCGGCCCTTCGAGTCTACTCCGCCAGTCAATCGTGGCTGATCTATCTCCCCCTCTTAACCCCATGCTTCTCCCTATAACCCCTGACACCCGTATTAATCAATAATCTATCTATCTCTGCCTTAAATATATCTATTGACTTGGCCCCCACAGCCATCTGTGGCAAAGAACTCCACAGATTCTGTGGCAAAGAATTCCTCAGATTCACCGCCCTCTTCTCCTTCCGAAAAGAAGGTCCTTTAATTCTGAGGCTGTGACCTCTAGTCCTAGACTCTCCCACTGTTGGGAACATCCTCTCCACATCGACGTGGGCGGTCGGATTGTAGGTAAGGGCCGGCAGTGGTTGTAGGCCCAGCCTGGAAGTGGCCGGGGGAGGCGTTGCGTGCCAGGGAGGGCCGGCATCGGCACAGTGCCGGTAATTAAGGTCGGCAGGTACGTCCGTGATGCGATAACCTGAAACACGCTACAAAGAGGTCCGTAACAATGACCTAATAACGACGTGCACTTATCGAAACGTATTAGGTTATTAAGCGGTTGGACACGTTAGGGGCAGGAAACATGTTCCCAATGTTGGGGGAGTCCAGAACCAGGGGCCACAGTTTAAGAATAAGGTCGGCATGGCACTTCAGTGGCCTTCACAACATTCTGCCAAAGTATTGCACGCAGTTAATGATTCCGAAGCTGTGGGGAAAAAATAAAACTGAGAAAAGGCAATTGCAAGCCATCGGTCATTTGAATAATTTGTTCCATGTGGAATCTTCCCTAACGACAGACCCAAGCCATCAGTGATGTGGCAGATTTAATTTGTCAAAAAACAATTTGTATGGTCCACCAAGCATTTAAGTACTTCTATCTTTACACCATTAACCTATCATTCCATTTCATTTCCATCTGCCTTGGGTAGCTGGTTTTCAAGCATAGATTGGCATTCCAGACAAGTTTATCACTAAGCAATTAAAAGTGACCTTACTCTGGAACTCTGAGGTTGAGACTCCAGTCCGTTGATGCAGGTACGTGCTGTTGTAGAGTCTTAGAGAGATGGAGTACAAAGACAAGCCCTTCAGACTGCTGAGTCCGCGCTAGGGTTGCCAACTGTCCCGTATTAGCCGGGTCATCCCGTATTTTGGGTTGAATTTGTTTGTCTCGTACGGGACCGCCCTTGCCCCGTATTAGGTCCGGGGGCTAATGCAGCCCCAGACAGTGTGGGTCTGGGGGCCGCTGTAGCCCCAGACAGTGTATGCTAACGGAGTGTATTTGGGGTGCGCGGCCGCCTAGTGGAGGTTGCGTCGCTACCCGCCTCCTGGCCCGGGTGGCCGTCATTGGTGGAGCGGGAGCACGTGGCCGCTGGCTGGGTGAGGTCACGTGGGGAGCGGGGCGGTGACATCACCTTTCGCCCCTTATTTGGGAGTTAGAAAGTTAGCAACCTTAGTCCGTGCTGACCATTAAGCACCTGTCATTACATTAATTCTCCCTTAACTCCGCTATCCTTAAGAGCTCTATCCAGCTCTCTCTTGAATGCATTCAGAGAATTGGCCTCCACTGCCTTCTGAGGCAGAGAATTCCACAGATTCACAACTCTCTGACTGAAAAAGTTTTTCTTCATCTCAGTTCTAAATGGCCTACCCCTTATTCTTAAACTGTGGGCCCTTGTTCTGGACTCCCCCAACATTGGGAACATGTTTCCTGCCTCTAATGTGTCCAACCCCTTAATAATCTTATACGTTTCGACAATGACGTGTCCTCCTGACGTATTCAACACTTAAAGCAGTGTTCTCTGTAAATTCACTTTTGTACACTTCACTGACTTTGCCTTGCGTCAAACGTTATTCCTTTATCATGTATCTATGCGCTGTAAATGGTTGGATTGGAATCACATTTTGCTTTTCTGTTGACTGGGTTTAGCACGCAACAAAAAGCTCGGTGCAAGTGGCAAAAAAACAAACTGAAACTGATTATTTTTCTCCCACCCGTAAGCTGAATGCTATCTGAAAGGCACTGGGAAGGTGGTGGGTACAAGTACTCTCATGACATTCAAGAAGCATTTGAGCAAACACTGAAGTTGCCAAGCCGAAAAGAGACTGTTGGAGGAGCGCAAAAGCAGACACAAAATGCTGGAGTAACTCAACGGGTCAGGCAGCATCTCGGGAGGGAAGGAATGGGTGACGTTTCGGGTCGAGAACCTTCTTCGGACTGATGTCAGGGGAGGGGGCGGGACAAAGATAGAATGTAGTCGGAGACAGGACAAAGAGGAGGGAAAAAGATCAGGCAGCATTCTTGGAGTCAAAGAGCTGGACGAAGACTCAGAGCCAGAGTCCACACCAGTCTTGATGAAAAGAGTTGCTGTTTGACCTGCTGGGCACCTCCAGCAGTTTGTTTTTTAGATTTAGATTTTTAGATTACAGATACAGCACGGAAACAGGCCCTTCGGCCCACCGGGTCCACGCCGCCCAGCGATCCCCGCACATTAACACTATCCTACACACACTAGGGACAATTTTTACATTTTCCCAGCCAATTAACCTACATACCTGCACGTCTTTGGAGTGTGGGAGGAAACCTAAGATCTCGGAGAAAACCCACGCAGGTCACGGGGAGAACGTACAAACTCCATACAGACGGCGCCCGTAGTCAGGATCGAACCTGAGTCTCCGGCGCTGCATTCGCTGTAAGGCAGCAACTCTATCGCTGCGCCACCGTGCCGCCTTTCTCCTGATTCCAACGTCTGCAGTCTCTCGAGTTTCCACTAGAAATTCCACGCTGGTGTGGGCAACAGATCAAGTGTTTGTAAATGGGATTAATGTAGATTAATCCGTGATAGTCTGCATAGACCTCATGGGTCTAGGCAATTGTTTCTGTGCTCTGTGAAAGATAAAGTACCGTTTGGCAACAGTAGCAGTAAAAATGCTGGGATCATTTATTAAGGAAATGGGCGTAGTGGCCAGAGCTTTTGACAGCACTGTGCTCGCTGGAGTTTTGAAGGCTGAGGTGGGACCTCATTGAAACTTACAGAATAATGAAATGCGTAGATCGAGTGGATGTGGAGAGGATGTTTCCACTGGTGGGAGAGGCTAGGACCAGAGGTCGTAGCTTCAGAATTAAATGGCGCTCTTTTAGAAAGGAGGTGAGGAGGAACACCTTTAGTCAGAAGGTAGTTATTCTGTGGAACTCATTGCCACGGAGGGCTGTGGGGGCCAAATCAGTGAAGGGCCTGTTTCCACGCTGTATCTCCAAACTAATCCAATCTTAACTAAACTAAGATGGTGTAGATTTTTTTTAGATTTAGATTTTTAGAGATACAGTGCGGAAACAGGCCATTCGGCCCACTGGGTCCGCGCCGCCCAGCGATCCCCGCACACTAACACTATCCTACACCCACTAGGGACAATTTTTTAATTTGCCCAGCCAATTAACCTACATACCTGTACGTCTTTGGAGTGTGGGAGGAAACCGAAGATAATAGACAATAGACAATAGACAATAGGTGCAGGAGGAGGCCATTCGGCCCTTCGAGCCAGCACCGCCATTCAATGTGATCATGGCTGATCATTCTCAATCAGTACCCCGTTCCTACCTTTTCCCCATACCCCCTGACTCCGCTATCCTTAAGAGCTCTATCTAACTCTCTCTTGAATGCAAGATCTCGGAGAAAACCCACGCAGGTCACGGGGAGAACGTACAAAACTCCGTACAGACGGCGCCCGTTGTCAGGATCGAATCTGAGTCTCCGGCGCTGCATTCGCGGTAAGGCAGCAACTCTACCGCTGCGCCACCATGTAGGAAGGACCTGCAGATGCTGGATTAAACCGAAGATAGACACAAAACACTGGAGTAACTCAACAGATCAGACAGCATCTCTGGAGAAAAGGAATAGGTGACGTTTTGGGTCGAGACCCTTCTCAGTTAAGTCATAATCTCACTGAATGATAAAACAAGCTCAATGAACCAACTTGTCCACTTTTGTTCCCAAGTGTCTCCCATATATATTGGAATATTTCTATGATGTTTTAAGTTTAGTTCTAGTTTAGTTTTGAGATACAGCGCGGAAACAGGCCCTTCGGCCCACCGAGTCCACGCCAACCGCACATTAACACTATCCTACGCACACTAGGGACAATCTTTTTTTTAAACATTTACACCAAGCCAATTAACCTACAAACCTGTACGTACATCTTTGGAGTGTGGGAGGAAACCGAAGATCTCGGAGAAAACCCACGCAGGTCACGGGGAGAACGTACAAACTCCGTACAGACAGCACCCGTAGTCAGGATCGAACCCGGGTCTCTGGCGTTGTGAAGCAGCAACTCTACCGCTGCCCCTAGTTTTGTTCACAAATACTTGTTCCATGCTGGGTTGCTCAATTAGAGATGATAGATATCGCTAAAACATGCTCTTTGAAATTAAAATACAAAATCATTATTTTAAATTCTCCTTTTAAAGAGTTTAACATGTCCCTATAATATTTAAACACGTTGCTTTGAACACAACCAATGCCTCAAACTACCCTTTCAAACAGATGATTGAATTTTACATTGTAAGTAAATATGAAATAATTACAATTTCCAGATTAAATCAGACTATCTCATTAAAAAATTAAATTCAATGACCCAGTGCAGTTAAATAATATCATGATATGTTTCTCTATATTTTATTTGCCCCGAACGCAGCATATTTTTGTCATTGAAGGTAGACACAAAATGCTGGAGTAACTCAGCGGGTCAGGCAGCATCTCTGGAGAGAAGGTGCAGGAGGAGGCTATTTGGCTCTTTGAGCCAGCACCGCCATTCATTGTGATCATGGCTGATCATCCATAATCAGTAATACGTGCCTGCCTTCTCCCCATATCCCTTGATTCCACTAGCCCCTAGAGCTCTATCTAACTCTCTTTTAAATTCATCCAGTGAATTGGCCTCCACTGCCTACTGTGGCAGAGAATTCTGCAAATTCACAAATTCATCTCCTGCAACATTGTCAACCGAATGAAAGACACACTGTGGTCTCACCCAAGCTTGCTGGTTTCCAGTGGCAGACTTCAAGGCCCCTCGGGCATGGAGCTTGGTGCAGGTGCTGTAAAGGCTCAACAAGGAAAGATCTAAGGCCCTTCTACCACTGCACTGTGAAATGTGGGACACACGTAAAAATTGGCATTGGTCATTGAGACCAAGAGTCATGGACTCACACAGTGTGGAAAGAGGCCCTTCGGCCCAACATGTCCACACCGACTCTCTACACTAGGCCCACCTACCTGCGTTTGGCCGGTATCCCTCTAAACCTGTCCTGTCCATGTACCTGTCTTAATTGCTGCTTCAACATTCTGCATAGAATGCATGTGAAGTAAAAATGATTGTCCTTTTAAAATAATGTGAATCATAAGCAAATAGAACCATCTGCCATTTGCTGCAAATGTCAAAATATGTTTAAACTGCATTGAATATTTTTATGAATAACGTATATATCTGAGAGGAACAAAAATGTAAATGATTGCTTTACCTACAACACGGCTTTCTTTTTTTTGGAAAAGCATAATGCATTTATTCAATAGTAATTTATTTTGGTGAACACTTAAACTGCTGTTAAATCTTAAATCACTGCGTTTGATTTTCACTGGAGTATTGCTGCAGTTATTTGCTTCTATTGAAATGTTGAAAATGGTTCTGGGGCTCTTGGTCTCCCATATTAATTTATTTACTGTCAAGTGCAGGATGGTAACTAGATAAGAAAGCTTGGGGGGATCCAATGGTTACGAATTGTACATGAACAGAATAATAGATCCTGTCCAGTATTTAGCCTAGTCGATGCTGCATTAAGTCCGTTGTACAAGACCAGAATTTTGAAGGACACGTTGCAACATTCAATTTGAGCGTTAGACTCATTGAGTCCTCCCCACGCTGAGTCCCCCATTTTCTTCCCCTTCCCCCCCTCACGCTCATCGACCTTTGACCGCGGGTCGATCGCGAGACGCCAACATCATTTGAGCGGTCACGGTGGCGCAGCGGTAGAGTTGCTGCCTTACAGCGCTTGCAGCGCCGGAGACCCAGGTTCGATCCCGACTACGGGTGCTGCCTGTACGGAGTTTGTACGTTCTCCCCGTGACCTGCGTGGGTTTTCTCCGAGATCTTCGGTTTCCTCCCACACTCCAAAGACGTACAGGTCTGTAGGTTAATTGGCTCGGGTTTGTATACGTGGTATAATTGTAAATTGTAAATTGTCCTTAGTGTGTGTGTTGGATAGTGTTAAATAGAAGGGAACGCTTGTCGACATGGACTCGGTGAGCCGAAGGGCCTGTTTCTGCGCTGTATCTCAAAACTGAACTAAAGTAACAACCGATTAGAAAGTTTGCCAGTGGAGGCATGTACACTAGCTTCAAAACAGACAAAAAAACTCACAGAGGTGTATCTGAAACAGTCTGAAGAAGGGCCTCGACCCCGAAACATCACCTATTCCATTTCTCCAGAGATGCTGCCTGACCCGCTGAGTTACTCCAGCATATTGTGTCTATCTTTGGATCTCCCTGCAACCAAGTTCAAAGAAGGTAGACATTTCCCATCAGAAACCTGGTTGTCCAAAGTCCAACTCCATCTTATTTTTAGTTTAGTTTAATTTAATTTAGTTTAATTTTGTTTAGCTTTGTTTAGTTTAATGACACATCGTAGAAACAGCACCTTCACCCCACCGCCCTCTTGTGTGAAAAAGTTCCTATTAAATCTTTCCCCCTCACCTTAAATCTATGTCTTCTGGTTCTCCATTCCCCTACTCTGGGCGAGTGAACTTGTGTGTCGATCTGATCTATTCCTCTCATGATTTTGTACACCTCTATAAGATCAATCCTCAACCTTCTGCGCTCCAAGGAATGCTGTCCTAGCCTGATGAACCTCTCCCGTGAGTTCAGTCCCTCGAGTCCTGGCAACATCCTCGTAAATCTTCTCTGCACCCTTCCTTTACAGTTTGACATCTTTCCTATAACATGGTGCCCAAAACTGAACACAATACTCCAAATGCAGCCTCACCAACACCTTGTACAACTGCAACATGACCTCCCAAATTCTATACTCAATGCTCTGGCTAATGTTTCATATTCTCGAATACAATCTCAAAACTAATCTCAAATATATGCAAAAAAAGTTATAATGATAAAGCAAATACCTGTTTCCTTCACCATTGTTACTTTTTTTGCATATCTTTCATTCATTTGTTCTGTTTCTCTCTAGATCACCATCTATATCTCTCGTTTCCCTCTCCCTTGACTCTCAGTCTGAAGAAGGGTCTCGACCCACAACATCACCCATTCCTTCTCTCCAGAGAAGCTGTCTGTCCCGTTGAGTTACTCCAGCTTTTTGTGTCTATCTCCGCTAGAGTAACTATTTTCTTTGGCACTGATTTGTTTGGTGTCTACATACTGCCATCTTGTGGTCAAACTTTCAACACTGGGCAAGGGTCATAAACCAGCTAATTACTTATTTACCCTTATCGTCTACTCTGATTCCATTTCATATCAGATGAAACAGCTGTTAATTTTCACTTATGCTTTGCATACAAGCAAGTTGCAATTATTTGGTTTGATCATTGATTTTATTTTACAAGTTTTTAATGAAATTAAAGACCTGTTCATAAAGGGGATAAATCATGTTCATAACTTCTAGGAACAGAATTTGGCCATTCGGCCCATCAAGTCTCCTCTGCCATTCAATCATGGCAGATCTATCTCTCCCTCCTAACCCCATTCTCCTGCCTTCTCCCCATAACCCCTGACACCCGTACCAAGCAAGAATCTCTCTATCTCTGCCGTAAAAATATCCATTGACTTGGCCTCCACAGCCTTCTGCAGCTTAAGCAATAGCTCCTTTGCTTCCTTGTGTGCGTGGCAGAATTTGAGCACTTTTCTTTCTGAGCTGCTGCAAGCTCTATTAATTTGGGCACAAGGAACTGCAGATGCTGGTTTATATTTTAAAAAAGACACAAAGTGCTGGAGTAAATCAAGTGATGAGCAGCATCTCTGAAGGACATGACCAGGTAGGGCTGCCAACTATCTCACTCCCAAATACGGGACAAGGTGACGTCACCGCCCCACAAAATGCTGGAGAAACTCAGCGGGACAGACAGCATCTCTGGATAGAAGGAGTGGGTGACGTTTCGGGTCGAGACCCTTCTTCGACCTGAAACGTCACCCATTACTCCAGCATTTTGTTCGGTTTAAACCAGCATCTGTAATTCCTTCCTGCACCTGGTTCAATTATACGTGATTTCAGTGAAATAGCAGTTGCAATTCCTTTACAAGAACATCCCCTGAAGGTACAACATATGTTAAGCTGGTCACAACTGCCTTTGGTGTTGTTTGTCGGGGATCTTGGAAGAATCCCATGCAAATGACGACTCGCTTGCCAACTCCCACTTCCAGTAACACATGAGAATTGGTGTCTAACATGAAAAAACAACCAATACAGACAGTATTGGAGTTCAGAAGGATGAGGGGGGATCTCATTGAATGTTACTGAATAGTGAAAGGCCTGGAGAGAGTGGATGTGGAGAGGATGTTTCCATCTGTGGTAGAGTCTAGGACCAGAGGGCACAGCCTCAGAATAAAAGGACATACCTTTAGATTTGAGATGAGAAGGGATTTCTTTAGTCAGATGCTGGTGAATCTGTAGAATTCATTGCCACAGAAGGCTGTGGAGGGCAAAAGTCAATGGATATTTTTATAGAAACATAGAAACATAGAAAATAGGTGCAGGAGGATGCCATTCGGCCCTTCGAGCCATCACCGCCATTCATTGTGATCATGGCTGATCATCCACAATCAGTAACCTGTGCCCAACTTCTCCCCATATCCCCATTTAAGGCAGAGATTGACAGATTTCTGATTAGTGCGGGTGTCAGGAGTTATGGGGAGAAGGCAGGAGAATGGGGTTGAGAGGGAGAGATAGATCAGTTATGAATGAATGGCGGAGTAGACTTGATGGGCCGAATGGCCTCATTCTGCTCCTAGAATGTATGAACTTATGGTAACTGGCCATTGCAATTCTTTACAGCAGAAGGGACGTTTGCTCATCAAAACATTGACGTTCGGCGTTTCTGAGCATCTAATTTGTCAGGCTGCTTCCCACTATTTACACAAAGGTCACGGGCGGGAGGGGAGGAGTGGAGGGGGAGCTATTGTTTTGTTAGATAGACACCAAAATGCTGGAGTGACTCAGATAGACACCAAATGCTGGAGTAACTCAGACACAAAATGCCAGAGTGACTCAGATAGACACCAAATGCTGGAGTAACTCAGACACAAAATGCCGGAGTAACTCAGAAAGACACAAAATGCTGGAGTAACCGAGCTAGACACAAAATGCTGGAGTAACTCAACAACAAAATGCTGGAGTAACTCAGATAGACACCAAATGCTGGAGTAACTCAGACACAAAATGCTGGAGTAACTCAGACACAAAAAGCCAGAGATAGACACAAAATGCTGGAGTAACTCAGCGGGACAGGCAGCGTCTGTCTCTGGAGAGAAGGAATGGGTGACGTTTTGGGGTCGAGACCCTTCCTCGGAAGGGTGTTGTGTTGTGAGGTCTGAGTTCCCTGCTTTGTGCAGGGTGAGTGAGGAGATTGTGTGAAGGACAAGCCTTTTCCAACCTCTCACCGTCGCCAAGCCAAGGGGACATTTGGGCTGAGGCTCTGTGCTGACATTTGCTGTCGCATTCATTATTAAACAGAGGCTTTGCAGAGATAATAGTTGGCAATATTACTTGCATCTCCCACGGCACAGATGAATTGACTGCGGAGAATGCTAAATTCTAATGGACTCCCGGCAGTGTTCAAAACATAAGACTTTTTAATACCTCGCACGCCACACACTGCATCCCAAATTATACAACTTTGACCAGTTTGGCGGTGTGAACAGCAATGGAAACACACCCATCTTGTCATCTTAATCTTATTTAATGGAAAGTAAATTCACTTCCAAGTTTAGATCTCAATTTAGTGTGATGGAGATAAGATTCAGTGCGAAAGGATTTAATGCATCTGTTGTTCTCTGTTCATAAGTGATAAGTGGCGGAATTAGGCCATTCGACCCAACACGTCTACTCCACCATTCAATCATGGCTGATAGATCTCCCTATCCTAACCCCATTTTCCTGCCTTCTCACCATCACCCCTGACACCCGCACTAATCAAGAACCTATCTATCTCTGCCTTAAAAAATATCTACTGGCTTGGCCTCCACTAAACTAATAGTGGGGCTGCACGGTGGCGCAGCGGTAGAGTTGCTGCCTTACAGTGAATGCAGCGCCGGAGACTCAGGTTCGATCCTGACTACGGGTGCTGTCTGTACAGAGTTTGTACGTTCTCCGAGATCTTCGGTTTCCTCCCACACTCCAAAGACGTACTGGTTAGTAGGTTATTTGGCTGGGCAAATGTTTTTAAAAAATTGTCCCTAGTGGGTGTAGGATAGTGCTAATGTGCGGGGATCGCTGGGTGGCGCGGACCCGGTGGGCCGAAGGGCCTGTTTCTGCGCTGCATCTCTAAAAAATCTAAAAAAAAACAATGAACAATAAACTAAACTTAAACTCGTACTCAACACACACTGTACCTAGCCAGTGTTTTGCTCCAAGTTACAGGCTGACTCTGTATCCTGGCACCACATAGATTATTAAACTGCCTCCTTATATCGCTGAATAAGATTAATAATCCAACCAGTCTCCGACACTGAGATCACAAAACTCATAAAACTCTAAAAATAAAACAATCGGAAAACACTGAAGTTTGACCTGTCTAATCGAGGGAACAAATACATTCTGGCAGTGTACCATTATTAATTAAAAACACACAGTCCTTTAAACATTGCTTTAGGGTCTGCCATGGACAAGGAACATTTTAAACTGAGTGTTTGAGATTCTATAAATTATTCACTAAATTAATTTCCCTTGCAAATCAATGGCACGACCCTCTCGGTGACAATTAACTGATTAGGTTTTTCACTCATCTAATTCTATTTTATTAAGAATATCTGCACCAAGATGTGTATGAAGGAACTGCAGATGCTGGTTTAAACCAAAGATAAACATGAAATGCTGGAGTAACTCAGCGGGTCAGGCAGCATCCCTGGAGAGAAGGAATGGGTGATGTTTCAGGTCGAGACCCTTCCTCACGGCCAAGATTAATAACCTTCTTCTGCACCAAGATTTGTTGGTTTGGAGGGATATGGACCAAACGCGGGCAGGTGGAACTAGTGTAGCTGGGCAGTGTGGGCAAGTTGGGCCGAAGGGTCTGTTTCCACACTGTATCACTCTATGAGTCTATTGTTAACCTTATTCAACATTCAACATGGGCGGCACGGTGGCGCAGGGGTAGAATCGCTGCCTTACAGCGTTTGCAGCGCCAGAGTCCCAGGTTCAATCCCGACTCCGGGTGCTGTCTGTAAGGAGTTCGTACGTTCTCTCCGTGACCACCGTGGGTTTTCTCTGAGATCTTCGGTTTCCTCCCACCAGCGACGTGCAGGTTTGTAGGCTAATTGGCTTAGTATAAGTGTAAATTGTCCCTAGCATGTGAAGGGTAGTGTTAGTGTGCGGGTATCGCTGGTCGGCGTGGACTCGGTGGGCCGAAGGGCCTGTTACCGCACTGTATCTTTAAACTAAACTAAACTAAACTAATATTATTTTAGTTCTGGGAATTTGTAAGTGTTTCTGCACCATGATTGCTGATCTCATCCAACATTGCCCTCTTAAAGTGTAATCAGTTTAAGAGCGATCTATATTTTTTATCATTCACCATTAAAGATGGATTTCAACCCGTTTGCGTCTCTGTGTTCAAATATGTGGTCGGCAGACATATTGACAACGTAAGCCACTATTACTCATCTCAAAATGGCAAATGTAAGCTTTACCCAGACAGGTTCTGAGAACTCAGGCTGTCAACTATTTATACATTCAGTGGAGAGCGAAAGATGTTTGTCTTCACGAATCTTACCACTTGTTCTTGTTCTAACACGGAATAACTTGGGTGCAGATGCTGGTGGCATGGCGTGGTATGCAGGGCGGCATGGTGGCGCAACGGTAGAGTTGCTGCCTTACACTACTTGCAGCAACAGAGATCCAGGTTCAATCCCGACTACGGGTGCTGTCTGTATTGAGTTTGTACGTTCTCCCCATGACCTGCGTGGGTTTTCTGGTTTTCTCAGAGATCTTCGTTTCCTCCCACACTCCAAAAATGTACGGGTTTGTAGATTAACTGGCTTTGATATGTGTAAAATTGTCCATCGTGTAGGATAGTGTTATTGTGCGGGGATCGCTGGTCAGTGCGGACCCGGTGGGCCGAAGAGCCTGTATCCGCGCTCTAAACTAAACTAAACTTAAAAACTAAATTGACTTATTTTGCTCTAATTCAGTGGAACATGATAGCTCACATGGAAATACATGCTGAACATTAGTGATTCACTTAATAAATTGACGTAATAATGGAAGCAATGATAAAATAATATAAGGAAAGATGCTGGAATAATTCAGCAGGTCAGGTAGTAACTCTGGGGAAAATGGATAGGTGACGTTTCGGGTCGAGACCCGTCTTCAGAATGAGTCGGGGAGAGGGAAACTAGAGGCATGAAACGGCACAGAACCAATCAGAGCCGGCACCGATAGCCAAGGAGCCCACAATGGTTCATTGTTGGCTGTGGCGGAGGTGATAATGAAGGAACAATCTTGTTTGTTTGCTGCGTTCTCTCATTAAATTCAGAGTACTGAAGAGTAGAGTTGTTGGCGGCACGGTGGCGCAGCGGTAGAGTCGCTACCTTACAGCGCTTGCAGCGCCGGAGACCCGGAGTTTGTACGTTCTCCCCGCGACCTGCGTGGGTTTTCTCCGAGATCTTTGGTTTCCTGCGAGATCTTCGGTTTCCTCCCGCACTCCAAAGAAGTACAGGTATGTAGGTTAATTGGCTTGGTGTAAATGTAAAATGTTCCTTGCGTGTGTAGGATGTTGTTTTTGTGCGGGGGTCGCTGGCCGGCGCGGACTCGGTGGGCCGAAGGGCCTGTTTCCACGGGTGTTTGCACATAACGTCGCCACATAAATGGCGCGGTAAAAGTTACAATGTACACCCAACGGCGGGTCCTCCTTTCTTCCTCACCCCCCTCATTGAGGTCCCACAAACCAGGTCTTCCTTTGTTCTCCCCCCCTCCCCCCACCCCCCCAACACCGAACGTTAGCTATTCTATTAAACATAGAAACGTAGAAAACAGGAGGAGGTCATTCGGCCCTTCGAGCCAGCACCACCATTCATTGTGATCATGGCTGATCGTCCACAATCAGTGACCCGTGCCAAACTTCTCCCCATATCTCCTAATTACATTAATCCAACATTAATTTCATGCTTTATCCTCTCATATTGTCATTATCTCTTAGATTGTATCACTCCCCAATACAATTTAGCGTGGCCAATTATCCTACTCACATGCATGTCTTTGAAATATGTTGTGCTGCGCAACTCTATAGAGTCATAGAGTTGAGGTTTCTTACTGGATTGCTGCAAACAATTCCTCACCAGTGTAATAGAGTCATAGAGTCATAGAGGCAATCAGCGTGAAAACAGGCCCTTCAGCCCAACTTCCCCACGCTGGCCAACATGTCCCAGCTACACTAGTCCCACCTGCCTGTGGTTGGCCCATATCCGTCTAAACCTGTCCTATCCATGTACCTGTCTAACTGTTTCTTATATGTTGCGATAGCCCCTGTCTCAACTACCGCATACGGCAGCTCATTCCACACACCCACCACCCTAATGTGTGTAAAAACAGCCATGATCACATTGAATGGCGATGCTGGCTCGAAGGGCCAAATAGCCTACTCCTGCACCTATTGTCTATTGTCTATTGTCTATTGTCCTTGGGTTCCTATTAAATCTTTTCCCTCTCACCTTAATCCTATGTCTTCTGGTTCTTGATTCCCCTACTTTGGGCAAGAGACCCTGTGTGTCTGTCCAATCTATTCCTCTGATGATTTTATACACCTCTGTAAGGACACCCCTCGTCCTCCTGCGCTCCAAGGAATAGAGTCCTAGCCTGCTCAACCTCTCCCTATAGCTCAGGCCCTCGAGTCCTGGCAACATCCTCGCAAACCTTCTCTTCACCCTTTTGTTCAATGGGTTCTCGAAACTCTGGTACGTTGGTCCTCGATTCCACAACACTGGGCGAGACTCGAAAATTTTGACTTTTTTTTTCACGGGCAAATGTGTATTTCGAGCCATTCTGATAATGCGAATCATTATTTACAGACTTTATCAATCATAACCCCATAATTTGAGATGCACAATATCATTCACTTCCATGGAGTTCATACGAATAAAGAGTAAATAAACACTGTATCTCGGCACTGGTGACAATAAACTAAATTATAATTGTAAATAGATTTTCTTGTTTCAGCTCACATTTCTTGACATCGCCAC
Source organism: Rhinoraja longicauda (assembly GCF_053455715.1). Lineage (NCBI taxonomy): Eukaryota > Metazoa > Chordata > Chondrichthyes > Rajiformes > Arhynchobatidae > Rhinoraja > Rhinoraja longicauda. Next base: position 25,619,921 of record NC_135983.1, on the reverse strand, counting down.
AGAATTTGCGGCTTTATCTGTATGGGATTAAAAAAATAAGCTGTTTCTTTGAATAAAATCATGTTTTCTTGAGTCTGAAACAGAGTCACACTGATGGCCGATAATGGCAGATTATTGGTGCGCGATAATCAATGATAACATATCAAATTTAACGGATATGAATGAAAAGGGGAGAAAGTGATCCATTAAATTGAGGATAAATCTCGAGAGAAGCACAGTAGTGAAAAGGAATCAGATAGCTGTCAGCGTCTGAGTGGGTTTCAGATGTGAATGTCAACATCAGCCGTTAATGCCGGCTGTAAATCCAACTGCTGAGATAATGGGTTTGTGTTTTGAATTTTTTCTCTGCCATCAATCTAGGTCCACACTGCAGTTGTAAAATAACCCGTAGGAATCAATTGTTCTTGGGTTCTCCTTGTTTTGAACAGATTAATTGTTCAATACCATTTGCATTGGTGATAGACACAAAATGCTGGAGTAACTCAGCGGGACAGGCAGCATCTCTGGAGAGAAGGAATGGGTGACGTTTTGGGTCGAGACCCTTCTTTGGTTTTGTTTGATTTAGTTGAGTTTAGTTGAGTTTAGTTGAGTTTAGTTTAGTTTAGTTTAGTTTAATTGGAGCAATTTCCCCCCCTTGTACAAATAAAGTTATATCATATCGTAGTTTAGTTGAGTTGAGTTGAGTTTAGTATAGTATAGTTTAGTTTAGTTTAGTTTAGTTTTGTCTTGTTTTCTTTTGTTTAGTTTAGTCTAGTTTTAGTTTAGTTTAGAGATAAAGCACGGAAACAGGCCTTTCGGCCCACCGAATCCGTGCTGACCAGCGATCCTTGCACACTTACTCTATCCCACACACACTAGGGACAAATTTACATTTATACCAAGCCAATTAACCTACAAACCTGTACGTATTTGTAGTGTGGGAGGAAACCGAAGAACCCGGAGAAAACCCACGCAGGCCACGGGGAGAACGTGCAAACTCCGTACAAACAGCATCCGTAGTCAGGATCGATCCTGGGACACTGGCGCTGTAAGGCAGTAGTGCTACTGCTACGCCACCGTGCCACCATATGCAGGTATCTAGTTGATACCTTCTGAAATACAGGATTGGAAATTTCTCTTGTCTTGCAAATAAAAGTTAAGATTTATCAATAAATACAACATCGTGAAGGATCATGGCTCAATTTGTTTAGAGTTAAGAACCAACAAATGTGCCAACATATTATTGTGACTCATGGAGTCATAGTGCACAGAAACTGGTCTCTCTGCCCACAAGGTCCATGTTAAACACCAGGCACCTTTCTGTACAATCCCAATTACCCAGATACCTGCACTAGTGGTAGAGTCTAGGACCAGAGGCCTCAGCCTCAAAATAAAAGGACGTACCTTTAGAAAGGAGATGAGGAGGAACTTCTTTAGTCAGAAGGTGGTGAATCTGTGGAATTCATTGCCACACACGTCTGTGGAGGCCAAGTCAGTGGATATTTTTAAGGCGGAGAGTGGCAGGTTCTTGATTGGCAAGGGTGTCAGGAGTTGCGGGGTGAAGGCTGGAGAATGGGGTTGAGAGGGATTGACTTGACCTCTGCAGCTTTCTCAGGGGGTGATGAGTGGTGTGTGTAAAATGCAGGCCCTGACAATGTCCCGCGTCCCACAAATGAATAAAAAAAAGACAAAAGTGTTTGAAGAAGGACCTCGATCCGAAACGTCACCCATTCCTTCTAGACGGTGGCGCAGCGGTAGAGTTGCTGCCTTACAGCGAATGCAGCGCCGGAGACTCAGGTTCGATCCTGACTATGGGCGCCGTCTGTACGGAGTTTGTACGTTCTCCCTGTGACCCGCGTGGGTTTTCTCCGAGATCTTCGGTTTCCTCCCACACTCCAAAGACGTACAGGTATGTAGGTTAATTGACTGGGTAAATGTAAAAATTGTCCCTAGTGTGAGTAGGATAGTGTTAATGTGCGGGGATCGCTGGGCGGTGCGGACTCGGTGGGCCGAAGGGCCTGTTTCCTCGCTGTATCTCTAAATCTAAATCTAAAATCTACCCAGAGATACTGCCTGTCCCGCTGAGTTATTCCAACATTTTATGTCTATCCCCCCCCCCAAAAAGTCAGACTAGATTCCATCATTATCACATTTATTGAAAACCATTTTTTTTGCTGTTCTGAAGCTATGAAGAGTTTTTATAAATCCCTATTGCCATTCATCTTTCCTTTTTATCAAATATTGGCTAACTCCTTTGGATAGTTGGAAAATTAACAGCCATTTTATCACTTGTGGGTGATCCCTCAATTCTTTGAGCCATTATTGTGCAGTTTCCACGCCATGCTTTGGTGAACTATCCTTTTTATTTATAGCATTCCCTCAATCCCAGTGTGATTTTTATCATTCTCAAATCGAGATCCCAGTGAAATATTTCAAAGGAGCCCATTTCAAAAAAATAAATAAATTGAAAGGTCTATTTTGTCCTCTGTTTCAATATGTTATTTGATAACATTTGAATTTGAGCAGGGCAATAATGGAGGGCATGGTAGAGATGCTGCTTTATAACAGCGGATACCCAGGTTTGATCCTGTCCACGGGTGCTGTCTGTGACGGAGTTTGTACGTGACCCGCGTGGGATTTCTTCAGGATCTCTGGTTTCCTCCCACATTCCAAAGTCGTGCATGCTTGCAGGTTAACCCACAATGCTGGAGTAACTCAGCGGGTCAGGCAGCATCTCGGGAGAGAAGGAATGGGTGACATTTTGGGTCGAGTCCCTTCTTCATCCCTTGAGGAGAATTCGCAGTGGAGCGGCAAAACGTGTAGGAAAAAAACTGCAGATGCTGGTTAAAATCAAAGGTAGACACACAATGTTGGAGTAACTCAGCGGGTCAGGCAGCATCTTGGGAGAGAAGGAATGGGTGACGTTTCGGGTCATTAATTGGCTTTGGTAAAACTGTAAATTATCCCTTGTATGTGTACATTTTTTAGATTTTTTTTTTTGATTTAGAGATACAGCGCGGAAACAGGCCCTTCGGCCCACCGAGTCCGCGCCGCCCAGCGATCCCCGCACATTAACACTATCCTACACACACTAGAGACAATTTTTACATTTTACCCAGCCAATTAACCTACATACCTGTACGTCTTTGGAGTGTGGGAGGAAACCGAAGATCTCGGAGAAAACCCACGCAGGTCACAGGGAGAACGTACAAACTCCGTACAGATGGCGCCCGTAGTCGGGATGGAACCTGAGTCTCCGACGCTGCATTCGCTGTAAGGCAGCAACTCGACCACTGCGCCACCGTGCATAGGCTACTCAATGTGCAGGAATCACTGGTCGGCTTTGACTTAATGGGCCGAAGGGCCTGTTTCCACGCTGTATCTCTAAACTAAACTAAAACAAAAATAACTAGATGAAACACTAAACGTAAATTGTGTTTCAGCAAAAGAAAACCTATTTCCACACCAAATTAAATTCACATACCTCTTTAAACTGAATGGAGTAGATATGTTGTTAGGAATCATTTGCCGTTTCCTTACGAGCTCGCGAATTGGTGCGAAAACAGCGATTATCTGGTTTTGCTTAAAAGTGAGAAACCTCTTCATTTCACGACCCTCTCCCGGGGCTATTCACTTGCGGGATGAAATGTCAAATCGCGCAGAAAGTCAATAAATTCATCTTGTTGTTTTGCAAATCCCTCAGGTTTAAAAAAAAGGTGTTAACCAGCCACTTGTAGAAATGTGCAAATTGCCCGACAGACTGCAATGTAACAATAGTACTGGCCAACACGTTTCTTGCCGCCAGTTTGGTCTCTGCTGGAGCACCAATAACAACTTTGAACTTTGGTGCCCTGGGTTACAGGAGATGAAAATCCAACCAGAATTTCAATTGGGGTATGTTTTCAGATGTCCGTGAAGATGGAAATCTGTGACTTCCCCATTCCAGTCAATGGACAGTAGACAATAGACAATAGGTGCAGGAGTAGGCCATTCGGTCCTTCGAGCCAGCATCGCCATTCATATTTAGATTTTTAGATTTTTTAGATTTAGAGGTACAGCGCAGAAACAGGCCCTTCGGCCCACCGAGTCCGCACCGCCCAGCGATCCCCACACATTAACACTATCCTACACACACTAGGGACAATTTTTACATTTACCCAGTCAATTAACCTACACACCTGTACGTCTTTGGAGTATGGGAGGAAACCTCGGAGATCTCTGAGAAAACCCACGCAGGTCACGGGGAGAACGTACAAACTCCGTACAGACGGAGTCCGTAGTCAGGATCGAACCTGAGTCTCCGGTGCTGCATTCGCTGTAAGGCAGCAACTCTACCGCTGCGCCACCGTGCCATGATGGCTGATCATTCGCAATCAGTACCCCGTTCCTGCCTTCTCCCCATACTCCCTGACTCCGCTATCCTTAAGAGCTCTATCTAGATTTTAATTTTGCTCTGGCGTTTTGCATGAATAACAGGCCCATTGGATAAAATTTAAATCCAGAGCTGAGCAGCTCGAATTAAAGCTGGAAAGGAGGGAAGAAAATTTCCCACTTAAACATGTCTTAAACATGTAAAGCACTAAGTTTTATTAGTGATTTTCTTTCCACTGTTATAAATTACAATGAAATAAAATTGTTCAATTTTCAACAAAAAAAAACACGTTTCTTACAGTACTCTTTTGAGTTGCTGAGCTCTTGAAAGGTCTCTGAGTTATATTAATCATCAAACTCGAAGTTGGTCACAAATCAATGATTTCATTTCCACAGAAAGGACAGTCTGATTGTTCATTTTCACTTTGACGTTCCAGACTTATATTCCCCTCCTCATTTTGAAGTTCTCTTTGTACAGCTCATTTTCAAGGTCTGTTTATTGTCACATATACCAATTAAGGTACATTGAAACTCGATTACATTTTATGGCTTTCATGGGAAGTCTGGCCGAACAGCAAGCCATAGTTCAGAGTATAGAGGCAAGATGCTCAGCGGGTCAGGCAGCATCTCTGGAGAAAAGGAATAGGTAACCTTTCGGGTTGGATGTTCCAACCTGAAATGTCTCCTGTTCTTTTTCTCCAGAGATGGAACCCTCCTTCAGATGGGACACAAAAGAATAGGAGATGTTTTGGTTCGGAATATCACTTATTCCAACCTATTCTTTTAATCCAGAGATGCTGCCTGACCCGCTGAGTTACTCCAGCATTTTGCGTCTGACTTTATATAAACCAGCATCTGCAGGTTATGGGGAGAAGGCAGGAGAATGGGGTTGAGAGGGAGAGATAGATCAGCCTTGATTGAATGGTGGAGTAGACTTGATGGGCCGAATGGCCTAATTCTGCTCCTCGAACTTAGAACATATGAAATTGGAACCACGTGAAATTGTGTTGATTGGAAAATTTGTATTCACTTCCAGCAAATTGTAAATGTATAGCTCCTGCCACTTAAAGTAAGATTATGTTTCATCAGATTGTGATAAAAATCTAACAGGTGTCTAACATCCTTTGGGGATGGAAACCAGATGTTCTCCTATCCCCCGCGTGCCTGCCATTGATTGTGAGCCGATTGGTGAAGTCATCTCGCAAGATGTCCATTTTATTAAATTGGTGCAATGTTGGCGGAAGAAGGGTCTCGACCTGAAACATCGCCCATTCCTTCTCTCCACAGGTGCTGCCCATCCCTTTGAGTTACTCCAGCATTTGTTGTCTATCTTCGATTTGAACCTGCATTCCTGCACACGATGTGTGCGACAGGCTCTTTGATACGGGGAGTGGTGAGCAAAGATAATGGAGCAGAGCAAGGTAGACCTCTCGACCCTAAAAACCGTAGTACGTCACGGCGCCATTTTAGTCGACAGAAACTTGCAAAAATAATAAAAAATCTGTGAATTGATAGATGGGATATATTCAGTATTTTTATGGTATCATCACACAGACTGTTCCCCCAAAACACTGATTACACTGCGAGAGGCATAGCAAACGGCGGGTTTTGCCTACTAAAATGGCGGACGTTCTGCTTCGTTGCGTACTACACATCAGTATAGGCGATTTCAATGGAGTGGTCCATCTTGCTCCTCTAGTATATTTGGTGGTGGGTGCCTGGAACACCACCAGGAGTGGCGGTGGAAGTAGATGGGAAAATGGCATTTGAGAGGCTTTTTGGATAGGCGCATGAAGATGCAGGAAATGGGCAGACCTGGATCATGTGCAGGCAGAGGAGATTAGATTGACAGGCATCATTTTCGACTCAGACATTGCGGCCCCAAAGGGCATGTTCCTGTGCTGTACAGTTCTATGTTCTATGGTGTGCCCATGATCAACCTTCTTGCCTGTACCCAAATTACATTTTCTCGACAGAATTATGTAATTTGACAAAGCACACATCTTTCCTTCATGGATGGTTTGTTTAGTTTAATTTAGAGATGGACAATAGGCAATAGACAATAAGAGCAGAAGGAGGCCATTCGGCCCTTCGAGCCAGCACCGCCATTCAATGTGATCATGGCTGATCATTCTCAATCAGTACCCCGTTCCTGCCTTCTCCCCATACCCCCAGACTCCGCTATCCTTAAGAGCTCTATCTAACTCTCTCTTGAATGCAGTACGCATACAGATCCTTTAGCCAACAGAGTCCGGGCCAACCACGATCCCCGTACATTAACACTGTCCTGCACACTGGGGGCAATTTACAATTTTTACCAAAGCCAAATTAACCTACCAACCTGTACGGCTTTGGTGGGCGAAAGGAAACCAGAGCACCCGGAGAAAACCCATGTGGTCACATGGAGAATGTACAAACTCCGTACGGAAAGCACCCGTAGTCAGGATCGAACCTGGGTCTCTGGCGCTGTGAGGCAGCAACTCTACCGTTGCGCCACCGTCCCTCCCTGTTGCCGTGACGTTTAAACTCCGTTGCTCAAATGCCTTCAACCTATTTGTACGAAATTTCAAAGATTTTATATCCACATTACTCAAAGATGCTGTGGCGATTCATTGTGAATGACTGAAGGTGTTTTGAAAGTCAATGTGATGAGGTTCTTCTGTGTGATCATAGATCTGGTTGATGTCTGATGAAATAGAAGGGGTGAATTGTATTTTTGTGTTACTTCTTTGTGTTGTAATTGAATACGTTCTTGGCACAAAAAACAAACTGGTTGCAACAAGACGTAATTTTCAGAGATAATTCCATTGAACTTGCACTTCAAGACTTTATCTTCAGATTGTCTCCAGATCCTTCATTCAGCTCAGGTCCTCCATGTTATTTCTCTACTTTGTTTATTGTTGATGGAAAAGATAATATCCCAGGCAGTTTTTCCTTTAAAATAAATTCTGTTTCATTTTAAAATCCACCTTCTTGTTTACCGTGACATTGTGGCCATCGGAATTTGTTCATTCTGATACGCTCCAATGCTGAGAACTATATTCTGCACTCTGTACCTTTCCCTCTGTTCAACCTATTGTACTTGAGTTTGTCTTCATTGTTTATAAGTTCTTCAGTCACAGCATCAGGAATAGTCCATTCGGCCCATCGAGTCTATTCTGCCATTCAGTCATGGCCGATCTATCTTTCCCTCTTAACCCCATTCTCCTCCATAATCATTGACAACCTTACAATCAAGAAACTACCAATTACCTCTTTTACAATATCCAAATAGATTTAAATTTTGTTTTCAGATTTAGAGATACAGCGCGGAAACAGGCCCTTCGGCCCACCGAGTCCGCGCCGCCCAGCGATCCCCGCACATTAACACTATCCTACACCCACTAGGGACAATTTTTACATTTACTCAGTCAATTAACCTACAAACCTGTACGTCTTTGGAGTGTGGGAGGAAACCGAAGATCTCGGAGAAAACCCACGCAGGTCACGGGGAGAACGTACAAACTCCGTACAGATGGCGCCTGTAGTCAGGATCAAACCCGAGTCTCCGGCGCTGCATTCGCTGTAAGGCAGCAACTCTACCGCTGCGCCAACGTGCCAAATACTTGGCCACCACAGCCGTCTGTGGCAATGAATTCCGCAGATTCGCCACCCGCTGGCCAAAGAAATTCCTCCTCATCTCCTTTTTCAAGGTACGTCCTTTTATTCTGAGGCTGTGCCCTCTGGTCCTAGACTCTCCCACCAGTGCAAACATCCTCTCCACATCCACACTATCCAGGCCTTTCGTTATTCGATATGTTTCAATGAGGTCCCCCCTAATCTCTCTGAACTCCAGTATTTTTATTTATAGTAATATCTGATTTGATTGTGTGTCACACAAAACAAAGCTTTCCACTGTATCTCAGTGTACCTGCCAATAATAAAACTGAAACGTACTCATGATTTTCCTCATTCAACCTTGCAGCAACCAAGTCTGGTGATTTTTGTGTAAAAAAAGGGTGAAAGAACTCCTATTCCTTTACATGATTAAAAAGAGTAAGCCACTGAAGTACTTCCACCATTAAATCTGAACAGAAATACATTGGCTTTCTTTTCAACTAATGGGTGGTGCAGCGGTAGTGTTGCTGCCTCACAGCGCCAGAGACCCACGTTGCGATCCTGACTGTGGATGCTGTCTGTGCGGAGTTTGTACGTTCTCCCTGCGACCTGCGTGGGTTTTCTCCGGGTGCTCCGGTCTCCTCCCACACTCCAAAGACCTACAGGTTTGTAGGTTAATTGGCTTCGGTAAAATTGTAAATTGTTCCCTAGTTTACAGGGCGATGGCTGGTCGGTCCGGACTCGGGGGGTCAAAGGGCCTGTTTCCTCATTGTCTCTCCAAACTCTAAAAGTCTAAAGTAAAACGATTGACCAATTGCCAAGTACAATTCATTTTACTTTCAGCTTGCTCAGCTCTTTTTTCAACATCTCCCTGGATATTTTAGTGGCAGCATCTAAATCGTCTAAATAAAGAGGAATTTGGATTATAGGAATTAATGATTTGGAAGGAAATATTAACAGTATAACATGAGAGGAATAGATCGGGTAAACGCACAGTCTTTTTGCACAGAGGAGGGGAATTGAGAACTAGAGGACATAGATTTTAGGTGAGGAAGAAAAGATTTATTGGGAACCTGAGGGGTACCTTTTTTTTACACAAAGGGTGGTGGGTGTATGGAACGAGCTGCCAGAGGAGGTAGTTGAGGCGGGTACCATTGCAACGTTTGAGAAACATTTAGACATGTACATGGATAGGATAGGTTTAGAGGGATCTGGGCCAAATGCAGGCAGGTGGAACTAGTGTAGATGGTGCATGTTAGTCTGCCTGGGCAAGTTGGGCTGAAGGGCCTGTTTCCATGCTCGATGACTCTAGGAACCTTAACGTGTTCATATTATGATGTTTGAAGCATCAGAAATAATTGCTACTATCGCATTTATAGATTACTAGACCAAGTGGACCCGTTGGCCTCAAACCTCTGCTGCATTGGTGCAGCACCCTCTCCTCCCCCCTCTCCTCTCCCCCTCCCCCCTCCCCCCTCCCCCCTCCCCCTCCCCCCTCCCCCCTCCCCCCTCCCCCCTCCCCCCTCCCCCCTCCCCTCTCCCTCCTCCCCCCTCCCCCCATCCCTCCTCCTTCCCCTCCACCTCCACCTCCACCCTCCCCCTCCCCTCTTCCTCCCCTCCCCTCCCCTCTCCCTCTCCCCCTCTTCCCCTCCCCCCACTCCATCCCCCTCAACCCCCCTTATCCTCCCCCTCTCTCCCTCCCCCCTTCCCTCCACCCCCTCCCTCCCCCCTCCCCCCCCCCCCCCGAGATAGATTTAAACGTTAAAATGTGAGTAACAAAAAATATAACAGCGATTTCAATGAAACTTCTTCCATTAGCACCAAAGGGACGACGGTGAGTAAGGTGGGCCTGAAATTGTCGCGTTATTGTGTACCGCTTTGGCTGTTGTTCAGGAACAAACAAACAAGAGTTTTATGATTAGTATAGATTAATGTGATCGAAGTTTACGAAACAAATTCTTGATGCTCGTGGCTAAGATTTATCAGAATTTGAGCATCTACAAGGTGGCTTTCATGAGAGCAGGACTTCTCAGAGCTCCTTGGGTTGTGGAATGCTTTTCAAGTGACATCACCACTGTTGTACGAGTGGAAGTCCAGCAGCCAAATTGCAGGCGGGAGGTCTCACAGAGACGTGATAATAAAATTGCCGGCACTGGGAGTAAAACATTTTGGATTTCTCTTGAATTATGGAGGATATGTTACCAGTAATAGAGGTTGGATAATCACAAACTATTCTGCTGTGGACAGACACAAAAAAACTGGAGTAACTCAGCGGGGCAGGCAGCATCTCTGGAGAGAAGGAATGGGTGACATTTCGGGTCGAGACCCTTCTTCGGACATATCATCTATACTATACTAGGTGTCCCATCTACACTATTCCACCCCTCTATCCCTCTAAACCTATCCTATCCGTGTACCTGTCTAATTGCTTCTTAAAACGTAGCGATAGTCCCTGTCTCAACTACTTACTCCAGCTGCTCGTTCCATTAGGGTTGCCAACTGTCCCGTATTAGCCAGGACATCCCCTATATTGGGCTAAATTGGTTTGTCTCATACGGAACCGCCCTTGTCCTGTATTAGGCCCGGCAGGCACTGTAGGTGTAGGCCCGGACTCTGTAGGTGTAGGCCCGGAAACTGTAGACCTGGACACTGTAGCCTGGACACTGTAGGCCCGGACACTGTAGGCCCGGACATTGTCGGCCCGGACAGTGTAGGCCCAGACACTATAGGCCCAGACACTGTAGTCCAGGACACTATAGGCCCGGAAACTGTAGGCTCAGACACTATAGGCCCAGACACTTTAGCCCGGGGACCGCTGTAGTCCCGGACAGTGTAGGCCCGGGCGTCGCCTAACGGAGGTTGCATAGCGACCCGCCTCCCGTCCCGGGCGGCCGCCATTGGTGGAGCGGGAGCACATGGCCGCTGGCTGGGTGAGGTCACGTGGGGCGCGGGGCGGTGACATCACCTTTTGTCCCTTATTTGGGAGTGAGGAAGTTGGCAACCCCTACGTTCCATACACCTACCAACCTTTGCGTGAAAAAAAAAAAAAATCAGGATTTTGTACAGTTACGATTTTGCCACTTTAATGATGGATATAAATTTGGCGATGTATGGATATTTTTAAAAAAGTGTCCACACTGATTGTTGACAGTGTGACCCAGCTGCTGACGCTAAACTTTAAGGGGGGTGGGTGGGGTGGGAGCGGTGTAGCATAATGGAAATACACTCAGAGTTGCAATAAACACCTGGAGAGTCATCCATCAACATGTTCCATTTACCAATTTAAATGCTTTAGCCTTCTTTAGCACACTTTGTGAAGTCAATCTCACGTGCAATTAGTTGAAAACTTTCAGAAGTTGAGCAAAGTGCAGACAGCTTTCAAAATGTAAGCTGTCACATGCATAGAGGAAACAGCAGCAAATACAATGTACACAGCAGACAGGAATGTTTAAACAGTGCTGAGATGTCAGCTGGAAAGTAGGCAGAATGCCACTTTATATTGCTCCAATTTTTATAGAGGGTTCTTCATTATATATGCGCTGCTTCAGAGTTGAATTGTGGCGCCTGGAGTTGAAATCTAGTGCCCCAGTTTTATGCTAAACACAGTATTCATGATATCAGTCCGCTGTGACCTGTTCATTTCATTGTCACGAATTTAATCCTTAGACAATGGAGGCAAGTCAAGGCGCTGTTTTAGTTTTTTTAGTTTCCGAGATGCAGTGCGGAAACAGGCCCTTCGGCCCACCGACTCCGCGCCGACCAGCGATCCCCGCACATTAACACTATCCCGCGCACACACTAGGGACAATTTCACACATACACCAAGCCAATTAACTGACAAACCTGCACGTCTTTGGAGTGTGGGAGGCAATCGAAGATCACGGAGAAAACCCACGCAGGTCACAGTGCAGACGTACAAACTCCGTACGGACAGGATCGAACCCAGGTCTCTGCAAGCGCTGTAAGGCGGCAACTCTGCCGCTGCGCTACCGTGCGGTGATTTTTGCAGAATCCTTCGGAGTGGAGTTCAGCCAATGCACGATTGTCAGAGGTTGATTTAAGGACCAAAGATCACCTTAAATATGAGCATTGCAAGAGGCTAAACAGATGGGGCAAGATTGGAGATGCAAGTAAATGCAGATGCTGGAATCTTGAGGAAAGAAAAGAATAAAAGGATGTTCCTTTAGGAAGGAGGTGAGGAGGATTTCCTGAGATAGAGGGTGGTGAACCTGTAGAATTTATTGCCACAGACAGCAGTGGAGGCCAAGTCAATGGATATTTGTAACGCGGAGATAGAGAGATTCTTGATTAGTACGGGTGTCAGGGGTTATGGGGAGAAGGCAGGAGAATGGGGTTAAGAGGGAGAGATAGACCAACCATGATTGAATGGCGGAGTAGACATGGTGGGCCAAATGGCCTAATTCTACTCCTATTTCTTATGATCATGTGACCTTTGTACACATGACAATAAACTAGGCGCCAGAGACCCGGGTTCGATCCTGACTACGGGCTCTGTCTGTACAGACTTTGTACGTTCTCCCCGTGACCTGTGTGGGTTTTCTCCGGGGGCTCTGGATTCCACCCACACTCCAAAGACGTGCAGTCTTGTAGATTAATTGGCTTGGTATAAATGTATAAATATAAGATTGTCCCTAGTGCGTGTAGGATAGTGTTAATGTGTGGCGATCGCTGGTCGGTGCGGAGTCAGGGGGCTGAAGGGCCTGTGTCCGCGCTGTTTCGCTAAAAACTAAACTATAACCAAAATGCCTGACCCGTTGAATTGCTCCAACACTTTGCGTCCAACTTCTGCACAGTTCTGCGTTGTACTGATGGCATTCAAGAGTGGAAATCTCAAATGTGATTTACAGCAGTGTGCTTTGTGTTCTAATAGCCTTCCAATGTGCATGGTCAATCATTGAATAATTAAAACGATGCTTTGGCTGTCATGGTTGAAGAGTTTCCAAACAGCTGAAAGCTCTAAAGTCTATTATTGACAACGGCAACTGAAAGATTGACAGAAGATTGACACAAAAAGCTGGAGCAACTCAGCGGGTCAGACAGCATCTTTTTGAGAAAAGGAATAGGTGACGTTTCAGGTCGAGACGCTTCTTCACCGAAACGTTACCCATTCATAGAAACATAGAAACTTAGAATCATAGAAAATAGCTGCAGGAGTAGGCTATTCGGCCCTTCGAGCCAGCACCGCCATTCAATAAGATCATGCCTGATCATCCAAAATCAAAAGGACGGTACAGTGGCGCAGCGGTAGAGTTGCTGCCTTACAGCGAATGCAGCGCCGGAGACTCAGGTTCGATCCTGACTAGGGGCGTTGTCTGTACGGAGTTTGCACGTTCTCCCCGGGACCTGCGTGGGTTTTCTCTGAGATCTTCCATTTCCTCCCACACTCCAAAGACGTACAGGTATGTAGGTTAATTGACTGGGTAAATGTAAAAATTGTCCCTAGTGTGTGTAGGATAGTGTTGATGTGCGGGGATCGCTGGGCGGTGCAGACTCGGTGGGCCGAAGGGCCTGTTTCCACGCTGTATCTCTAAATCTAAAAAAAATCTAAAATCAGTGCCCCGTTCCTGCTTTCTCCCCATATCCCTCGATTCCGTTAGCCCTAAGAGTTAAATCTAACTCTCTCTTAAATACCTTTTCTCTGGAGATGTTCTCCGACCTGCTGAGTTACTCCAGCTTTTTATGTCTATCTTCGGTTTAAACCAGCATCTGCAGTTCCTTCCTACATCGACAGAAGTATACAAAGTGTGGGAGCAACTCAGCAGGGCAGGCGGCAGCTCTGGAAAACATGGATAAGTGGCGTTTCAGATCGAGGGCCTCCTTCATGGTTGACGGTGCTGGATAAAACATTTGGACATTGGCAGTGAGGCTTTATTAAAACTTGTAAGGTAGGTTTATTAGGTTAATTCCCGGAATGGCGGGACTGTCATATGTTGAAAGACTGGAGCGGCTAGGCTTGTATACACTGGAATTTAGAAGGATGAGAGGGGATCTTATCGAAACATATAAGATTATTAAGGAGTTGGACATGTTAGAGGCAGGAAACATGTTCCCAATGTTGGGGGAGTCCAGAACCAGGGGCCACAGTTTAAGAATAAGCAGTAGGCCATTTAGAATGGAGATGAGGAAAAACTTTTTCAGTCAGAGAGTTGTATATCTGTGGAATTCGCTGCCTCAGAAGGCAGTGGAGGCTAATTCTCTGAATGCATTCAAGAGAGAGCTAGATAGAGCTCTTAAGGATAGCGGAGTTAGGGGGTATGGGGAGAAGGCAGGAACGGGGTACTGATTGAGAATGATCAGCCATGATCACATTGAATGGTGGTGCTGGCTCGAAGGGCCGAATGGCCTCCTCCTGCACCTATTGTCTATTGTCTATTGTCTAAATGGATGTTGTTTGTTAAATGTAGTGTTTCAAACTATTGCCGCAGTTCAGGAAAAAAATACGGACGATGCATTCATGGTGATATAGTTGCACACTAGGCGAAGAAAATGCGGGACTAAGATTTTGCAATCAAGGGACCGTTTCTGAGTAATTTCTCAAACTACCACCCTTGCCATACGAAGGAGATGAAAAACATATAATTTAGAAGATCATTTTTCTGTGAAACAGAGCTCAGATAGGTAATGGAGTTACATCTGACTAAAGGTGGTGCTGCAATATAGAACACAATTTAATCAGAGTTGTGTAGAATTCTTCTCTTCATTTATTGAAATAACTATTGCAATGTTCCAACTTCTCTGTTCCAGATTTAAATTGATGTTGCAAATGATTTCACTGCTCCTTTGAAACTTGTTTGTTTTGAATGTTATGATGGCATAACATCTCCACTTTACTAAATCTTTAGAGACATGTTTTTCCTTTGTCAGCTCTTTACTATGCATTTTGAGAATGGAACGAACTAAACCATCATCGTCTGAGACTGAAGATAGACCACAAAAAGCTGGAGTAACTCAACGGGTCAGGCAGCATCTCTGGAGAGAAGGAATGGGTGACGTTTTCGGGTTGGGACCCTTCTTCAGACTGAGAGTCGGGAAAAAGGGAAACGGGAGAAATAGAAGGGTCTCGACCCGAAGCGTCACACATTCCTTCTCTCCAGAGATGCTGCCTGACCCGCTGAGTTACTCCAGCATCTTGTAATCGACCACCGAGAGATATCGAAGCAACATAGGACAAATGAGTGAAAGATGTGGGAAAAAAAATCAAGGAAAGATGGAGCCCACAACGGTCTATTGCTGGTCGTGGGGAAGGTGATAATGAGTTACAGGCAGTGAAACTCAACAGGATGACAGTGAAACTAGTACGCTGACTAGGGTGGGGGAGGGATAGAGAGAGAGGGGATGCCAGGGTTACTTGAAGTTGGAGAAATCAATGTACATACCGCTGGGGTGTAAGCTGCCCAAGTGAAATATGAGGTGCTGTTCCTCCAATTTGTGTTTGGCTGTGGCTTCCCTGGAACACATTGGAGATATCTATGCCTCTTGTGATTTAGTGTTCTAATGTTTTTGTACGCCTATTAAAAACAAAACTTGCCCATTGTTTGTCAGAAGGAAAAATAACCAACAAAGGTAGATTTTTACTTTGATGTAAATCTTCACTTTGATGGTGGGGGGGGGGGGAGTTGGCAGTTTCAAAATCCTTGGTGATAACTTCTTGGATGAAGGTGCAGCAGTATTTCTATTTTCTTATAAGTTTAAAGAGATTCGGCGTCTCCGAATATTCTATCAAACCTCTACAGATGTCCTGCAGAAGTTAGACACAAAATGCTGGTGTACCTCAGCGGGGGCAGGCAGCATCTCTGGAGAGAAGGAATGGGTGACGTTTCGGGTCGAGACCCTTCTTCAGACTGAAAGGGAGACGTAGCGATGTGGAAGAATAAGGTGTGAAAAACACAGATCAAAGGGGACGGCGATCAAGGAAATGTTGTGTGGTACATTGTTAAAAGCATAGAAACATAGAAAATAGGTGCAGGAGTAGGCCATTTGGCCCTTCGAGCCAACATTGTCATTTAATATGATCATAGCTGATCATCCAATATCAGTACCCTGTTCCTGCTTTCTCACCATATTCCTTGATTCCGTTAGCCCTAAGAGATAAATCTAACTCTGAGCTGAGGGTAAGGTGACAGCGAGGCATACAATCAGTAATATTTAATCAGGAGGACAGTGAAACTAGTCAGAGAACTAGGGTGGGGAGAGAGGGAAAGCAAGGGTTACTTGAAGTTAGAGATAGCAAGCTTAATACCCCTGGGTTCTAAGGTGCCCAAGCAAAATATGAAGTGCTGTTCCTCCAATTTGTGTTAGGCAACCTATTTTGACTGCTTGCATCATGACTCGCGACAGCAATTCCAACACAGAGGGACACGAGAGGTTATGGAGAAGTGGTAGACTTAGCACAGTCCATCTCAAGTATAGGCATCCCCTCCAATAGACAATAGACAATAGGTGCAGGAGGAGGCCTTTCGGCCCTTCGAGCCAGCACCGCCATTCAATGTGATCATGGCTGATCATTCTCAATCAGTATCCTGTTCCTGCCTTCTCCCCGTACCTCCAGCTAGAACAACATCATAGAACGCCGCACGAAGAGGCGGAATTCATCATCGAGTGTCTCCACCATCCCGTCTAAGCCGTCTTCCCACTGCGACCAGCGGGCAGGAGGTACAGGAGAGTCAGGAGAGAGTCAAGAGTATTTTATTGTCAAAGGTAGGCACAAAATGCTGGAGTAACTCAGCGGAACTGGCAGCATCTCTGGAGAAAAGGAATGGGTGACGTTTCGGGTCGAGATTCTTCTTCAGTGTTTTATTGGCCCCATAGCAGAAGCATCCACGTCGCGGGGCTGGAAAATGGAAGTGTCCTGAGCTAACTCTGCTACCACCATTGTCTACTGTACAAGTGATGGCTCCCACTGATTGTCGCCGGAAGCTTGCGCCCTTTTCAGGACGGACGATGACAGCGATGTAACACTTGAAACATGGATGACGGACACGAAAGAAGACAATAGACAATAGACAAGAGGTGCAGGAGGAGGCCATTCGGCCCTTCGAGCCAGCACCGCCATTCAATGTGATCATGGCTGATCATTCTCAATCAGTACCCCGTTCCTGCCTTCTCCCCATACCCCTGACTCCGCTATCCTTAAGAAGAAGTGTTTTTATTGTCGTATGTCTTCAATTTGTACCAGCATCTGCAGTTATTTTCCTACACAACTTGCCGCTCCTCTGCGATTTCTCCTCAAGGTATGCCTACTTTGAAGAAGTTCTCCTCCTCTCTTCGACGAGAGTTTAGATAGCTCCTCTGTCCCTCTCTTCCCCTCCCCTTCCCAGTTCTCCCACTGTCTTCCTGTCTCCAACTACATCCTATCTCTGACCCGCTCCCCTCCCCTGATATCAGTCTGAAGAAGGGTCTCGACCCGAAATGTCACCCATTCCTTCTCTCCTGAGATGCTGCCTGACCTGCTGAGATACTCCAGCATTTTGTGATACCAGATAGAGAACAATTACATTCTTACTTGCAGCCGCACAGCAGAATATGTAAACATAGTACACTGTAAACAATATCATAAACGAGAGAGAAAGAAAAAGTTCAGTGTGTGTGTATACACATACTCACAAACACACACACACACATACACACACACACACACACACACACACACACACACACACACAGACACACACACACACACACACACCACACACACACCACACACACACACACACACACACACACACACCCACACACACACACACACACACACACACACACACACACACACCCACACACACACACAACACACACACACATGAATATGTAGAAGGCTAAAGTCCCATACCACCAGGTTCAGGAACGGCTACTTTCCTGCATTTAGACAATAGGTGCAGGAGGAGGCCATTCGGCCCTTCGAGCCAGCACCCCCATTCAATGTGATAATGGCTGATCATTCTCAATCAGTACCCCGTTCCTGCCTTCTCCCCATAACCCCTGACTCCGCTATCTTTAAGAGCTCTATCTAGCTCTCTCTTGAATACATTCAGAGAATTGGCCTCCACTGCCTTCTGTAAGGGGTTTCTGCGCCGAGCTTTCGCCCGACCTAAGGTCCCCGTGCCTTGCTCTGATCCCTTGACCAGGCCGCGCACACTGGTTCCCCGTGAGTGGTTCGACCCACTCACCCCCTACGGTTCTAGACACTGGACTTAGATGCAGGAGCGTTTATAGTGCAGAAAAATTCAACCAGACCAGATTTGAAGACCAGGGTTTAAATGGAAAAGGCTTTTATTGAGCGCTTGGGACTATTGTCCATGAATACTTATACAGTTCTATAAGACATATCTATAAGACACATACCGAATTACATGAATACTTTTGACTATGAATCATAAAACGCACAGTTCTACAAGACATATACATGAATACCTTTTACTCTGAATTCTAAAACGCACAGTTCTACAAGACATATACACGACTGTAAGATGGGGAACGTACGACACATCGCAAAATTGACCAACACATATTCCTTTACACACCCACGTTTATTCAAACCACCCTCCCCTCTACACTAAACTATGTCCAGGATATGCAGGATCGGGGTACATGCTCACCATGGGGCTATTACTGGGGTTACTGGCTGTTCGTGCTGCTTCTCCGCTGCTTTCCGTGAGGGTCGTGCTTGCCCCCTGAGTTTCTTCCTTCCGTTTCTTGCGTTCCTTGCAGGTTTTCTTGCAGTATTTCTTCTCGAGTTGCGTGCCGGTTCCTCTCTCTTGCACTTCGCTTCTTCTTGCCTGTCTTCCTCCTGCATCCGTTTGACTTGAGTTTAAAACCCAAAAGTCGTGGCCAGTTATACTATTCTGACTCGTCCTATCTCCCGCCAGATCTTGGGATCTCTTTGTTTAAAAGATATGTATGAGTTTTCTCTCTGATCTGCGCTTATGTCCGGGGGTACCAGGGATGGCCAGACGGTGTTAATTGGTATTTCGTTGCGAGGTGATGGGTTTAACTGGTTTCCCATCACCTACCAGGTAGTTTTCTATGGGCTATTGTGCCCCTTTAACGAGATTAACTGTGTAGGTCGGCTTGGGGCATTGTGAGTATGCTGATGTCAGCGCCCCAGTGTCTGGACTTCGACCTGGTTTCCAAGGTTTCTGCATGGCCAATACCCATCCATTGTTCTGGCCGTGGCTTTGCAGAAACCTAGAGACTGGGCAGTAAGGTTTTTGCTCTTGTGGCTGGTCACGAGGTCCTGCGGCCATTTTAGGACCCACAGATTGTGACATCCCTTGGTAAACTGACCGCAGCCTTTCTCCGCTATCAGCCCCAGTCTCCCGTTTAAAATGTCCAAACTGCAGCTCTTTGGTTTGGTGTTGCTTTCAGAATGAGGGAAAACTTCTCAAATCTTACACTTCTGAGGCAGAAAATTCCACAGATTCACAACTCTCTGACTGAAAACGTTTTTCCTCATCTCTGTTCTAAATTGCCTACCCCTTATTCTTAAACTGTGGCCCCTTTATCAGGTTCTTGAACCAACCTGTACAGCCCTAATTCTTCAAGCCAATATGATCATCCAGAATCAGTGCCCTGTTCCTGCTTTCTCCCGTTATATACACTGGAATTTAGAAGGATGAGAGAGAGGATCTTATCGAAACATATAAGATTATTAAGGGGTTGGACACGTTAGAGGCACGAAACATGTTCCCAATGTTGGGGGAGTCCAGAACCATGGGCCACAGTTTAAGAATAAGGGGTAGGCCATTTAGAACGGAGATGAGGAAGAACGTTTTCAGTGTCTGGGCCTACAGTGTCTGGGCCTACAGTGTCCGGGTCTACAGTGTCCGGGTCTACAATGTCCGGGCCTACAGTGTCTGGGCCTACAGTGTCCGGGTCTACAGTGTCCGGGCCTACAGTGTCCGGGTCTACAGTGTCTGGGCCTACAGTGTCCGGGTCTACAGTGTCCGGGCCTACAGTGTCCGGGCCTACAGTGTCCGGGCCTACAGTGTCCGGGCCTCCAGTGTCCGGGTCTACAGTGTCCGGGCCTACAGTGTCCGGGCCTACAGTGTCCGGGCCTACAGTGTCCGGGCCTACAGTGTCCGGGTCTACAGTGTCCGGGCCTACAGTGTCCGGGTCTACAATGTTCGGGCCTACAGTGTCGTCCGGGCCTTTTCACGGTACGAGGGCGATCCCTTACGGGACAAACCAATTTAGCCCAAAAGACGGGATGTCCCGGCTAATGCGGGACAGTTGGCAACCCTAGCTTGACCTGATGTTTTGGACACACCCGGGCAGCTGCTTGATTGCTGTGATTTCTGAGAGTTCCGCTCTCTGAGTTTGGTAACTGCAGAAAAGCCAAGTTGTGCAAAGTAAGTTGCCCAGTCTGATGAACGGAATGGTTCTGAATGTGTTGGAATTTTGCACATTACAGCACGTTAAGAACCTACCTTGAAGAAGGTGAGCCTTGACATACTCCTGAACGAAAGAAGTTGCAAGCCTTCAACCTTATCAGAAGACTTCGGTGCAGCATTGGGCCGCTCAGCCCATTGAGCTTTCTCCACCATTCAATCAATGCTGATCTAATTTTCCCTTCTCGCCCCCTTTCTCCTGCCTTCTCCCCGTAAACTCAGACGACCTTGCTAATCAAGAATCTAGCAATCTCTGCTTTAAAAATACCCAGTGTCTTGGCCTCCACAGCCACGTGTGGCAATGAATTCCACAGATTCACCACCCTCTGGCTCAAGAAATTCCTCCTCGTCTCCATTCTGAAGGTATCCACTTTGCTGCTGTAACACTGTAAATTTCCCCGGTGAGAGACGAATAAAGGAATATATTATTATTATTATTATCCCCATTTATGGTGTGGTTGTGCCCTCTGATTCTAGATTCTCCCATTGCTGGAAACAACCTCTCCATGTCAATAGACAATAGACAATAGAGAATAGGTGCAGGAGGAGGCCATTCGGCCCTTCGAGCCAGCACCGCCATTCAATGTGATCATGGCTGATCATTCTCAATCAGTACCCCGTACCTGCCTTCTCCCCATACCCCCTGACTCCGCTATCCTTAAGAGCTCTATCTAGCTCTCCACTCTACCTATGCCTACCCTTCATTATCAGGTAGGTTCCCTCTTCATCCTTCTAAACTCCAGCGAGTACAGGTCCAGAGTCTTCAAACGTTCTTCATACGTGAACCTAATTATTCCCAGGATCATTCTTGTCAGCCTCCTCTGGAGCCTCTCCAAAACCAGGACATCCTTCCTCAGACATGGGGCCCAAAACGGCTCACAATGTTCCAAATGCCCCATCAGCACCCTGTACAGCTTAGCCGTGCAACCTTGATAGGTTACAACTCAAGGAAGAAAGTTTGGCAGTATCCATCATCTCTCTAGGCAGAGGACTGACAGCTTGGGTTTGCAAGGTAGACACGGAATGCTGGAGTAACTCAGCGGGTCAGGCAGCATCTCGGGAGAGAAGGAATGAGTGACGTTTCGGGTCGAGACCCTTCTTCAGACAGAGAGTCAGGGGAGAGGGAGTCTAGAGATATGGAAGGGTGAGGTATGAAAATGACAGGTCAAAGCAGATGCTGAGGAAGGAAATGTAGAATGGTTCATTGCCTGCTGAGGGGAAGGTGGATACTCGGCATACAATCAATAATATTTAATCAGGAGGACAGTAGAACTAGTCGGGGAACTCGGATGGGGGAGGGACAGAGAGAGAGGGCATGCAAGAGTTACTTGTAATTAGAGAAATTAATATTCATACCACTGGATAGTTGACCTTTCTTCAGACTACCCCCGTTTTAGCTCAGTCGGTAGAGCGTGTGACTCTCAATCTCAGGGTCATGGGTTGGAGCCCCTTGTTAGGTTACACTCGCTTGCGTTCGCAAGATCAGTTTATATAGAATGCTGACTGAGCTCGTTGTTATTTTGCGTTATGTAAATTTTCACTGGAGCTTATTTTTAACTCAAATCATTTACTTTATGTGCGCCTTCAATGTTTCTTTCAGCGATTTGATTTCTAAACTGTTGTATTTAATCTAATTAAATTGAAAATGTTAACGGTTTGCACTGTAGGCTCTTTTCTCACGAGTAAAGCTTTCATTTCTCATACAAATCCTATTGGAGTATTCCCCTTGGGGATTACGGGTGGCGGAGGGGCGATATCCAACTCTTTAACTGATTGCACAGTTATCAAATGTTCGACAATTGCATAGTTTCCAGAAATGTTTAAACTCTCAAGCACTTCTGCTGATCTGAGGACCTTTTTAGTTCAGTTTAGTTTGGAGATACAGCGCGGAAACAGGCCCGACACAGCGCTGAGAAAATAACAGTGAGTTTCTGGTCCTGACTAAACCTGAAGAAGTGTCCCAGTCTGATAAATGTCACCTATCCATGTCATTCAGAGATCCATTGAGTTTAGTTTAGTTTTAGAGATTCGTTTTAGTTTCAAGATTGGGCCCACCAAGTCCGCTCCGACCAGTGACCCCCGCACACTAACAGTGTCCTACACACACACACACACACACTAGGGACAATTTTTACATTTATCCCAAAGCCATTTAACCTACAAACCCTGCACGTCTTTGGAGTGTGGGAGGAAACCGAAGATCTCGGAGAAAACCCACGCAGGTCACGGGGAGAACGTACAAACTCCGTACAGACAGCACCCGTAGTCGGGATCGAACCCGGGTCTTCGGCGCTGTAAGCGCTCTAAGGCAGCAACTCTACCACTGCACCCTGAGTTTACAGAGCTGGTAACACCATAGAACACGACATGAGTAAAGGACAAAGTTACAATGTCACCTCTGTAATACTGACACATGGATACTTAAGGCAGATGGTGAACTAAGTCTTTGAGTATTTGGAACTCTGTGTTTGCACATCAAGTAATTAAAAAGTGACAAGATTTACTCCTGAACCAAACAGAAAACAGTACGGAGTGGAGAGGACTGAGACTGATTCTTGCAAATGGAAGATAGACACAAAATGCTGGAGTCGCGCTGCATCTCTGGAGAGAAGGAATGGGAGACGTTTCGGGTCAAGGAAAGGAAGCATGCAGGTACAGCAGGCAGTGAAGAAAGCCAATGGAATGTTGGCCTTCATAACAAGAGTATAAAGAGGTCCTTCTGCAATTGACTGGGTAAATGTAAAAATTGTCCCTAGCGTGAGTAGGATAGTGTTAATGTGCGGGGATCGCTGGGCGGCGCGGACTCGGTGGGCCGAAGGGCCTGTTTCCGCACTGTATCTCTAATTCTAAAAAAAAATCTAAACGTAATAACAGCTTTATGCCTTTTTTACTCTAATTGCCAAACTGTGCGACCTTTCCTTAGCGTGTGTGTAGGAAGGAACTGCAGGTGCTGGTTTACGCAGAAGATAAACACAAAATGCTGGAGTAACTGGGAGGCACAAGCAGCATCTCTAGAGAGGAGGATCAGGGGAAGATACGGGCCGAGACCCTTCTTCATACATGGTGCCTTGGAATGGTCTGTGGAATGGAATGGAATACTTTATTGCACGGTGAAATTATTTTCCTTCTCTCCAGAGACGCTGCCTGTCCCGCCGAGTTACTCCAGCATTTTGTGTCTATCTTCCGGGTCCCCATTGTCCTTTGTTCCTCCCCCCTCCCTCATGGCGGTCCACCCCCCATCCCTCCACGCCAGGTCCTCCTGGAGTATTGTGTACAGTTTTGGTCTCCTAATCTGAGGAAACACATTCTTGCCATAGAGGGAGTACAGAGAAGGTTCACCAGATTGATCCCTGGGATGGCAGGACTTTCATTTGAAGAAAGACTGGATAGACTAGGCTTGTACTCGCTGGAATTTAGAAGACTGAGGGAGGATCTTATAGAAACATATAAAATTCTTAAGGGGTTGGACAGGCTAGATGCGGGATGATTGTTCCCGATGTTGGGGAAGTCCAGAACAAGGGGTCACCGCTTAAGGATAAGGGGGAAGTCTTTTAGGACCGAGATGAGAAAACATTTCACACAGAGAGTGGTGAATCTGTGGAATTCTCTGCCACAGAAGGTAGTTGAGGCCAGTTCATTGGCTATATTTAAGAGGGAGTTAGATGTGGCCTTTGTGGCTAAAGGGATCAGAGGGTATGGAGAGAAGGCAGGTACGGGATACTGAGTTGGATGATCAGCCATGGTCACATTGAATGGCGGTGCAGGCTCGAAGGGTCGAATGGCCTACTCCTGCACCTATTTTCTATGTTTCTATGTTTCTATGTTCCTCCCCCCTCAGAGGGCAGTGGAGGCCAAATCACTGGATGGATTTAAGAGCAAGTTAGATAGTGCTCTAGGGGCTAGTGGAATCAAGGGATATGAGGAGAAGGGAGACACGGGGTACTGATTGGGGACGATCAGCCATGATCACAATGAATGCTGGCTCGAAGGGCCGAATGGCCACCGCCAGCACCTATTTTCTATGTTTCTATGTTTCTGTTTCTTCCACACTTCAAGGACATGTGGGTTTGTAGCTTAATTGACCATTTACAGATAGACAAAAATATATTTAGAGAGTTTAAAAACTCTTTAATGGTTCATCTCTGTCTAACGTGCCATTGGGCGGCCACGGTGGCGCAGCGGTAGAGTTGATGCCTTACAGCACTTGCAGCACCGGAGACCTGGGTTCGATCCCGACTACGGGTGCAGTCTGTACAGAGTTTGTACGTTCTCCCCATGGCCTGCGTGGGTTTTCTCAGAGATCTTCGGTTTCCCTCCACACTCCCAAGATGTACAGGTTTGTAGGTTAATTGGCTTGGCGTACGTGTAAATTGTCCCTCGTGTGTATAGGAGAGCGTTAGCGTGTGGGGATCGCTGGACGGTGCAGACTCGGTGGGCTGAAGTGCCCGTTTCCTCGCTATATCTCTAAACTGAAATAACTGAAACACCTCAGAAGGTGGTGACCAACTGCACTGAATTTTCACACTGCAATGAAGAGCAATTGTTTTGCAGAACATCGTGGGTGGCTCTGTGGAAGCTGCCTGGCTGTCTTGTTGCCATTGATTAACAAGTAACACAGCACATAAATTAACCGATCCATAAAAGTTCAAACCCTTTTGACCCTGTCTGCTTTATAATCAGTCCCAAAGGACTGATAATGATCTACTTGCTGTGATTATTCTGAAAACTAATTGGTACGGGAAATCGTATTAGTCATCGAAACCATAATACTTCATACATTATAGCCCACCTGGTCAGCTTAACTGGCCCCTAAACTCTTGGCACTATACACAGCGTTTGGTTCTTTCAAAGATCAGAATTCATACTGATGGTCAAATGCATCACAAATTTCAACAGCACTTTCACAAGATGTTTAAATTCCTGTTTGGGAAAATATGTGTAAAAGGAATTCTGGAGCAGAATTTTGGGTGGCCCAGTGGCATAGTGGTAGAGTTGCTGCCTTACAGCGAATGCAGCGCCGGAGACCCGGGTTCGATCCCGACTACAGGTGCTGTCTGTACGGAGTTTGTACGTTCTCCCCGTGACCTGCGTTGGTTTTCTCCGAGATCTTCGGTTTCCTCCCACACTCCGAAGACGTACAGGTTTGTAGGTTAATTGGCTTGGTATAAATGTAAAACTGTTTAGGATAGTGTTAATGTGCGGGGATCGCTGGTCGGCGCGGACCCAGTGGGCCGAAAGGGCCTGTTTCCGCGCTGTATCTCTTAACTAAACTAAACTAAACAGAATGCTAAACCAATGTCTTCTGAACACCAGAAAAACCCTGGAACGCCTTTTCATTTCCAATTTGCTTCCGTACATATAATACAATATCCTTGGTTTATAGGATGGTAAAATGTATTTCTTAATGGAGTAAACTTGCCATGGATAAACTAGAAATGACAAGAACATAAATGTTGCAATGATTGTTAGAAAAGGTGGAGGACAATATTTTAGAGTGTTTCCATTAATCCTGCCACCTGTTTGAACGTAGGGGGACATAAAAATCTGGAGTAACTGAGCGGGTCAGGCAGGATCTTTGGAGAGAAGGAATGGGTGATGTTTCTGGTGGAGACCCTTCTTCAGACCCCGAAACGTCACCCATTCCTGCTCTCCAGAGATGCTGCCTGTCCCGCTGAATCACTCCAGCATCCTGTTCCCCTAAATCAGTTCAGTTCAGATTAGTTTAGTTTATTGTCATGTGTGCCCAGGTACAGAGAAAAGCATTTTGTTGCGTGCTAACCAGTCGGCAGAAAGACTAAACGTGATTACAATCAATCTATTTACAGCGTGCAGATACACGATAAGGGAGTAACGTTTCATACAAGGTAAAGCCAGCAAAAGTCCAGTCAAGGATAGTCCGACGGTCATCAAAGAGGTAGATAGTAGTTCAGGACTGCTCTCTGGTTGTGGTACGATGGTTCAGTTGCCTGATAACAGCTGGGAAGAAACTGTCTCCAAATTTGGAGTCAAGTCAAGTCAAATTTATTTGTCACATACACATACACGATGTGCAGTGAAATGAAAGTGGCAATGCCTGCGGGTTGTGCACAAAAAGAATTACAGTTACAGCATATAATAAAGTTAATAAGTTACTATTATTGTCGACAAAAATTTAGTCTCTGGGGTTATAAAAGTTGACAGTCCTGATGGCCTGTGGGAAGAAACTCCGTCTCATCCTCTCCGTTTTCACAGCGTATAGGTCCTGCAGGGGGACGAGTGTAGTTCCCATGGTACGTTCTGCCGAACGCATTACTCTCTGCAGGGCTATCCTGCCCTGGGCAGAGCTGTTCCCAAACCAGACTGTAATGTTGCCGGACAGGATGCTCTCTACAGCCCCAGAGTAGAGGTGTGCGTTTTCACACTTCTGTACCTTTTGCCCGATGGGAGAGGGGAGAAGAGGGAGTGGCCGGGGTGCGACTCGTCTTTGAATTCTGGTCATGCAACTGCCTCATTCTTGAATCCTTAATTCCGAAATGGGGGAACATTGCAAGACGCAGTTCTGCTTCCCCTGATCTTGACTGACATAGCAGGCAGCAGCATTGATTAAAATATATTTGCGTAACTCAATCTTATCAGCTGAAAGGGTTTTGGAAGAATGTGAGAGGACACCGACAATGAAAATGTTACTAATGGAGGAATAATATGGTAATGGCATATTGATGTTACTTTACTCATCATATTGGAGTCCTTGCCCTTTGCAATTGATCTGGAAGAATAAAGCTGAATGTAACCTGATTTGTGCATGTTACAACAATGGCCTCAAATTCATCTTGAATCAAATTGAATTGAACTGATGCTGGAATCAGAATCCTGATCCTTGATCAGAACTGACAGCTATTGAATATGTCAGGACTAAAATTACATCTCAATAACAATTTGTATTTTATGCTGTTACTGAGTTTATCAATTTAGATTGTGTGCCAAGGGGTCAACTGTAATTTTATTTATGGACATCACATTTGCGGAATCATGAAAAGAAATCGTGAACGCATTTTCAGTGTATCTTAGAACAGTAAAGCTAAAGTATTTTGTACATTTCAAATTGAGATGCAAGCTATATGCAATTTATTAAATGGCATGTGTAGGAAGGAACTGCAGATGCTGGTTTGCACCAAAGATAAACGCAGAATGCCGGAGGAACTCAGCGGGACAGGCAGAATTTCTGGGTAGAAGGAATGGGTGATGTTTCAGGTCGAGACCCTTCTTCAGATTGAGCCCCAGGGGAGAGGGTGTCACGGAGATAAGGAACTGTAAGAGATCAACAGAGATGAGGTTCGAGGAAAATGTACAATAGACCTTTGTTTGCTCGAAGGTGACAACAAACCAAACAGAGATAAAATATAAACAGGGGGACATTCAGACTGGTCAGAGAACTGGGAAGGGGGAGGGATGGGGAAAGACGGAAAGCAAGGGTTACTTGAAGTTAGAGAAGTCAATGTTCATACCGCTGGGGTGTAAGCTGCCCAAGCAAAATATGAGGTGCCGTTCCTCCAATTTGCGCTGGGTCATGAGTCATGAGTACCTAGCAATTTATCCCCCACATCCCCAAGGACTATTTCGACGAGCTTGTGTTTTGCTCACAGTCTCAGTGACCCAGGTTTGATCCTGACCTTTGTTGCTATCTGTGGAGTCTGCTTATTCTCCTTATCATTATATGGGACTGCTCAATTTCTATCCACATCCTCAAAGAGGAATAATGTGTCAGAAATAAAACTGCAGATGCTGGTTAAAATCAGTCTGAAGAAGGATCTCGACCTGAAACATCACCCATTCCTTCTCTCCAGAGATGCTACCTGACCCGTTGAGTTACTCCAGCATTTTGTATCGACCCTCAAAGAGGAATAGACAGGGTGAATGCACAGAGTCTTTTACCCAGAGTAGGGGAATCAAGAATCAAAGGACATAGGTTTAAGGTGAGGGGGTAAAGCTTGAATAGGAACCTAAGGGGCAACCTTTTTTTACACAAAAGGTGGTAGGTATATGGAAGGAGCTTCCAGAGGAGGTAGTTGGGGCAGGTACAATCACAATGTTTAAAAGACATTTGGACAGATACATGGATAGGGTAGGTTTGGAAGGATATGGGCCAAACTCAGGCAGGTGGGACAAGTGTAGATGGGGCATGTTGGTTAGCATGGGCAGGTTGGGCTGAAGGGCCTGTTTCCATGCTGTATGACTCTATGACTCTTATCTCATCTGCAAAGTCACCCATTCACACTGTTTCCATGTTAACCCACTTTTGCATCAACTTTTTAGACACTGGCAGCAATTTACAGAGGTCAATTAACCTGCAACCCTGCAAGTTCTTGAAACGTGAGAGGAAAACAGAACACCCGGAGGAAACCCATGTCTGTCGCGGAGAGATCTTGCAATCTCCACACAGACAGCACCCGTAGTCGGGATCGAACCTGGGTCTCGTGCGCTGTAAGGCAGCAACTCTACCTCTGCGCCACCGTGCCACCCTGAATTCAATTGAAATGCGAGATAAATGCCAAAATATTTTATCTGACTCAATCTCTTTGAGCAGCGAAACATTTCAAGATGCCCAGACGTGCAGCAACAGCGGCAGCGACAGCGTGTTCGCCCGCTCCGGATCGCGGGGCTTGGGTTGGCCCGCTGCGGACCTTTCACCGTCCGGCGCGGCCTGCAGCCACAACAGCATGACCGCGGGAGAAGACGGCAGGGGAAGGGAAAAGACATTGTGGCCTTCCATCACAGTTAGGAGAGGACTGGAGGAGACTCACTGTGATGGATGTTTCTTTTTTTGTGTGTTGGTTGGGGTTGTGTAATTTGCCTATTTAATGCTTTTATTGTGTAATTTGCCTATTTTAATGCTTTTATTGTTGGACTGTGGGTGACTAAATTTCGTCCAAAAAACTTGTTTTTTGGATGACAAATAAAGATATCTTGAATCTTGAATCTTGAAGATGTTTCTTGGATAAATTGACCGTTGGACATTGAATCAATCGAGATGACTACGCAAATCTAAATATAGTATTACATTGAGCTCAGAAGGAAATGTTATGGTTATTATCCATCTCCTGAAGATCTTATTTATTGTCCTGAACATTGAAAACATCTGTCTCTTATTTTTACTTTTGACAATTGTGCTAAATCTTTATTTTGGAGAGCATTGCCACAATTCTTTGTAAATCTTCAAATTATTTTCCTTTGATCTTCCGAACCAAGTCAACCAAAAATTGTTAGATTGGTGTGGATGGGAAATTATACACCTCTAAGACCCCCCCCCCTCCCCCCTATACTCCTGCGCTCAAAGCATTTTCTATAAAGATTGTTCTTCAGCCTGCACTGGCATTAGACAACCTAGTTATATCTTCCCATCAACTTTAAAAACCTGTTCGTCCATCATTTGACTTTTCTAATAAAAGCTGAAGACTTCTATAAACACATAACAACACAAGTAGTGGTTGCAACATCTCAGGGGGAAGTTGAAAACAAGTGCCTTTATTTTCTTTGCTGACAGATGGTAGTGATTCAAGTTCAAGCCCCAATAGACAATAGACAATAGGTGCAGGAGGAGGCCATTGGGCCCTTTGAGTCAGCACCACCATTCAATGTGATCGTGGCTGATCATTCACAATCAGTACCCCGTTCCTGCCTTCTCCCCATACCCCCTGACTCCGCCATCCTTAAGAGCTCTATCCTGCTCTCTCTTGAATGCATTCAGAGAATTGGCCTCCACAGCCTTCTGAGGCAGAGAATTCCACAAAATGGAAACACAGAAGTTGCAAAATTTAGAAGTAAATAAAATTAGTTTTGCAGCCATGAAAACATCTGCGTCAATTTTACAAATAAAATAGAAAATGTCGAAAATACTCAGCAGGCCAGACAGCCGCTGTGGGAAGTGGAGAAGAATGAATGTTTCAGGTCACGGTCCTTTCTTCTACAGATTAAAGCATTTTATGTAGAAGAAAAGGGGTGGCACGGTGGCGCAGTGGTAGAGTTGCCGCCTCACAGAGCCAGAGACCAGGGTTCCTTCCTGACCACGGGCGCTGCCTGTGCGGAGTTTGCATGCTCTCCTCTTTGACTGTGTGGGTTTTCTCCAGGTGCTCCGGTTTCCTCCCACACTCCAAAGACGTACAGGGGTGTGTAGGTTAATCGGCTTTGGTAAAATTGTTAATTGTCCCGAGTGTATGGAATAGAGCTAGTGTACTGGGAATCGCTGGTCGGTGCAGACCTGGTCAGCCGAAGGGGCTGTTTCCGCACGGTATCTCTAAACTAAACTAAACCAAACAGATTAACATTTTGTGCTTTCTGTAAAATCTTAACATTTTGTTTTTAAAACAAAGTGACTTTGATTTGGGAGTAATTACCAAACTAATAATATGATGTTTGAACTTTACATGAATGCAGATTAAGAAACAGTGCTTAATTAATGAATTGCATATTTATCAGAGTTATTGTCATTATATTTTTAATTAGTGTTCACCCTTTACTTTATCTTTTTCGAGCTTTAATATATCAAGGTTAAAATAAGCTGATTGATAATCAGAATGAGCTACTCATTTAGTTTAGTGTGGAAACAGGCCCTTCGGCCCACCGAGACCATGCTGACCAGCGATCCTCGCACATTAACTCTACCCTACACACACACTCGGGAGAATTTTTTACATTTACACCAAGCCAATTAACCTGCAAACCTGTACGTCTTTGGAGTGTGGGAGGAAACCAGAGCTCCTGGAGAAAACCCACACAGGTCACGGGAACAAACTCCGTACAGACGGCACCCGCAGTCGGGATCGAACCCGGGTCTCTGGCGCTGTGAGGCAGCAACTCTACCGCTGCGCCACCGTGACGCTAAAATCAAAACAGTGCAAAAACAACCAATGTAAACGAATGGGGACTTGTATTTCTACAGCAGTGGAATGAGAAACGGTAATATAGGAGAATAGACGACCCGTGGACCCTTTGGGTTCCCGTTGTGACGCCTGCGATCTCAAAATGGCGGTCTCATCTTGTATATATATATGTATGTTTCAGAAATACAGTCAAAATGGTACACGATATCGCATCAATTTGAACGAAACTTGATACAGCACACCGCAGGCGAATGGTAAGTAAGGGGTGCCCCTAAAATTGTTGCGCTATCAGGTATCGTTTTGGCTGTATTTCAGGAACATACATACATATACACTGATCAGCCAAAACATTATGACCACTGACAGGTGAAGTGAATAACATTGATTATCTTGTTACAATGGCACCTGTCAAGGGGTGGGATATATTAGGCAGCA
Source organism: Rhinoraja longicauda (assembly GCF_053455715.1). NCBI lineage: Eukaryota > Metazoa > Chordata > Chondrichthyes > Rajiformes > Arhynchobatidae > Rhinoraja > Rhinoraja longicauda. Next base: position 25,588,279 of record NC_135983.1, on the reverse strand, counting down.
AATGATAAGTCAGTTCTTGAAGTTGATGTGTTGGATGCGGGAGAAATGGGCAGGAGTAAAGACCTGAGCGACTTTGACAAGGGCCAAATTGTTTTGGCCAGACGACTGGGTCAGAGCATCTCTGAAACGGCAAGGCTTGTGGGGTGCTCCCGGTCAGCAGTGGTGAGTACCTACTGACCGTGGTCCGAGGAGGGACAAACCACAAACCGGCGACAGACAGGGTGTTGGGCGCCCAAGGCTCATCGATGCGCGAGGGCAACGAAGGCTATCCCGTCTGGTCCGATCCGACAGAAGGTCGACTGTGGCACAAGTCACAGAAGATGTTAATGGTGGTCACGAGAGGAATGTGTCACAATACACAGTGCATCGCACCCTGCTGTGTATGGGGCTGCACACGGAGGACCAACAGCAGATTAGGCAGGTGGTAATAATGTTTTGGCTGATCGGTGTAAAATGTACACACATACAAGATGAGACCTTTAGTTATATATAGATGTACGGATTGATTGAAACTGCTCGTTGAATGAAGCAAATTGAAACCATCTTCAGGAACAACATTTTAAATGGCAGAGTGCTTTTATGAATCTTTAATGAATAATTGATTTATTTACAGAAGCACCGTCTCAATTTCCTGACATTTCTGAGCTGCTGTTTTATTAGCGGGCTTTCAATTATATTGAAAATTATGAATTTTCCAACTCCCATCAAACGTTCTTCAAAGGTTCTTCACAACCTCATTCCAAGCTACTTGCCTTTGTCCCTTGTATTGATTACGGATGCTGCCTGACCTGCTGAGTTACTCCAGCATTTTGTGAATAAATACCTTTGATTTGTACCAGCATCTGCAGTTATTTTCTTACATTCTCCCACTACCCTTTGTTGAGTTTAGTTTAGTTTAGAGATACAGAGCAGAAACACACCCTTTGTCCCACCAATTCCGCGCCGACCAGCGATCCCCGCACACTAGTACTATCCTACAGGCTAGGGGCAATTTACAATTTTTTTCCGGGCCAATTAACCTACAAACCTGTACTTCTTTGGAGTGTGGGAGGAAACCGGGGCTCCTGGAGAAAACCCATCAGGAAGAACGTACAAACTCCGTATAGTCAGGATCGAACCTGGGTCCCTGCCGTTTTGTAAGGAAGCAACTCTACCCACGGTACCACCGTGTGTGTGTGTGTAAAAAATCCCATGACCCGCTCAGTTCCTTCAGCACTTTGTGTTTTCTTCCGACAAGAACTGAGCGGGTCATGGGATTTTTTACACAATGCCAGGAAGAAAACAAAACTCTTGACATTGTGAACCACAACGTGTCTTTACATCCCACAGTGTGAAGAAGGGTCTTGACCCAAAACGTCACCCATTCCTTCTCTCCCGAGATGCTGCCTGACCTGCTGAGTTACTCCAGCATTTTGTGAATAAATACCTTCGATTTGTACCAGCATCTGCAGTTATTTTCTTATCCCACAGTGTGGAAGTTCATTCAGCGAGATAATAGACAATAGACAATAGACAATAGGGGCAGGATTAGGCCATTCGGCCCTTCGCACCATCACCGCCCTTCAATGTGATCATGGCTGACCATCCACAATCAGTACCCCGTTCCTGCCCTCTCCCCATACCCCCTGACTCCGCTATCCTTAAGAGCTCTATCTAACTGTGAGGAAATGGCGATCCTGATTGCTGGATTCAACCAACTGATTCCGTACATTGTTCATATTTTCGCACCATTGAAGAATGCATCACAAAATGAACACTGTCCCTGCCACTCACCATTGGCATGAAGTTCACAAGATATGAACGAGATCCATCCAGAATTTCACTCTTCTCTACTCAGTCTTCCAACGGAAAATCAGTATTTATCACTTTTGTTTTGTTGTGAATATCCAGCGCAACAAATATGATTGACAAGAACTGGATATTTTTAAGGCGTCATTTAAGGCATCATTGTGCCCTTGGTAGACACAAAATGCTGGGGTAACTTAGCAGGTCAGGCAGCATCTCTGGAGAGAAGGAATGGATGACATTTCAGATTGAGACTGGGTCTGAAGGATCTCGACCCAAAACGTCACCCATTCCTTCTCTCCAGAGATGCTGCCTGTCCCACTGAGATACTCCAGCATTTTATCTTTGGTTTAAACCAACATCTGTAGTTCCTTCCTACACATTGTGCCCTTGTTTCTGGTTTGCCAATTGTAAGGCTCAAGGCATTGCTAGTGGCATCAAACAGCTGGAACATTGTTGTGCATTTGAGGTTTACAGAGCAAATAGTGAAGTCACTCACACCCAGTGGGCCTTAGAGAGAGGAGGAACCTTTAGGAAGGAGATGATGAGGAATTTCTTTAGTCAGAGGGTGGTGAATCTGTGGAATTCACTGCCACAGACAGCTGTGGAGGCCAAGTCAATGGATATTTAAAAAACGGATGTTGATAGATTCTTGATTAGTGCGGGTGTCAGTGGTTCATGTGGAGAAGGCAGGAGAATGGGGTTGAGAGGGGAAGATGGATCAGCCTTGATTGAAGGGCGGAGTAGACCTGATGGGCCGAATGGCCTAATTCTACTGCTGGAACGTATGAACTTATGAACTTTTCAAATATCCAGTGATTCTTAACTTTCTTTGATCTGTCAAATTATACATCAGCAAATGGTCTTTTTTTCTTTTAAATTGAACACTTCAGTAAAACTGCAAGGAAATCTATTGTGCGAATTGCTTTTATTTTCTAACAAATTGCTCGCAATTTTTTTGGCTGGTACTTTCAGTCAACTTAATGGCTTTTGCTTCAGTCATCTTTTACAAGTCCAGTGTTCATAAAGCTATCATCCACAAAATTATACAGGGCAATATTTCTGTGTGAATGTTCGAGACATTCGCATTAAAAAGTCTTTGTTTGCAATTTTGCTGGTCATTGCAAAGCTGCATTAAATGTCACAATTTATCTCACAGCATTATTGCCGCGATCCACTTTGTAAAACAGACCAAGGACACGAAAGTTAAGCTGCTGTGAATGAGAATTCCACACTCAGCAAATGAAGCAGAAACTCTTTCAAAAGTGGTGTCTGTAAAAGACTGGAGTGAGTTAGAATTACAACCATAAGGACACAAAGTGCTGAAGTAACTCGGGAAGTCAGGTGATATCTTGTAGAACACGGAAAGGTGACGTTTCGGGTAAAGACACTTTTTCAGATTTAGAATGATGTCGAGACTATCAGTGTAGATTAGTAAGGGTATAATTGTAAATTGTCCCGAGGTGTGTGTGGGGATAGTGTTAGTGTGCGGGGATCGCTGGTCGGTGCGGACTCGATGGGACAAAGGTCTGTTTCCGCGCTATAACTCTAAGCTAAACTAAAGCTGCAAGAAACTGCAGATTCTGGAATCATGAACAAAGGGTTCGATCCTGACTCCAGGTGCTGTTTGTACGGACTTTGTATGTTCTCCCGGTGACCTGCGTGGGTTTTCTCCGGGTGCTCTCCAAAGACATACAGGTTTGTAGGTTATTTGGCTTGGTATAATTGTAAATTGTCCCGAGGTGTGTGGGATAGTGTTAATGTGCGGGGATCGCTGGTCGGCGCGGACTCGGTGGGCCGAAGGGCTTGTTTCCGCGCTGTATCTCTAAGCTAAACTAAACTCCTTCGGTCCCTGAGTGTCTGAGCCTCTGAACCAGGCCTTAATGTAACCAGTCAACATGCACTCAATCTGCAAACAAAACCTACAAACCAGCAGCAACAACATATAACGGGAGAATCTTTTCGTTTTCAGTCTGAAGAAGGGTCTCGACCCGAAACATCACCCATTCCTTCTCTCCCGAGATGCTGCCTGACCTGCTGAGTTACTCCAGCATTTTGTGAATAAAAATCTTTTCGTTTTGATCAGTCCCTCCCAGCGTTTACCTGATGAGTTGGCCGCCAGCTGGTACAGCTGCTGCCTCACATGCCAGGGTTCGACCCTGACCTCCGTTGCTGTCTGTGTGGAGTTTGTACGTTCTCCCTGTAACCACGTGGGATGCTCCTGTCCCCTCCCTCATCCTAAAGGCATGCGGGTTTGTTGTTCAATTGGCCCTCAGTAAAATTGCTCCTAGTGCGTAGGGAGTGGATGAGAAAGTGGGATAACATGGAACTTGTGTGAACGGGTGACCGGAGATCGGCATGGACTCGGTGACCCAGAAGGCTCCGTTTCCATGCTGTAACCTCGAAACTCTGAAATGCCCAATGTTATGAAGTGTTGGTTCCAAGATCAGTGTACATTCCTAGATCGCAGCTTTCGCCTGCATTGTCTCTACAGTTTGAATGGCCCTGGTGTACCTCTGAAATCGCAATGCATCACAGCATTCACGATGAAGTCAACTGCTTCACCCACCCCATTATCAGTTCATTTCCAATCTGAGGTGCACTTTCACCGCCCAACAAACATGGTTTTTTTCCCAATAATTAATGAGTGAAGCCATCCTTTTAGAGCACATCCATTATCAATAAAGCTTCGGAAGCAATATTTCTAGAGGACTCTTTTATTTATTTCCCTTCGTCTGACAGAAAAGCTACATTCATCTTATTAATTGACTTTTTTTTAATGGAAATTCTTTTGTGCATCGAGAAATACTGTAAAATTCAGTGCACTCATCTATCTAGACAAACTATGGGAGGCTTAACACAGAAACTGCACTGAAAGTTAAGTTTAGTTTAGTTTAAGGTAGACACAAAATGCTGGAGTAACTCAGAGGGACAGGCAGCATCTCTGGAGAGAAGGAATGGGTGACGTTTTGGGTCGAGACCCTTCTTGTTTAGTTTAGAGGTACAGGGCAGAAACAGGCCCTTCAGCCCACCGAGTCCACACCGACCAGCGATTCCCGCACACTAACACTATCCTACACACACGAGGGACAATTTACATTTACACCAAGCCAATTAACCTACAAACCTGTTCGTCTTGGGAGTGTGGGAGGAAACCGAAGATCTTGGAGAAAACCCACTCAGGTCACGGGGAGAACGTACAAACTCCGCACAGACAGCACCCGCAGTCGGGATCGAACCCGGGTCTCCGGCGCTGCAAGGGCTGCAAGGCAACAACTCTACCACTGTGCCACCGTGCCGCCCCAGAACTAATAACCAATTGGTTCTGAGCTGATTGGGATCTGAACTCCAATCTTTGCTGTTCAGATGTACTGCACATTAAACATATGAAAGGCATGCATTCATTAACAAGAAATCTTTATATGTTATCCCAGACTGAGCTACAAGATTATTCCTTTGAGTCATATCTACGGAGCTGAATGATATGGTTACTCTTTTATGTTGCATGATCAGAAAATCAATCTTTTTGAAAAGAAAAATCAATTTTCTTCAAATGTAAGGTATGTGTAAATGAACTGCAGAAATGTAACTGACCATTGGGATGTGATATAATTATACTACGCTGTTCTAGCTTGTATGTCTTGTGTGAACACGGCTAAGGGAAGAGATATTCAATTGCTCCAGCCTGTTCTATCAATCAATTAGTTCCGGGCTTCTGGACTGATTTCCGGTACTTGAATCCCTAAATGTTCTCCACTCTCCTTCATTTCTCACTACAAACGCTCCTCGACTTACGATGCTTCGACTTTACGATATTTCGACTTTGGGGTGGTGCAAAAAGCGATACACATTCAGTAGAAACCGGGCTTCGAATTTTGAACTTTGATCTCTTCCCGGGCTAGTGATATGCGGTACGATACTCTCTCGCGATCCCGCGCAATGGCAGCCAACCGCAGCTCCCAGCCAGCCCCGCCATCACGAGTGTACACAGCCCATACTCTACAGTGTACTGTGTTGCCAGCTTTGGTTGGATTTTGCCCAACATGTAGGCCAATGTAAGTGTTCTATCCTATTGTTATTGAGGGCGTGCAACGTAGGTTTACTAGGTTAATTCCCGGAATGGCGGGACTGTCATATGTTGAAAGACTGGAGCGACTAGGCTTGTATACACTGGAATTTAGAAGGATGAGAGGAGATCTTATCGAAACGTATAAGATTATTAAGGGGTTGTTCACGTTAGAGGCAGGAAACATGTTCCCAATGTTGGGGGCATCCAGAACAAGTGGCCACAGTTTAAGAATAAGGGGTAGGCCATTTAGAACGGAGATGAGGAAAAACTTTTTCAGTCAGAGAGTTGTGAATCTGTGGAATTCACTGCCTCAGAAGGCAGAGGAGGCGAATTCTCTGAATGCATTCAAGAGAGAGCTAGATAGAGCTCCTAAGGATAGCAGAGTCAGGGGGTATGGCGAGAAGGCAGGAACGGGGTACTGATTGAGAATGATCAGCCATGATCACATTGAATGGCGGTGCTGGCTCGAAGGGCCGAATGGCCTCCTCCTGCACCTATTGTCTATTGTCTATTGTCTATTCTGAGCACGTTTAAGTTAGGCTAGGTTAGGCTATGATGTTTGTGTAGGTTAGGTGTCTATGATGTTCAGCAGGTTAGGCTAGGCTGTGATGTTGGTAGGTTAGGTGTCTATGATGTTTGGTAGGTTAGGTGGCTGTGATGTTTGGTAGGTTAGGTGTCTATGATGTTCGGTAGGTTAGATGGCTATGATGTTGGGTAGGTTAGGTGGCTGTGATATTCAGTAGGTTATGCTGGGCTGTGATGTTGGTAGGTTAGGCTGACCTGTGATGTTTGGTAGGTTAGGTGCCTGTGATGTTGGTAGGTTAGATGCCTGTGATGTTGATAGGTTAGGTGGCTATGATGTTCAGTAGGTTAGGTGTATTAAATGCATTTTCAACTTATGATATTTTCGATTTACGATGGGTTTATCGGAACGTAAGTCGAGGAGCATCTGTATATGTAAAATACTGATTTACCTCGTTCTGGCCTAAAAATGACTGATCATTCAATTCTTCCCACAATGAACTCCTCAGTTTCATCTCCTCATTTGAGCTAGCAATGTCCCCACTACACTGTGGACGGCTCGATTGCCATCGTGTGTTGCTTCTCGGCCTTTTGGCTAAGATCAAGTGTAGTATCTGTTCTGGCACAATCTAATGTTCTTATAAGAACAGTACAAGAGCAGTATTTGCATTGGATCATCGACGAGGAGCGGAGGTCAGGAGCACTTGTCTGGTTTAGGGGTGGATCCATGCTGGTTGGGTAACCAACCTAACACCCTTATCCAGGTGGGATGGCAGCAGCAAGTGGAGCTGGAGGGCAGGGTATCCGGAATACCCTGCGAGTATCGGTGAAGGATCTCAGGGAGGGGACCCCTTTCTCACGGGACCTCTTCATCAAGAAGGTGCTGCTGGAGGCTTGTGGATTCAAGGCCGTGGACATCTTCTGCCTCCAGGACTTCCCAGGTAACGGATATTTCGACGTTACCTTCCAGAACCCGGCGGGATGGCAGAAGTTGCTGCAGGACTTCCGTGAGAAGGGGGATGAAGCCCCGCTGTCGCTCCTGAAGGTGCAGCCACTCTTCACCCTCCCCACCCAGAGGGAACGGATGATCACGGTGCACATGTGCCCGTCGTGGATGTCCTCACCTTCCTTGCGCGCTACGTCGAAGGGGCCGGGAACTGTGTGGACATAAAGGACTTGTTCGGGATCTGGACGAGCAAGAGGCAAGTGAAGGTGAAGCTGAGGGTGGACGGGAAGGGATTCATCATCCACCCTCCCTCGGTGTTCGCTATCGGAGGGAACCGAGGCTACATGACGTACGCGGGGCAGCCCAGGGTGTGCAGGAAATGCAACAAACCTGGGCACGTGGCGGCAGAATGCAGGACAGTCGTCTGCAGAAACTGCAAGTTAGAAGGCCACGAGACAAGGGATTGTAAAGAGAGTAAGAGCTGCAACCTGTGTGGGGAGGCAGGCCACCTTTACAGGGCCTGCCCTAAAAGAGCTAGCACTTATGCACAGGCGATAAGAAGGGGCCGCTGCCAGCACCCCCAGGGTGGACGAGACGCCTCCTACCACGGAAAAAGTCCAAAAAGGAAAGGAGAGCAGGGGCGAGGACAACGCGACCACCAGGAGCCCCCAACCGCAGGACAGAGCCCCCCAGGCCCCCGCCCACGAGGGTGAGTCGATGGAAGAGGGGGAACAGGAAGAGGAGGAATGGCAGTTGGTAAAATCGAGGAAAACATTGAAGGCTGTGCGCACGGAGAAAAAGGCGGAGGGGGCAAGCAAGTCCCAAAAAAGAGTCCTCTCCCAGGACGAGGCCAGCAGCCTCTCCGCATCGGAGGATGAGACGACCAGGAAGAGCCGACAACGGAGGCAGAGGAAGAGGAAGAAAACGGGGGAGGAGGAAGGTAAGAGAAAGAACGTGTCTGTTGCCCCCCAGCCCCAGGAGACTGGGAGCAGTGCCAATGGGCCCCAGCCCCAGGAGACCGTGAGCGGCACAATGGCCAATGGGCCCCTGCTCCTGGAGACCGGGAGCAGTGCAGTGGCCAATGGGCCCCTGCTCCGGGAGACCGGGAGCAGTGCAGTGGCCAATGGGCCCCAGCTCCGGGAGACCTGGAGCAGTGCAGTGGCCAATGGGCCCCAGGACCGGGAGACCGGGAGCAGTGCAGTGGCCAATGGGCCCCTGCTCCGGGAGACCGGGAGCAGTGCAGTGGCCAATGGGCCCCAGCTCCGGGAGACCTGGAGCAGTGCAGTGGCCAATGGGCCCCAGGACCGGGAGACCGGGAGCAGTGCAGTGGCCAATGGGCCCCAGCTCCAGGAAACTGGGAGCAGCGCAGTGGCCTCGCCAGAAAATACACCCTGTGCTGAGGAAGCCACCAACCTGTACCACTACCTGTGCGACAAAAATGTGCAGGAACTCAGCCAGATGATTGGCATGCGGGAGGATCGCCTGGGACACTAAAGGACAATGGAGCTGAAACTGGCATCCTTAAACGTGCGCAGTGTGAAGAGCACTGTGCGATGTGTATCCGCCTTGCAGTACCTGGCCAAGGTAAAGGCGGATGTGACTTTTTTACAGGAGTGCGGGCTGCCACACCTTCGCTGCTATCGGAGGTGGTCGCGATGGTGGCCCCATGGACTGTCGGTATGGTCGGGGGGAAATGATTGTCGTGCGTCCGGTCTGGGGATCTTGCTGCGGGGAGGGGGCTTCACAATCACTGAGGTAAGGGAAGTGGTGTGGGTGCATCTCTTGGTGGTGGATGTAATGTACCGTGGTTCTCCGCTCCGGCTGATTAATGTGTATGCCTCACCCAGGTGGAGCGAGCGGGTGGCCATCCTCCAGCAGCTCCCACCGCTGCTGGCCACGTCTAGACCGCTCGTTCTGGCCGGTGACTTCAACTGCATCATCGATGCGGCTGGACGATCCGGCAGTGCCAACCACAGACTGGACGGCACCTCCAAACTCCTGGTGGAAACGGTCAAAGATGCAAAGCTGCGCGACGCCTTCAGTGACCCTGCAGGCGGAGTCCAGCCACGGTTCACCTGGTCAGGACCGAACGGTTCAGCCCAGTCCCGGATAGACTTCCTCTTCACATCGAGGGCCGTCACGGTCAGACACACCGACCTCGCGCCGGTGTTCTTCTCTGACCACTGCCTCCTTCAGGCCACCTGTCACCTACAGGAGGACCGGAAGGCGGGCAGAGGGACGTGGAAGCTAAACGTGGAGCTGTTGACCCCGGAGAACATTAAGGAGCTAAAGAGGGACTACACATGTTGGAGAACTGTGAGGCCCCTCTTTGACTCCCCGACACTCTGGTGGGAGGCAACAAAGGAGAACATCAAGAAGTTCTTCGTCTCCAAAGGTGTTCAGAGAGCAAGACAGGGTAAGAGGGAACTGTGTCAACTCCAGACAGATTTGCAGCAGCTACTCCTTCTGCAGAGGAGAGGGGTGGATGTGAGGGAGGAACTGAGAGAGTTGAAGGGCCGGCAAGCTCGGCTCTTTACCTCTGAATCCTCCAAGATCATCTTCCGGTCCAGGGTCCGCCATGTTGAGCAGGATGAGACGTGCTCACGTTACTTCTTCCATAAGGTTCACAGGGGGAGCTCTGTGATCAAAAGCCTTAGGGAGGAGGACGGCTCGGTAACATCCTCGCAGTCAGACATGCTAAAGATCTGCAGATCCTTTTATAAGGATCTGTACGATGTAAAGACCACAGACAGCACCGCCTCCCAGAACTTCCTGTCCTCCATCACGGAAGTCTTGGACGACAGCAAGCGGGAGAGTCTGGACCAACCACTGACCCTGGAGGAGCTGACTGGCTCCATCCGTTCCTTTGACTCGAGTAAAACTCCCGGAGGCGATGGCTTACCGGCAGAGTTGTACTTGGCTCTGTGGGACTGGGTGGGCCCGGACCTGCTGGAAGTGTACAACGATATACTTCTAGCCGGCAGCATGTCAGACTCTATGAGGAAGGGCAACATCACCCTGATCTACAAGCAGAAGGGGGAGATGAATGACTTAAGGAATTGGAGACCCATCACATTGTTGAATGTAGACTACAAGATCCTGTCTAAGGCCATCGCCAACCGGGTCAAGTCTGCTCTGGGACAGGTGATCCACCCGGACCAAACCTGTGCTGTACCTGGCAGGAAAATCTCAGACAGCCTGGTGCTGCTGAGAGATACCATTGCCTACGTGCAGGACAGACGGTTGGATGCCTGCCTGGTCAGCTTGGACCAGGAGAAGGCCTTCGACAGGATATCGCACATGTACATGAGGGACGTGCTCTCCAAAATGGGCTTTGGGGAGGGAATCAGGAAGTGGATACAACTACTCTACTCCGATATCTGTAGTGCAGTCCAAATTAATGGGTGGGAATCAGACAGCTTCCCCGTCAGGTCTGGAGTCAGGCAGGGTTGCCCTCTTTCCCCTGTCTTGTTCGTCTGTTGCATTGAACCCTTTGCCGAATCCATCAGGAAGGATGCGAGCATAAGAGGAGTGACATTGCCAGGCAGTGGGGGCACTCAGGTCAAGGCCTCCCTGTACATGGACGATGTCGCCGTCTTCTGCTCGGATCCAGGGTCGGTCCACAGACTGATCAGCGTCTGCGACCAGTTTGAGTTGGCCACGGGGGCCAGGGTAAACCGCAGGAAGAGCGAGGCCATGCTCTTTGGCAACTGGCCCGACCGATCTTCCATCCCCTTCACCATCAAGCCTGACTTCCTGAAGGTGCTGGGGATCTGGTTCGGGAAGGCTGAGGCATGTGACAAAAATTGGCTGGAGTGGATAGCCAGGGTGGGGAAGAAGCTGGAGCTGTGGAAGCAGCGCTCCCTCTCCATCACGGGGAAAAACCTGGTCATCAGGTGTGAGGTGCTCTCGGGGCTGCTGTACTTGGCGCAAGTGTGGCCCGTCCCTCCCTCCTACGCCACGGGGATCACCCGGGCCGTCTTCCGTTTCATCTGGGGGTCGGCGATGGACCGGGTGCGACAACCCACAATGCACAAGTCGGCAGACAACGGGGGTAAAGACGTGCCCAACGTCGCCCTCATCCTGATGGCCACCTTCGTGTGTGGCTGCACCAGGCGGAGCATAGAGCCAAGGCACGTGGGCACCAAATGCCACTACCTGCTGAGGTTCTACCTGTCCCCGGTGTTGCGAAGGATGGGCCTGGCGCAGATGCCACGCAATGTGCCAGTCAGCTGGACATTGCCGAACCATCTGTCGTTCGTGGAAAGGTTCTTCCGGACCAACACCTTTGACCACAAGTCCATCGGGCAGTGGTCAGCACGGAACGTCCTGCAGGCACTGCAGGGGAATGACTCCATGGATCCTGTGGCGTGGTTCCCAGAACAGACAGCCCAGCTTGTCTGGCAAAATGCCTCATCGCCAGTACTCACCAACAAGCACCAAGACCTGTCTTGGCTGGCGGTGAGGGGAGCCCTCCCAGTCAGATCCTTCCTGCAACGCCGGAACCTCACTACCAGCGCACGCTGCCCTCGGGACGGCTGCTACGGAGAGGAAACGGTGGCCCACCTCTTCAAAGAGTGTGGATTTGCCAGGAGAGTCTGGAGAGGTCTGCAGGGGTCCCTGTCACGATTCATTCCGAGCAGCTCCGTCACAGAGGACTCTGTGCTCTACGGACTGTTCCCAGGGACGCATTCCGAGACTGACATCGAGTGCTGCTGGAAGGTCATCAACTCGGTGAAAGACGCTCTTTGGTCTGCCCGATCCTTGTTGACCTCCCAGCGGAGCGAGCTGTCCGTCAAGGAATGTTGCCGACTGGCCCACTGCAGACTGCAGGAGTACGTGCTGAGGGACGCTCTGAAGCTCGGTGCAGCCAACGCCAAGGCCCTGTGGGGGAGGACCACAGTCTAGGGTCCTTCCGCTGCTGGACATGGGGGGCAGGGTGTGGTGGAGAGAGACGCCCCTCCAAATAAGGGATATGTATGTAAATGTATGTAAATGTCTAAGTAAATGCCTGTATTGAATATGTAACCTCCGGAAATGTCGGATGGGTTTGTTTAAAAAAGATGTTTTGTAAATGATATTTATTACTTGAATAAAGTATTTTTTGATTAAAAAATAAATTTAAAAAAAATACTTAGTGTAGACAATAGTCCAGTTAATTGATAAATAATAATGAAATAGACACAAAATACTGGAGTAGTTCAGCGGGTCAGACAGCATCTCTGGAGAAAAGGAATAGGTGACATTTGGGGTCGAGACCATTCTTCCGACTTAAGATGGTGTCTGAAGAAGGATCTCAACCTGAAACGTCTCCTAATCCTTGCATTATGGGAAGAGAGACTGGCCAATCTCCCATCAACGGCATCCATGTCCATGAGTGCCAAAGAACCTGCCCCTGGGGCCAAATCAAGCTGGGCTGAATGGAAATCTCTCCACAGACTGAGAGCTGGCACTGTCGCTGTAAAGCGACTCTCAAGAAGTAGGGTTACATAGAAACTGAAGACGTCATCTGCATATGTAGCACTGAACCACAAACTATGGAGCACCTATTGAGATTTTTTTTATTTTTTAGATTTAGAGATACAGCACGGAAACAGGCCCTTCGGCCCACCGAGTCCACGCCACCCAGCGATCCTCGCAATCCCCGCACATTAACACTATCCTACACACACCAGGGACAATTTTTTACATTTGCCCAGCCAATTAACCTACAAACCTGTACGTCTTTGGAGTGTGGGAGGAAACTGAAGATATTGGAGCAAACCCACGCAGGTCACGGGGAGAACGTACAAACTCCGTACAGACGGCGCCCGTAGTCAGGATCGAACCTGAGTCTCCGGCGCTGCATTCGCTGTAGGGCAGCAACTCTACCGCTGCGCCACCGTGCCGCCCAGAGATGTTCTCTATTGGAGCACGAATGCAAAGCTGAGAACCTCGCAGAGAACAATGGTATTGCTAGGAGTTGTGTTCAGTTTTGGCTGAACCGTAATATCTAGCATGCTGTGGACACGATAAGAAGAAGACCTAATCCTTTTCTCCAGAGACGCAGTCTGACCCATAGAGTTGTTCCAGCTTTTTGTGTCTCTCTTCGGTTTAAACCAGCGTCTGCAGTTCCTTCCAATGCACAAATATAATGAAATGTTGTATTCTCGTTCCACACCCCAATGAAACACCATCTGTCACATTCTGCAATTGGACCATGGCCATCTTATCACCACTCTCTTTCTGCAATCTCTTCATCAATTCTCTACACATAATGATAACTTCTGCCCAGTCCCACAAGCCTTTCTTTTTCTTCACTGTCCTCTTTTGGAAGTCTACATAAATAACTTCCCCCAAAACAATCATTTGCAGCCACACCTAATACCTACATGAAAGTATTATTGGGCATGTAAGATATAACGTCCATGTTACAAAACCATACTGGTTGTCTCAGCTAGGTCATGTTTATCCAAGTTTATGGACACACAATCCCCTAATTACAGTCTTGGCAAGCCACAAAACTGATATTTGAGTAACAGATTTATAATTTATGAGCTGCTTTAAAGAGTGGAATGGCATTTGGAAGATTTCCAATTTATGTGTACAGCCAATGGAAGCATTGGAGAAGCCTTTTAGAGTGGAAATGTTTCGTTTTAGTTCAGTTTAGTTTAGCGATACAGCGCGGAAACAGGCCCTTCGGCCCACCGGGTCCACGCCGACCATCAATCCCTGCATATTAACACTATACGACACACACTAGGGACAATTTCTACATTTACCAAGCCAATTAACCTACATACGTACCTGTACGTCTTTGGAGTGTGGGAGGAAACCGAAGATCTTTGAGGAAACCCACGCAGGTCACGGGGAGAACATGCAAGCTCCGTAACAGACAGCGCCCGTAGACAGGATGGAACCCGGGTCTCCGGCGCTGCATTCGCTGTAAGGCAGCAACTCTACCGCTGCACCACCGTGCGGTTTAGGTTTATTATTGTCACCTGAACCAAGGTGCAGGGAAAAACTTTGTTCTGCATGCTCTCCAAACAGATCAGATATGCCATACATAGATAGAACAAGTCAAACTCAACTACAATAGATAGAATTTACCAGACATGTCTATAATTTTTATAATTTATCTGTCATCATTTGTAGCATTTCATAATTCTTTGCCTTTCTTCATATATACCGATGAGCCAAAACATTATGACCACTGACAGGAGAAGTGAATAACATTGATTATCTTGTTACAATGGTACCTGTCAAGGGGTGGGATATATTAGGCAGCAAGTGAACAGTCAGTTCTTGAAGTCGATGTGGTGGATGCAGGAGAAATGGGCAGGAGTAAAGACCTGAGCGACTTTGACAAGAGCCAAATTGTTCTGGCCAGACGACTGGGTCAGAGCATCTCTGAAACGGCAAGGCTTGTGGGGTGCTCCCGGTCAGCAGTGGTGAGTACCGACCGACAGTGGTCCGAGGAGGGACAAACCACAAACCGGCGACAGGGTGTTGGGCGCCCAAGGCTCATCGATGCGCGAGGGCAACGAAGCCTATCCCGTCTGGTCCGATCCGACAGAAGGTCGACTGTGGCACAAGTCATGGAAACTGTTAATGGTGGTCACTGTAGGAATGTGTCACAATACACAGTGCATCGCACCCTGCTGCGTATGGGGCTGCACACGGAGGACCAACAGCATAATGTTTGGTCATAATGTTTTGGCTTATCAGGTCATAATGTTTTGGCTGATCGGTGTATAGTCCTCAGCATTGTAGATTATTATAGCGCTTCAGTTCCTTATACCAATGTCCAATATCCATAATGGGGTTGAATTTTTGCAGACATATCTATAATTTTTATAATTTATCTGTCATCATTTGTAGCATTTCATAATTCTTTGCCTTTCTTCATATATACTCTCTTACTCCAAAAAATCTACCTTCATCCCGTGCTACACATTATATAGCTTCCAGTCTGTGTGAATATTAGTTTTTTCCTTCTCTATTATCATATATTTTGTTGTTATTCTATCTCTCGCTCAACCTTATAAACGGAGGGTATCTCATTACGCAAAGTTCACGTTTAATTTCTCAGAACAAAGTGCCGACGTTTAATTTTGCAAAGCATCTTTCTGAAAACCTGCTGGACATTGCTTGACTGTACTTGTGTACAATATGATTGTGGACGATCAGCCATGATCACAATGAATGGCGGAGCTGGCTCGAAGGGCCGAATGGCCTCCTCCTGAACCTGTTTTCTATGTTTCTATGTTTCTAACTCAGTAGGATGATAAACCTAGCGTTTCAATTTGTCTTGTGATTAATAAACCATTACAAGTACATTAGGAGACACAAGAAGGAACTGCAGATGCTGGTTTACAAGAAAGAAAGAAAAAATGCTGGAGTAACTCAACGGGTCAGGCAGCATCTTTAGAGGATGTGGAGAGGTGACGTTTCAGGTCAGGAACATCACCCATCTTCAGACTACACCAGGGCTAACATGCAGGGGTGATTTCATATACCAATCTACCCTTGTTTGGGATGTGTGCGGAAACCAGAGACAGGTCTCGACTCTAGTGGGACCCAGTAGTCCCACAAGTGGGAGTGTCCAGGACTAGATGTCAGAATTAAAGGACATTCCTTTTGAAAGGAGATGAGGAGGAATTTCTTTAGTCAGAGGGTGGTGAATCTGTGGAATTCTTTGCCACAGAAGGCTGTGGAGGCCACGTCAGTGGATATTTTTAAGGCAGAGATAGATAGATTATTTATTAGTATGGGCGTCAGAGGTTATGATGAGAATGGGGTTAGGAGGGAGAGATAGATCAGCCATGATTGAATGGCAGAGTAGATGGGCCGAATGGCCTAATTCTGCTCTTATGACTTATGACTTATGAGCTTATGACTCGAAACATCACCTATCCATGTCCTCCAAAGATGTTGCCTGACCCGCTGAGATACTCCAGCACTTTGTGTCATCTTCCGCAACGTTTAATGAGTAGATAAGGCGTAGGAATAAGGGGTCGGCCATTTAGGACTGAGATGACGAAAAGCCTTTTCACCCAGAGAGTTGAGAATCTGTGGAATTCTCTGCCACAGAAGGCAGTGGAGGCCAATTCACTGGATGTTTTCAAGAGAGAGTTGCATTTAGCTCTTCGGGCTAACGGAATCAAGGGAAAAGGGGAGAAAGCAAGAACGGGATACTGATTTTGGATGATCAGCCATGATCATATTGAATGTAGGTGCTGGCTCAAAGGGCCGAATGGCCTACTCCTGCACTTATTTTCTATGTTTCGATGTTTCTAAATAGACAGGCACATGAATAGGACAGGTTTTTGGAGGGATATGGGCCAAATGTAGGCAGTTGGGACTAGTAGATCTTGAAGATGGGAGTGACGGTCAGTGTGGGCATGTTCCCACTCTCAATGACTCTATGACTTATTAGGTCCACAGAGACTGCAAGGATAAGAAGAGAGAACCAAATAGGCCTGGTGTAGTGCACCATTACATAAGCTAAAGCTGACAGTAGATCAGTGACCCATGAATGGGGCCACTTATTGATACTAAACATCAGCACTAGGTCCAAGGCATATCATCCCTTTGAATGATTAATGTCAGGATATCTGATTTGTCAAGAAAATGAACAAACCTGTTAATGGCGCCAAAATAATTCCTATGAAACTATTCTATTTTTCTTCACTCAACTGCTAGTTTGTCAAATAATTTCATTGATGTTATTGATGTGAACGTGGGCATGAATGAACATAAAATAACGTCAGAAATTAATAGGTACACAAAATGAAGGGAGACTGCTCAATGGGTATCTTGAAAATCATAAGGTCATAATTGATAGGAGCAGAATTAGGCCATTCGGCCCATCAAGTCTACTCCGCCATTCAATCACGGCTGATCTATCTCCCCCTCCGAACCCCATTCTCCCGCCTTCTCCCCGTAACCCCTGACACCTGTACTAATCAAGAATCTATCTATCCCTGCCCCAAAGGTATCCACTGACTTGGCCTCCACAGCCTTCTGTGGCAAAGAATCTCATGAGGGTAATTATGATTTGGAGAAAATAGATTTTCTTTCTTCTGAGGAATATATTCCTCTAATTGTCTGCTCAATATTGTAAGTCGGTCACCTTTAGAAATACAATTGAGGTCATACGGTTTCTCTTTCGGAGCAGCTGGTAAACCTGCTCATGTTCCAATCAATAAAAGCTGTACAACAAATAAGTAGAATTGATTTTCCATCTTCCCTTCAATCATAAAACAAAACATGGTGTCTGATTAAAGCTTTTTCCTAATGATGAAGTTCACAAGTTATAGGAGTAGAATCAGTCCATTTGGCCCATCGAGTCTACTCCGCCATTCAATTATGGCTGATCTCTGCCTGGCCCAAACCTGCCCACAGGAAACTTGTGTTAGAGGCAAAGTGGTGGAGTAATTCAGCGGGTCAGGCAGCTTCTTCAGTTGAGAAATACAGCACAAAAAACAGGCCATTCGGCCGACCAGCGATTCCCATACATTAGCGCTATCCTACACATTTATAATTTAACCGAAACCGATTAACCTGCAAAGCTGTACGTCTTTGGAGTGCGGGTGGAAACTGGGGCACGTGGAAAAAGCCCATGGAAACAACGTAAAAACTCCGTACAGACAGCACCTGTAGTCAGGATCGAACCACGGTCTCTGGCGCTGTGAGGCAGCAACTCGCCACCATGCCACCCGGGTAACGTTTCGAGTGGGGTCCCTTCTTCAGACCGGAGCCCAAAGAAGGGGTCCCGACCCAAAACACCACCCATCCTTTTTCTCCAGAGATGCTGCCTGACCCCGCTGAGTTACTTCAGCACTCTGTGTCCATCTTAATAGATAATAGACAATAGGTGCAGGAGTAGGCCATTCAGCCCTTCGAGCCAGCACCACCATTCAATGTGATCATGGCTGATCATTCTCAATCAGTACCCCGTTCCTGCCTTCTCCCCATACCCCCTGACTCCGCTATCCTTAAGAGCTCTATCTAGCTCTCTCAAATGTATTCAGAGAATAGGCCTCCAATGCCTTCTGAGGCAGAGAATTCCACAGATTTACAACTCTCTGACTGAAAAAGTTTTTCCTCATCTCCGTTCTAAATAGCCTACCCCTTATTCTTAAACAGTGGCCTCTGGTTCTGGACTCCCCCAATATTGAGAACATGTTTCCTGCCTCTAACATGTCCAACCCCTTAATAATCTTATACGTTTCGATAAGACCCCCTCTCATCCTTCTAAATTCCAGTGTATACAAAACCTAGTCGCTCCAGTCTTTCAACATATGACAGTCCCGCCATTCCGGGAATTAACCTAGTAAACCTACGCTGCACGCCCTCAATAACAAGAAGATCCTTCCTCAAATTTGGAGACCAAAACTGCACACAGTACTCCAGGTGCGGTCTCACTAGGGCCCTGTACAACTGCAGAAGGACCTCTTTGCTGCTATACTCAACTCCTCTTGTAATGAAGGCCAACATTCGGTGTGAACCAGCACCGCCAGTTCTTTGTTTCTACCTCTTGTATTACTTGTGCCTTAAGTTATTATGATCATTTCCATGGATCCAATCGCTGAGATAAATTCGCCTCTGAAAAGGTTCATTATCTGAGGGAGCTGCACTATTTTCCCCTGGTTCTACGTTTCCCACTGACTTATTGTCAGAGCTGTTTAATCATCAGCGCAGCTCAGAGCATGTAAATGGGAAAATGTGATGACATTTTAAAATGTTTCCCATGGTAAATCATATTGTCAAATGTCAATTGCACTGATGACTCTGAGCTGTGTTACATTGCAGCACGCTTTGAATATGCTTGAAACGCGAGTTAAAGAGGTGAATTGTTCCCACGTCTGCAAGCGCCTTTTGATCTCTGATGAAGTTAAGGTGAAATTCATGAAACTGGAAGCTAAATTACTCAGGGTTGAAACGGATTGAAAAGTGTAATCGAATGTTTTTTTAAATTTTATTATTTGAATGTTGTGTCTCCTTGGCAGCGAATTATGATGTTGTACAAAATCCTGCGGTGATGATATCGCATGGTAATGCCTTGGTCTTTTGCAGTGATAATTGCCGCAGCTCCATTTCATGCTTGGACAATTTGAATTGCGTACTGCAAAAATTTAGTCAGTGATTTATCCTCGAGAAGGTCATTTGACGTCGAGAAGGGAGTTATTTAATGTCAATTACCGTCAAACGCTGGAAGTGGAACCGAGATCTGACGATGTCATCTATAGACTAAAACTCTCGTTTGTTTGTTTGTTCGTTCCTGAACTGCAGCCTGAACGGTACACGATAGCGTGACAATTTTAGGCCCACCTTACTCACCGTCGTCCCTTTGGTGCTAATGGAAGAAGTTTCATTGAAATCGGTGTTATATTTTTGAAGTTATTCACATTTTAAAGTTTAAATCTATCTCCTAGGGAAGGAGGGTTGAGGGGGGAGGGAGGGAGGAGGGGGAGTGGTGGGGGGAGGGAGGGAGGGAGGAGGGGGGGTGGGGAGGGAGGGAGGGAGGGAGGGAGGGAGGGAGGGAGGGAGGGAGGGAGGGAGGGAGGGAGGGAGGGAGGGAGGGAGGGAGGGAGGGAGGGAGGGAGGGAGGGAGGGAGGGAGGGAGGGAGGGAGGGAGGGAGGGAGGGAGGGAGGGAGGGAGGGAGGGAGGGAGGGAGGGAGGGAGGGAGGGAGGGAGGGAGGGAGGGAGGGAGGGAGGGAGGGAGGGAGGGAGGGAGGGAGGGAGGGAGGGAGGGAGGGAGGGAGGGAGGGAGGGAGGGAGGGAGGGAGGGAGGGAGGGAGGGAGGGAGGGTATGGCCTCTGGTCCTAGACTCTCCCACTAGTGGAAACATCCTATTTTGCTATTGCTATTGAGGGCGTGCAGCGTAGGTTTACTAGGTTAATTCCCGGAATGGCGGGACTGTCAAATGTTGAAAGACTGGAGCGACTAGGTTTGTATACACTGGAATTTAGAAGGATGAGAGGGGATCTTATCGAAACATGTAAGATTAATAAGGGGTTGGACACGTTAGAGGCAGGAAACATGTTCCCAATGTTGGGGGAGTCCAGAACCAGGGGCCACAGTTTAAGAATAAGGGGTAGGCCATTTAGAACAGAGATGAGGAAAAACTTTTTCAGTCAGAGAGTTGTGAATCTGTGGAATTCTCTGCCTCAGAGGGCAGTGGAGGCTAATTCTCTGAATACATTCAAGAGAGAGCTAGATAGAGCTCTTAAGGATAGCGGAGTCAGGGGGTATGGGGAGAAGGCAGGAACGGGGTACTGATTGAGAATGATCAGCCATGATCACATTGAATGGCGGTGCTGGCTCGAAGGGTCGAATGGCCTTCTCCTGCACCTATTTTCTATTGTCTATTGTCTTTCCAGATCCACTCTATCCAGGCCTTTCACTATTCGATAAGTTCTAATGAAGTCCCCCCTCATCCTTGTAGACAGTACCTTACAAAGCTACCATTCTGAGACGAGCTGTGAGCTCAAGGTTTTTTCCCGCTGGCTGCCTCGTTAGATGCAGTCAATTCTGAGTCAATATTTAAATAAGAGCTGATTAAATGCATGCCTTCCGGCCATTATTTCTCTTTCAACCAACACCGCGGAACGAAGATTATTTGCTCATTTGTTTGCTGTATGTAAATTAGTTGCAAACATCACGTTTAACTACGAGTGTTTCGCTAAAATATTCCATTAGCTCTTGAAGAGTTTTGCCTGTGTGTGTGTGTGTGTGTGCGCGTGCGTGCGTGTGTGTGTGTGTGTGTGTGTGTGTGTGTGTGTGTGTGTGTGTGTGTGTGTGTGTGTGTGTGTGTGTGTGTGTGTGTGTGTGTGTGTGTGTGTGTGTGTGTGTGTGTGTGTGTGTGTGTGTGTGTGTGTGTGTGTGTGTGTGTGTGGGACCTAAATACAAGTGTATTCATTCAACTGGAGACCCACTGCTGGCTGGAATAGCAAAATACTATTCAATATACAATGCAATACAATACGATATCTTGATTGTCATTGTCCACGTACAACGAGATTAAGAATGCCGCTTCCATATCGATGCTGTAAAATAAATAAATCACGGCGTAAACAAAAACAACAAAGGGAGGGGGAAAAAAATGGAAACAAGGTAAAGTGCAAAAAAGGTTCATGCAGGGTGAGTTGTGCCAGATGACCCTGGGGGCAAAGACAGATCATGGGGGGCTCTCAGCTGGTCCGATTCAGGGCAGCTACAGCTCCAGGAATAAAGCTGTTTCTTAGTCTGGAGGTGCGGGCGTAGAAGGCCATCCCCAGGGCCATAGCTGCTATGAACCGGTCCTGCTGAGCCGGATGGCCACAACGCATAGATCAACTTGCACTTTACCCTGTCTAAAAACTGTTCCAACTGTTTCGTTTCGTTGGGTTGCTGTTAATTACTTAAATTATTGCATCGTATGGGAGGCGCATTCCGAATCTCGTTGTACCCCTGGGTACAATGACAATAAAGATATATTGTATTGTATTGTATTGTATTGTATTGTATTGTAACCTCTGCCAGATGGAAGTATACAAAATACTGCAGATGCTGAAAATCTGAAAGAAGAAAACAACAACATCTCGGGCACAATAGTAAGCTGCAAAGAAATAAAATGAAATCTGAACCGTCTTCTCACCATCTTGGAGTCTAGAAGTTGGGAGGTCATGTTGCAATTGTACAAGACGTTGATGAGACCGCATTTAGAATATTGTGTTCAGTACTGGGCACCATTTTACAGGAAAGATATTGTCAAGCACAGAAACAGGCCCTTCGGCCCACCGGGTCTGCGCCGCCCAGCGATCCCCGCACATTAACACTATCCTACACACACTAGGAACAGTTTTGTTACATTTACCCAGTCAATTAACCTACATACCTGTACATCTTTGGAGTGTGGGAGGAAACCGAAGATCTCGGAGAAAACCCACGCAGGTCACGGGGAGAACGTACAAACTCCGTACAGACGGCGCCCGTAGTCAGGATCGAACCCGAGTCTCCGGCGCTGCATTCGCTGTAAGGCAGCAACTCTGCTGCTGCACCACACTTGTCCACTGTGACATTCTCCACACAGCAGGTGATGTAGGAGAGCACAGTGGATGTGTCCTCCTCCAAGTCTACCTCTGAACCGTAGGTCGACTGTTGTGCCAACAAGTCCCAGTCGGTGTGATCAAAGCAGTCCTGAAGTTGTAGGGTGGCGTCGGCAGGCCATATTTTGACCGTCTTAATTGCAGGTTTGGTCTTGCGGATGAGGGGTTTGTACGCGGGCAGTAGAAACAGTGAGAGGTGATCGGACTGTCCCAGGGGTGGGCGCGGGAGAGCTCTGTAGGCGTCCTTTACGTTGGTGTACACTTTATCCAGCGTGTTTGACCCCCTGATAGGGCACTGCACCTGCTGGTGGAATTTGCGGAGCGCATCTCGTGACTATCCCAACGTTTAAGAAATAGTTGGACAGGTACATGGATAGGACAGGTTTGGAGGGATATGGGCCAAACGCGGGCAGGTGGGACTAGTGTAGCTGGGACATTGTTTGCCGGTGTGGGCAGGTTGGGCCGAAGGGCCTGTTTTCACACTGTATCACTCTATGACTCTATGACCAGCGAGAAAGCCATCCTGACTTCCCATTGTACCTCATTGGAGACCTTCGAACTATCTTTAATCTGACTTTACTGGACTTGGATTTATTTTATTTATCTTGCACTAACCATTACAGCCTTTATCCTGTAACTGTACTCTGTGGGTGGCTTGATTGTAACCATGTACAGTCTTTTCGCTGACTGGATAACACACAGCCAAAAGCTTTTCACTGTACCTCGGTACACGTGACCGTAATAAACTAAACTATATCAGTGTGATGAAGGGCGGCACGGTGGCGCAGCGGTAGAGTTGCTGCCTTAGAGTGCCAGAGACCCAGGTTCAATCCTGACCTCGGGTGCTGTCTGGACGGAGTTTGTACGTTCTCCCCGTGACGACCTGCTCCCGTTTCAGCCCCCATTCCAAAGATGTACGTGTCTCTAGGCTAATTAGAGTATGATTGTAAATTGTCCCTAGATGTGTAGGATAGTGTTCGTGTGTGGGGATCACTGATTGGCACGGACTCGGTGGGCCGAAGGGCTTGTACCTCTAAAGTAAACTCAACGAAAATACTGTAAGTGGTCAGTATATCAGGCGGCATCTGTGGAAATCAACAGCATCTGTAGAGTAAGAAATAACTGCAGATGCAAATCGAAGGTAATTATTTCACAAAACGCTGGAGTAACTCAGCAGGTCAGGCAGCATCTCAGGAGAGAAGGAATGGGTGACGTTTCAGGTCGAGACCCTTCTTCAGACTGATGTCAGGGGGGCGGGACAAAGGAAGGATATAGGTGGAGACAGGAAGATAGAGGGAGATCTGGGAAGGAGGAGGGGAAGAGAGGGACAGAGGAACTATCTAAAGTTGGAGAAGTCAATGTTCATACCGTTGGGCTGCAAGCTGCCCAGGCGAAATATGAGGTGCTGTTCCTCCAATTTCCGGTGGGTCTCACTATGGCACTGGAGGAGGCCCATGACAGAAAGGTCAGACTGGGAATGGGAGGGGGAGTTGAAGTGCTCAGCCACCGGTTGGTTTAGGCGGACTGAGCGAAGGTGTTGAGCGAAACGATCGCCGAGCCTGCGTTTGATAATAGACAATAGACAATAGACAATAGGTGCAGGAGTAGGCCATTCAGCCCTTCGAGCCAGCACCGCCATTCAATGCGATCATGGCTGATCACTCTCAATCAGTACCCCGTTCCTGCCTTCTCCCCATACCCCTCACTCCGCTATCCTTAAGAGCTCTATCCAGCTCTCTCTTGAAAGCATCCAACGAACTGGCCTCCACTGCCTTCTGAGGCAGAGAATTCCACACCTTCACCACTCTGACTGAAAAAGTTCTTCCTCATCTCCGTTCTAAATGGCCTACCCCTTATTCTTAAACTGTGGCCCCTTGTTCTGAACTCCCCCAACATTGGGAACATGTTTCCTGCCTCTAATGTGTCCAATCCCCTAAGTATCATATATGTTTCAATAAGATCCCCCCTCATCCTTCTAAATTCCAGTGTGTACAAGCCCAATCGCTCCAGCCTTTCAACATATTTGGTTTGGTTTCGCCGATGTAAAGAAGTTGACATCTAGAGCAGCGGATGCAATAGATGAGGTTGGAGGAGGTGCAGGTGAACCTCTGTCTCACCTGGAAAGACTGTTTGGGTCCTTGGATGGAGTTGAGGGGGGAGGAAAAGGGACAGGTGTTGCATCTCGTGCAGTTGCAGGGGAAAGTGCCCGGGGATGGGGTGGTTTGGGTAGGAAGGGATGAGTGGACCAGGGAGTTATGGAGGGAACGGTCTCTGCGGAATGCAGAGAGGGGAGGGGATGGGAAGATGTGGCCAGTGGTGGGGTCCCGTTGTAGGTGACGGAAATGTTGGAGGATGATTTGTTGAGTGATACAAACTCTATTAAGTTCAGCTTTGTATTTTAATGAAACGGCGTGGAAACAGGCCCTTCAGCCCACCGAGTCCACGCCAACCAAGTGATCACCTGTACACTGGTTCTATCCTGCATACTAGGAACAATTTACAGACGCCAATCAACCAACAAACGTGCAAGTCTTTGGGATGTGGGAGGAAACCGGAGGAAACCCGGAAAAAAAACCCCGAGCGGGTCGCATGGAGAACATGCAAACTCCACACAGACAGCACTTGTTGTCAGGATCGAACCCGGGTCTCTGGCTCAGCGAGGCAGCAACTCCACCTCTGTACCGAGAGACGTTTATGTATTTAACTGCAGTGAAATAACTCTGTGAAAAAGGGCTCGAAGTTTCTTAACTGATCTTTAATAAATGCTGGGTGAATGTCAGACGATGCGGAATAAAACTGGGGTCAGATTTTTCCAAAGACTGACGAAGCTTTTGGGAATAAAAGCTGCAGTAAATAATTCGAAATAATCTGCACTGGTAATATTGCAAATTCAAAGGGTGATTATTTATTGGTACAGTTTGCTGATGACAGTCGATAGCTTGAGCCGCTGAGTAATTAGAGTAAAACTCAAGCGTTGAGGTAAATTACAAGATAATTAGCAGGGGTATAATCTGGTGGATAGACCACTGTCGATAAGGTGGTCAAATTTTAAACTGCCCTGAGTGTTGGTGTAGTGGTGTGGTGCTAGGGTAGTTAGGATAGTGTTAGTGTGTGAGGATCGTTGGTCGACGCGGACTCGGTGGGCCGAAGGGCCAGTTTCCATTGGCACGGTGGCGCAGCGGTAGAGTTGCTGCCTTACAGCAACTGCAGCGCCAGAGACTCAGGTTCGATCCTGACTACGGGCGCCGTCTGTACGGAGTTTGTACGTTCTCCCCGTGACCTACGTGGGTTTTCTCCGAGATATTCGGTTTCCTCCCACACTCCAAAGACGTGCAGGTATGTAGGTTAATTGACTGGGTAAATGTTTTTAAAAAATTGTTCCTAGTGTGTGTAGGATAGTGTTAATGTGCGGGGATCGCTGGGCGGCGCGGACTCGGTGGGCCGAAGGGCCTGTTTCCGCGCTGCATCTCTAAATCTAAATCTAACATCTCTAATCCAAATTAAACTAACATTGGCCATTGTGTAGGAAGGACCTGCAGATGCTGGTTTAAACTGAAGATAGATACAAAATGCTGGAGTAACTCAGGAGAGAAGGGATGGATGGGTGACATTTCGGGTCAAAACCCTTCTTCAGACTTGCCCAACCATTTAGAACAGCATAAAAAATGTCTCACACTTTCATATTAATTAGGCTGACCATAAACTATTTATAGATGAGGTGCTGGATTATTTTTGCAGACTACTGATGCAAATGAATGTGCTTTGATATCTATACTGAACCTGCCGAAAGCTGTAAGTTTCTAAAGGGAGTGATTTCGCCCATGCTAAATTACCTTAAGTATCAATTTAAAATGTGTTTAAAACATATTGCTTCGAAACATGGCCAACTTTACCGGACCTTTAGTTTGGAGATGAGAATTATTGGGAGGAGTTGAGTTTATTGTCAAATGTAATGAGGTACAGCAAAAAAAGCTTTTGTTGGGTGATAACCAGTCAGCAGAAAGACAATACATGATTACAATCGAGCCGTCCACAGTGTACAGACACACAGTTAATGAAATAACGTAGGTAACATTTACTGCGAGATAAAGTCCAGTAAAGTCCGATTATGGATAGTCCATGGGTCTCCAATGAGGTAGATAGTAGTTCAGCACTGCTCTCTGGTTGTGGTAGGATGGTTCAGTTGCCTGATAACAGCTGGGAAGAAACTGTCCCTGAATCTGGAGGTGTGCGTTTTCACACTTCTGTACCTTTTGCCCGATGGGAGAGGGGAGAAGAGGGAGTGACCGGGGTGAGACTGGTCCTTGATGATGCTGCTGGCCTTGCCGAGGCAGCGTGAGGTGTAGACGGAGTCAATGGAAGGGAGGTTGGTTTGTGTGATGGTCTGGGCTGCGTCCGCAATTCTCTGCAATTTCTTGCGGTCTCAGATGAAGTTGTTCCCAGGGCCGTCTTAACGCATGGGCCTGATGAGCACTTGCCCGGGGGCCCACGAGCATAGGGGCCCCATGCTGATCTGTGTATGTTAAGTGACTTGCAATAAATAAATACTACTTTAAAAATGTAGGTTCAATAAGTGCTTTTTTCGCAACATTTTCGGTCACTAAGTGCTTCTCACAGCGATCTGTAAGTGCTTTTCGCAACAATGTAGCACCCTAAGTCCATCGCTAAGTGCTTTTCGGTAAGTGCTTTTCGCCGGCACGACAGTGGAGGGCTGGTAGGGAAAGGGGGGTGGGGGAGAGTAACGGTAGGGGCCCCAGTACACTGCTTTGCCCGGGGGCCCATAATGCTGTAAAAACGGCCCTGGCTGTTCCCAGACCACGCTGTGATGCTTCCCGATAAAATGTTTTCTACGGCGCATGTGTAGAGGTTTGTGAGTGTTGTTGAGGACATGCCGAACTTCCTACGCCTTCTAAGGATGTGGTGGCATTGGTGTGCTTTCTTGGTCGTTGCTTCAATATGGCTGGTCCAGGAGAAGGTGTTGGTGAAATACACTCCTCGGAATTTGAAGCTAATGCATACCAGGGTATGTGTATTGTCAGAGTGAGGCCCAGCGCAAATTGGAGGAACAGCACCTCATATTTCGCTTGGGCAGTTTACACCCCAGCGGTATGAACATTGACTTCTCTAACTTCAGATAGTCCCTGCTTTCCCTCTCTCTCCATCCCCTCCACCTTCCCAGTTCTCCCACTAGTCTTCCTGTCTCTGACTACATTCTATCTTGGTCCCTCCCCCTTCCCTGACCTCATCCGAAGAAGGGTCTAGACCCGAAACGTCACCCATTCCTTCTCTCCAGAGATGCTGCCTGACCCGCTGAGTTACTCCAGCATTTTGTGTCTACCAGGGTATGTGTACCGTTCTGTTTCCTGAAGTCGATCACTATCTCCTTTGTCTTGCTGACGTTGAGAGAAAGGTTTTTATTCCCAAAAATGCTGGAGTAACTCAGCGGGTCAGGCAGCATCTCAGGAGAGAAGGAAGAGAAAGGTTGGTCATCTCGACACCAGGACCCAAGGTTCTCACTCCGCTTCCTGCAAGCTTGGCTAGCTTTACGTGAGCCTTCTCTTGAAGTTGAGAATTATTGGGAGAACCAAGAGACCCCTTGCAAAGCCGAGCAAACCGATGGAGGAGAAGGGGAGGAGGGGGACAAGGACCTTCACATGAAGATCATGTTCACACATGGAACATTTCTCATAAGTTCACTTTATAGGAGTAGAATTAGGCCATTCGGCCCATCGAGTCTACTCCGCCATTCAATCATGGCTGATCTCTGCTGCCTAATCCCATTTCCCCTGCCTTTTCCCCATCACCCTTGACACACGAGAACATGTCTATCTCGGCCTTGAAAATATCCACTGACTTGACCTCCACAGCCCTCTGTGACTCTGTAGTTAACAGATTAACTATCCTCTGACTAAAGAAGTTCCTGCTCACCTCCTTTCTAAAAGAGCACCCTTTAATTCTGAGGCTGTGACCTCTTGTTCTAGCCTCTCCCACCAGTGGAAACATCCTTTCCACATCCACTCCATAATTTTCATTATTCCGTACAATTCAATGACAAAGTTATCTGTCGATGGACCAGATTAATAAGGCTGGGAAACCTTCAGCTCAGTACCTCCGTGGTTAATCTTCAGAGCCAACATTCCAGCTTCTTCAGGTCTATGAAAGGGCACAGGCAAAATGCTTCTAAATTGGAATTCCATTGAAGTGAGGAGAATGCATCCATTTTGCCAAATGTTAAAGAGTCACTCGTGGATGGTTGATGTCTGAAAATATCTCTTACACGGACTCAATTCCCCACTTACTGTCAATCCCCATAGTAACCATCAGAGAAGCTTTTGCAATATAGTACACACGTAATCAATAGTATGAATTGCCTTGCTGCAAAGATGAGTTGCCCAGAGACACTTTTACTTCAAATCGGTTCTCTTTACTCTGCCTAGCGTTTTCCACAATCAATAATTTAATTGAAGAAGACAGCACCAGAGTGTGTGAGAGGAGATCTGACAGCTCCCCACAGTTTTCTTCCTTTTTCTTGATCTGATCACAAAGAAATTCTAAGAATAATATACACCGTACTCTTGTACTCTTTCCCAAGTCCATCCATAAGTTTAGTTTAGTTTAGAGATACAGTGCAGAAACAGGCCCTTTCAGCGCACCAGGTCCGCGCCGACCAGCGATCCCCCCCCGCACATGAACTACAAACCTGTACGTCTTTGGAGTGTGGGAGGAAACCGAAGATCTCGGAGAAAACCCACGCAGGTCACGGGGAGAACGTACAAACTCCGTACGGACAGCGCCTGTGGTCGGGATCGAACCCGGGTCTCTGGCGCTGTGAGGAAGCAACTCTACCGTTGCGCCACCGTGCCACCCTGTGTCCTCTGTCCCTCCACCACTCACCCCTCTATTCTCCAACATTGACTATTAAAATTCAGTTTAGTTTTGTTTAGAGATACAGCGCAGAAACAGGCCCTTCGGCCCACCGAGTCCGCGCCGACCAGCGATACCCGCACATTAACGCTATCCTACACACACACTAGGGACATTTGTTTTTTTGACATTTATACCAAGCCAATTAACCTACAAACCTGTACGCCTTTGGAGTGCGGGAGGAAACCGAGATCTCGGAGAAAACCCACGCAGGTCACGGGGAGAATGTACAAACTCCGTTCAGACGGTATTCGGGGTCGAACCCGGGTCTCCGGCGCTGTAAATCAATAGATTTAGATTTTCTTTAGATTTAGAGATACAGCGTGGAAACAGGCCCTTCGGCCCACCGGGTCCGCACCGCCCAGCGATCCCCGCACACTAACACTATCCTACACACACTAGGGACAATTTTAATTTTTTTAATTTTTTTAATTTTTTATTTTTTTTAACATTTTGCCCAGCCAATTAACCTACATACCTGTACGTCTTTGGAGTGTGGGAGGAAACCGAAGATCTCGGAGAAAACCCACGCAGGTAACGGGGAGAACGTACAAACTCCGTACAGACGGCGCCCCTTAGTCAGGATCGAACCTGAGTCTCCGGCGCTGCATTCGCTGTAAGGCAGCAACTCTACCGCTGCGCCACCGTGCCGCCCCAAATTAAGACAACACCAATTTAACACAGTTCTGTTCAAATAGCTTCATGTGCGTGCCTCTAATGCCTACATGCATAACGTTGGCAGATTAAGATAATCAGTGAGATGCCATCTCTACCATTATCAGAAACCACATTCCAATCCATCCTGATCTGATATTAAATCGGATAAAGAACATACATAAATGGATCATAAGCTACTTACAGGATAGATGTGGTGTTATTTTGTTAGATTGCTGCTACGATCAGATACATTTCTGCACCTTATCTTTACTTGCCTAAAGCTTTGAGATTCCAAAGAGAGTGATCAGACCAATGCTAATAAATGTGCTTGAAAAATAAATTTAAAACTGTGTTTAAATAAAAGAGCTTGCAAGGATGTGAGGCCTGTGGTAGCTTCCGCTGTGAATTAAGAGTTACTGGGAGAATTAATGCCACAGAGCAACACAGTGGTGCAGCGGTAGAGTTGCCGCCTGACAGCAACAAGACCCAGGTTCAATCCAGACTAAAGATAGGCACAAAAATGCTGGAGTAACTCAGCGGGTCAGGCAGCATCTCAGCAGAGAAGGAATGGGTGACGTTTCGGGTCGAGACCCTTCTTTCAGACCCGAAGAATCCAGTCCGATGAAGGGTCTGGACCCGAAACTTCAACCATTCCTTCTCTCCAGAGATGCTGCCTGTCCCGCTGAGTTACTCCAGATTTTTGTGTCTATCTCTGGTTTAAACCAGCATCTGCAGTTCCTTCCTGCACATCCAAGCCTTACTATACGTGCCTCTTCCCCGATGTTATCAAACTACTGATGGGTCAATCCATTAGCTGGGGCTTTGATAGGCCGATCATTCAGCCTATCCAATGTGGGTCTTGATCTATTATCTCTGTAACTGTAGTACTATATTCTGCACTCTGGTATTTTTCATTTTGCTCACCTGGTGTACTCAGGTAATGGTTTGAATGTACGTGTGTATCGTCTGATTTGTCTGCATAGCACACAAAGTTTTTTTAACTCCAATAGTTTTAGTTTTTAGTTTTAGAGATACAGCGCGGAAACATAAGATCACGAGGTCACGTGATAGGAGCAGAATTAGGCCATTCGGCCCATCGAGTCCACTCCGCCATTGAATCATGGCTGATCTATCTCTCCCTCCTAATCCCATCCTCCTGTCTTCTCCCCATAACCTCTGACACCCGTATTAATCAGAAACCTATCTGTCTCTGCCTTAAAAATATCCACTGACTTGGCCTCCACATCCTTCTGTGACAAAGAATTCCACAGATTCACCACCCTCTGACTAAAGAAATTCCTCCTCGTCTCCTTCCTAAAATAACGTCCTTTAATTCTGAGGCTGTGCCCTCTGGTCCTAGACTCTCCCACTTGTGGAAACATCCTCTCCCCATCCACTCTATCCAAGCCTTTCACTGTTCTGTACGTTTCAATGAGGTTCCCCCCCTCATTCTTCTAAACTCCAGCGAGTACAGGCCCAGTGCATCACAGGTTAATCCACTCATTCCTGGGATCATTCTTGTAAACCTCCTCTGGATCCTTTCCAGACCCAGCACATCCTTCCTCAGATACGGGGCCCAAAATTGCTCACAATATTCCAGATGCGAAACAGGCCCTTCGGCCCACCGAGTCGGCACCGACCAGCGATCCCTGCAGAGTAACGCTATCCTACACACACGGGGGACAATTTACATTTATACCAAGCCAAATAACCTACAAACCTGTACGTTTTTGGAGTGCGGGGGGAAACCGAGGATCTCAGAGAAAACCGACGCTGGTCACGGGGAGAACGTACAAAATCCGTACAGACAGCGCCCATAGTCGGGATCGAACCCGGGTCTCTGGAGCCGTAAGGCGGCAACTCCATCGCTGAGCCACCTATCTTGGTATGTGCCAATAATAAACCAATATCAATAGAAAAACCAATATCAATAGAAAAACCAATATCAATAGAAAAACCAATACAAATTTTGGCGACATGGTGGCGCAGCGGTTGAGTTGCTGCCTTACTGCGAATGCAGCACCGGAGACGCAGGATCAATCCTGACTACGGGCGCCGTCTGTACGGAGTTTGTACGTTCTCCCCGTGACCTGCGTGGGTTTTCTCCGAGATCTTCGGTTTCCTCCCACACTCCAAAGACGTGCAGGTATGTAGGTTAATTGACTGGGTAAATGTAAAAATTGTCCCTAGTGTGTGTAGGATAGTGTTAATGTGCGGGGATCGCTGGGCGGCGCGGACTCGTTGGGCCGAAGGGCCTGTTTCCGTGCTGTATCTCTAAATCTAAAATCTAAAATTTTTGTGCTGCACTTTCAATTTGAATTGAAATCGTCTGTGAACCAGTTAGTGAGTTTGAAAACTTTATGTCTATCTTGCATGACTGTTAACCTGTCACATTTGAGGTCACATTGAGCTATTTAGTACTCTATGCAATCATATTTTACTGGCAAACTCCCCATTTGACTTCAATATTACACAATAATAAAAATGTCTTATCCTTGTTGTAAATGATATGGAAAGAACAAAATGTTTAATACACGAGAACAGTCAAATTTTAGCACTTTTGCCAGATAATTCTATTTTATAATTTTAATCTGATAAGGAAAGTTTACGTACGGGGCTGCATTGAAACCTGCTCGAGTTTATTCAAAGATGGATCTCATTTGTCAAGAATATAACCCGCAAAGTGAGTGGTAATTGCTCTTTTTGTGTATCATGACGTGATCTTAATAGGACAATCTTCAACCTTAATAAACAATGCGGTCTATAATGGATTCCCATTGATCGGTGAAACCCATTTGGTGACATACTTTCAGCTGACTTGAATATTCGTGTGGTATAACTGAAATGTTTATAACTTCTATTAAAATGTCAAATTGATGGGAATTTCTCTGGAACTTTTTGTCTTTCAATCGTCTCGCTACATGGACTGGTGTTCTTTTTCTCAAATCTCCCCCTGAAAAACTGATATGTAAGAAGGAACTACAGGATGGCACAGCGGTACAGTTGTTGCCTCATAGCGCCAGGGACCCGGGTTCGATCCCGACTACGGGCGCTGTCTGTACGGAGTTTGTACGTTCCCGCCGGGACCTGCATGGGTTTTCTCTGAGATCTTTAGTTTCCTTCCACACTCCAAAGATGTACAGGTTGGTAATTTAATTGGCTTGGCATAAGCCAAGTGTGTGTGCGATAGTGTTAGTGCGCTGGGGTGGCTGGTGGGCACGGATTTGGTGGGCCGGTGGGCCTGATAACGCGCTGCATCTCTAAACTAAACTAAACTAAACTGCAGATGCTGGTTTGCACGGAAATATGGACACAAAATGCTGGAGTAACTCAGCGGGTCAGGCAGCATCTCTGGAGAGAAGGAATACAAGGCGTTTTGGGTCTGAAATTTAGATTTAGAGATACAGCGCGGAAACAGGCCCTTCGGCACACCGGGTCCGCGCCGCCCAGCGATCCCCGCACATTAACACTATCCTACACACACTAGGGACAATTTTTTTACATTTACCCAGTCAATTAACCTACATACCTGTACGTCTTTAGAGTGTGGGAGGAAACCGAAGATCTCGGAGAAAACCCACGCAGGTAACGGGGAGAACGAACAAACTATGTACAGATGGCGCCCGTGGGCGGGATCGAACTTGAGTCTCCGGCGCTGCATTCACTGTAAGGCAGCGACTCTAACGCTGCGCCACCGTGACCGCCCAATCGTGTAATTGTGAGAATGTGCATATATACACACACACTGAACTTTCTTTTCTCTCTCGTTTATTATATTGTTTACTTATATATACACACACACACATACGTACACACTAAAAACAAACAATAATAGTGGAATGATAACAATAATAGTCTATGTGGTTCGGAGCTTATTTGGAGGTTGTGGTGTTTAAGAGCCTGATGGCTGATGGGAAGAAGCTGTTCCTGAACCTGGACGTTACAGTTTTCAGGCTCCTGTACCTTCTTCCCGATGGCAGGGGTGAGATGGAAATGGACATGGAGAACAACAAAACACACATCAAACAGTCTGCAAACACCTGCCTCAGGAAAATACTAAACATCTGGTGGAGGGACAAAGTAAGCAATGTGGACCTGTGGAAAGGAACAAGCCAGGATCCCATTGACTTACAAATTCGAAGGAGAAAATGGAGTTGGATTGGACACACCCTCAGAAAACCTGCCACAAACATCACCCGGAAAGCCCCGAAATGGAACCCCCTAGGAATAACCAAAAGAGGTGGCCCCAGGAACATCTGCAGAAGAGGGGTCCAGGCAGAAGTGTCTGGGAGTGGGCTCAACTGGGGCAGATCTCGAAAGAACCACCAACAACCGAGTGAGGTGGAGGACATTTGTCAGTGGTATTTATTCACAAAATGCTGGAGTAACTCAGCAGGCCAGGCAGCATCTCGGGAGAGAAGGAATGGGTGATGTTTTGGGTCGAGACCCTTCATCAGTCTGAAGAAGGGTCTCGACCCGAAACGTCACCCAGTCCTTCTCTCCCGAGATGCTGCCTGACCTGCTGAGTTACTCCAGCATTTTGTGAATAAATACCTTCGATTTGTACCAGCATCTGCAGTTACTTTCTTATACATTTGTCAGTGGCCTATACGCTCCTTAGAGGAGCAAAGGGCTTAAGAAGAAGTTAAGAGGAAGGAGTGAAATGAGTGTGTGGCCAGGGTATTATGGGTCTCTGACGATGCTGTGCAATAAGTCTGCTGTAAATCCCATCAGGGCCACTGTCCACAGGAACTGTGCTGAGTTATTCAAAAATGTTTTATTTTGTTCAAGTTTACAACATGTGCAATTCCCTGCGTCTCCTTCGTGTTTTATCACAGTGATGACTCTTCAAACACATCAGACTGGCAGCAGAGTGCCTGCGGCCAGCCCACGGGCACAGAAAGAGTTATGTCGGACAACATTTTGCAGTGCTGAATGTGATCTCGTGACTGCAACAGATGCAGTGGTAGAGTCGCTGCCTTACAGGGCCGGAGACCCGTATTTGATCCAGACTATGGGAGCTCGCACGTGAGTCCTCACCGTGACCAGCGTGGGTTTTCTCCGGGAGCTCAGATTTCCTCCCACACTCCAAAGACGTACAGTTTTGTGGGTTAACTGGCTTCGGTAAGAGTTGTCATTTGTCCCTAGTGTGTGTAGGATAGTGCTAGTGTGCGGGGATCGCTGGTCGGCGCGGACAGTGTGTCGAGGGGCCTGTTTCCGCGCTGAATCATATATATATATATCATATATATATACAGCCGGAAACAGGCCTTTTCGGCCCTCCAAGTCCGTGCCGCCCAGCGATCCCCGTACATTAACACTATCCTACACCCACTAGGGACAATTTTTACATTTACCCAGCCAATTAACCTACATACCTGTACGTCTTTGGAATCTCTAAACTAAACTAAACTAAACTAAACTAGACGGTATTATTCTGCAAGGATCCAAGATACAAGGAGCGTTAAAGATAGACACAAAAAGCTGGAGTAAAGACCCTGTCCCACTTAGGCGATTGTTTAGACGACTACAGGCGACTAGGCTGTCACCACACGGTCGCCGGGGTGTCGCCTGTACGGTCGTGAGTCGTCTCCAAAGAGTCGTAGCGCCTTCTGGTCGTCGCTGGCTTTTTGGAATGTTGAAAAATTTTCGGTGACTGTTGGTTTGACGCCAATGAGCGTGGCGTGATGTCTCCTGACGTAGGCGCTGTCGTAGGTTGTCGCCAGGTGACGTAGGTTGTCGCCGGTGCTGACTTCGGTGAATTCCATTGGCGACTACCTACGCCTCAAAACCGGAGGCGAAAATGACGTGAATTGTCTTCAGTTGTCGCCCACAGGGTCGTAGCTTGTCGTAGCTTGTCGCGGGTGGACGTAGGTTGACTTCAGTTGTTGTAGGCTGTCGCCTGTGTGGTCGTAGGCTGTCGTAGGTGCGTTCGTAGGTGGACGTCCTAAGTCGCGACGATTGGGTCTCCGGTTGTCGGTAGCTTGCCGTAGCTCGACGTCGACTAGGTGGTAGGTTGTTGCAGCTTGTCGTAGACATTGTCCTAGGGGGGGGTCCAGTCACCGGTTTTTCGGCGAACTGCTACGACTATGGCAGTCGCCGGCAGTCACTTAAAAAATCGCCTCAGTGGGACAGGCCCTTCTCAGCAGGTCAGGCAGCATCTCTGGAGAGAAGGAATCGGTGACTTTTCAGGTCAAGACCCTTCTTCAGACTGAGAGTCAGGGGAGAGGGAGACACAGAGATAAGGAAAGGTAAGGTGAACATCTAACACTCCATTGTCCATGTTGTCTTCAAAGACACCTCTCTACTAAATGTGAAGAATTAATAACTTGTCCCTCATTTGATTTTGAGAATAATCTCCAAATTAACTCACTTTCAAAATATATATTTATTTTTGTGCATGTCCTCAAAATCATGGACCAAGTCATGAATCTGTAAGCAGATAATCTATGAAATGAGCTGCCAAGCATTTGTGCAAACTGATAGAAACATAGAAACATAGAAAATAGGTGCAGGAGGAAACCGTTCGACCCTTTGAGCCAGCACCGCCATTCATTGTGATCATGGCTGATCATCCACAATCTGTAACCCGTGCCTGCCCTCTCCCTATATCCCTTGATTCTGCTAGCCCCTAGAGCTCTATCTAACTCCCTTTTAAATTCATCCAGTGAATTGGACTCCACTGCCTTCTGTGGCAGAGAATTCCACAAATTCACAACTCTCTGGGTGAAAATGTTTTTTCTCACCTCAATTTTAAATGGCCTCCCCTTTATTCTTAGACTGTGTGGCCCCTGGTTCTGGACTCCCCCAACATGTGGAACATTTTTCCTGCATCTATCTTGTCCAGTCTTTTTATAATTTTAAACGTTTTCACGAGATCCCATCTCATCCTTCTAAATTTCAGTGAATACAAGTCCAGTCGTTCCAACCTTTCCTCATATGACAGTCTCGCCATCCCGGGGTTTAACCTCGTGAACCTACGCTGCACTGCCTCAATAGCAAGGATGTCCTTCCTGATACCATCGGATCATTAAAATGCAGCAAGTAAAAAGATGTTTATACTTTAGTTTGAACCGACTTGAAATGTGGAAATGTTTTAAAGCCTCTGAGTTTCTCATGTATCTGGAGAAATAAAAACTTGAAAGAGAAGATTGAAGGTAGCCTCTGTTTCAAGTCAATTTTGATTACATTTGATACTCTTCATCTTGTAAACATAACTTACAGTGGAAAAGAGCAACTGTTTTGTATACTGAAAATAGCCACTGAAATGATTCATTTCTGAATTCCCTTAGCTTAGAGATGCAGCGCGGAAACAGGCCCTTCGGCCCACTGAGTCCGCACCGACCAACGATCCCCGCACACTAACACTATCCTACACACACTGGGGACAATTTACTATTATACCAAGCCAATTAACCTACAAAACCTGTACGTCTTCGGTGTGTGGGAGGAAACCAGAGCACCCGGGGAAAACCCACGCAGGTCACGGGGGGAACGTACAAACTCCGTACAGAGAGCAACCGGGATTGAACCCGGGACTCTGGCGCTGTGAGGCAGCAACTCTGCCGCTGCGCCACCGAGCGTTGGGAATGTAAACTCTGACTTTTTCAGTTTTTCTTTGACACCCAGCCACACAAGATTTTATTTTGTGTCTTGTTGCTTTTCGCTTAGCATGGCTGTATGGTAACTCAAATTTCACTGTACCTTAACTGGTACACGTGACAATAAGTTGATCTTGAGATCTTGAAGTCTTGAGGTTCTGACAATTGACTTTCCGGAGATAGTTGCAAGGTTACAATTAAACGGAGGTACATTTTGCTTGCTCATCAGGATGCCTTTCTCCAACTCAACATTTCTTTCCAGTCAATTAAGGCCGCTGAACGGTGAAGGTAGTGTGTGTTGCCTCATTTACTTTCCAACATCACTCCGATTTGCTCCAACTGCCTCTCCAAAGCAAATTGACACTCCAACATTAACACCGGAATTACAGAACTTGGCTCAATAAGTAAGTTTGAGAAATGCGTTCTCCAGCTTTTATTTTGTGATTTATTTATTTTTTAGTATAGTTACATGCACCAGAGACCATGGGCTCGATTCTGACCATGGGTGTTTGTCTGTTAGGAGTTTCTCAAGTCTAGTTTAGAGATACAGCGCGGAAACTGGCCCTTCGGCACACCGAATCCACACCGACCAGCGATCCCCGCGCACCAACACAATCCTACACACACACTTTAGGTTTAGACCGTGCCAATGAACCTGCAAACCTGTACATCTTGGGAGTGTGGGAGGAAACCGAAGATCTCATAGAAAACCCACGCAGGCCACGGGGAGAACATAGACTTGATGGGCCGAATGGCCTAATTCTGTTCTTATGTCTTATGAACGTATTATCATGTGCACTGTGGTGCATTGAGAAGCTTTATTTTGATGCTGTTCAATCAAATCAGATAATAATATACAGAGATACAATCGAGCCAAACTTAAGTACAATAGGTAGAGCAAAGGAAAAGATACAGAGTGCAGAATATAATATAGATCCCAACTTTAACAATAGACAATAGACAATAGACAATAGGTGCAGGAGTAGGCCATTCAGACCTTCGAGCCAGCACCGCCATTCAATGCAATCATGGCTGATCACTCTCAATCAGTACCCCGTTCTTGCCATCTCCCCATACCCCCTCACTCCGCTATCCTTAAGAGCTCTATCCAGCTCTCTCTTGAAAGCATCCAACGAACTGGCCTCCACTGCCTTCTGAGGCAGAGAATTCCACACCTTCACCACTCTCTGACTGAAAAAGTTCTTCCTCATCTCCGTTCTAAATGGCCTACCCCTTATTCTTAAACTGTGGCCCCTTGTTCTGGACTCCCCCAACATTGGGAACATGTTTCCTGCCTCTACTGTGTCCAATCCCTTAATTATCTTATATGTCTCAATAAGATCCACCCTCATCCTTCTAAATTCCAGTGTATACAAGCCTAATTGCTCCAGCCTTTCAACATACGACAGTCCCGCCATTCCTGGAATTAACCTAGTGAACCTACGCTGCACGCCCTCAATAGCAAGAATATCCTTCCTCAAATTTGGAGACCAAAACTGCACACAGTACTCCAGTACTTTGCTCCTATACTCAACTCCTCTTGTTATGAAGGCCAACATTCCATTGGCTTTCTTCACTGCCTGCTGTACCTGCATGCTTCCTTTGCAGTGCATCAATTCCAGACAAGTACTGTTAAACGTCTTACAATTACTGGAATGTTGCCAACCAATTTATTCATGACAAACACCCACTAATGTACAAGTTCATAAGTGTTATGAGCAGAATTCGGCCATTTGGCCCATCAAGTCCACTCCGCCATTCAATCGTGGCTGATCTATCTCTCCCTCCTAACCCCATTCTCCTGCCTTCTTCCCATAACCCTTGACACACTTACTAAATCACTGGTACAGGTACTAATCAATAGCACCCACAGCAATAGTACAATCAACAGAGCATTTATCCTGGTGGTAGCAGTTGAGGTCTCAATCAAAGGTAGACACTAAAATGCTGGAGTAACTTAGCGGGTCAGGCAGCATCTCTGGAGAGAAGGAATGGGTGACGTCTCGGGTCGGGACCCTTCTTCCGAAACGTCACCCATTCCTTCTCTCCAGAGATGCTGCCTGACCCGCTGAGTTACTCCAGTATTTGGTGTCTACCTTCGATTTAAACCAGCACCTGTAGTTTTCTTTCCTACACAGATGAGGTTTAAGTATTGGCCACAAAATTGGGAAGAGCCATTCTCTTTCTTTTTCCTTAAAATTGCTTTGTGAGGATTTGAAAAGGAAGGTACTGCCTCAGGTTGGCCCTGATGGAAACACAGCACAATGTTCTTAGTACTGCATTGGGAGTTTCACCTGCATTTAGCTTGGTTTAGAGATACTGTGCGGGAACAGGCCCTTCGGCCCACCGAGTCTGTGCCGACCAGCGATCCCTGCACGTTAACACTATCTTACACACACTAGGGACAATTTGCCCATACACCAAGCCAATTAACCTACATACCTGTACGCTTTAGGAGTGTGGGAGGAAACCGAAGATCTCGGCAAAAACCCACGCAGGTCACGGGGAGAACGTACAAACTCCGTACAGACAGCACCTGTAGTCGGGATCGAACCCGAGTCTCCGGCGCTGTGAGGCAGCGACTCTACCGCTGCTCCACCGTGAATCACGTTGCGTTATGAGCCCAAGTTTCTGAAGTGAATCTTAAATCTATCGCATGGACTTGCTGAACCAGAAGTCCTGGGTACAACTGACGAAGTGTTTTATTTTACTTTATTGTCACGTGTACCGAGGTACAGTGAAAAGCTTTTGTTGCGTGCTAACCAGTCAGCGGAAAGACAATACGTGATTACAATCGAGTCATCCACAGTGTACAGATGCATGATAAATGGATAAACATTTAGTGAAAGATAAAGTCCAGTGTGGTCCGATTCAAAGATAGTCCGAGGGTCTCCGATGAGGTGGATAGTAGCTGAGGATCACTCTCGAGGTTTGAAGAAGGGTCTCGACCTGAAACCTCACCCATTCCTTCTCTCCAGATATGTTGCCTGCCTGTCCCGCTGAGTTACTCCAGCATTTTGTGTCTATCTTCGGTGTAAACCAGCATCTGCAGTCCCTATCTCCACATTGCTCTTTGTTGTTGATGACATAGTGCACAGCTGCCTGCCCACCAAAGATAATAGAGCAGAGCAAGATAGACCATTCGACCCTATAAACCGTAGTACGTCATGACGCCATTTTAGTCGGCAGAAACTTGCAGAAACATTTTTTTTTTTAAATAACAAAAAATCTGTGAGTTGATAGATGAGATATATTCTGCATTTTAATGGTATCATCACACATACTGTTCCCCCACAACACTGATTACACTGTGAGAGGCAGAGCGAACGGCGGGTTTTGCTTTCTAAAATGGCGGACGTTACGCTCCTTTGCGTACTACACTTCATTATAGGCGATTTCGACGAAGTGGTTCATCTTGCTCCTCTAGTATCTTTGCTGACTCCAGCCAGCAGGGATAGAAACATAGAAACATAGAAAATAGGTGCAGGAGTAGGCCATTCGGCCCTTCGAGCCTGCACCGCCATTCAATATGATCATGACTGATCATCCAACTCAGTATCCTGTACCTGCCTTCTCTCCATACCCCCTGATCCCTTTAGCCACAAGGGCCACATCTAACTCCCTCTTAAATATAGCCAATGAACTGGCCTCAACTACCTTCTGTGGCAGAGAATTCCACAGATTCACCACCCTCTGTGTGAAAAAAAACGTTCTCATCTCGGTCCAAAAAGACTTCCCCCTTATCCTTAAACTGTGACCCCTAGTTCTGGAAGGGCAATCAAATCTCATTTGATTTTGCAAACCAAGTAGAAAAAAAATTAAAACGGGCAACGAGTGAAAGAACTTGAACGAGGGGGGGGATTAATTGTTCAAAGGCACTGCCAAGAAATTCATTAGATAAAACACTCCGATGATCATCCTTTTCGTCCTAGCAGTCACTCTTTCAGACTGTGTTCCAATTTTGGCTGGAAAATCTGTTGCCCTGACCTTTGCCAAGTCCCCCTCATCATCTAATACTGTCATGAGACTAGTCATTATCAGCCTGGTACTTAAATGGGCACAAAGGTCATTTTCTGTACACGGAAGGAGAGTAAAATTAGGGCTGATTCTGTTTCGAGCGGACAGATTTGTTATGCGTTGCATTGGATGAAGGTCGCTGTTCTCCACCGGAGTTGTGGATTGTGGCTAGGGGAATGGGAAATTGAGAAAACGCGTGCTAGTATTTAAGAAGACATAATTGCCACGATAAGGTTTCCTGCACTCCATTAGTCCGCACACAGTGGACTGTGATGGAGGTAATCAGCGATCTAATGGCATCTCTGATTGTATCTGATCGACATCGACTGAATGAATAAGAAGAAAGTCAAAACGTACGTTATAGCAGTTTACAACAAAAAAAAAATCTTTTTGGTGGGGTGAGGGGGAGGGGGGGAGGGGGGGGAGGGGGGGTTAGATTTATTCAATCGCTGACAATGATGTCAGAGCGTGGGCACAAAGAGAGTGGTGAATCTGTGGAATTCTCTGCCACAGAAGGTAGTTGAGGACAGTTCATTGGCTATATTTAAGAGGGAGTTAGATGTGGCCCTTGTGGCTAAAGGGATCAGGGGGTATGGAGAGAAGGCAGGTACGGGATACTGAGTTTGATGATCAGCCATGATCATATTGAATGGCGGTGCAGGCTCAAAGGGCCGAATGGCCTACTCCTGCACCTATTTTCTATGTCTATGTCTAAAATGCTGGAGTAACTCAGTGGGACGGGCAGCATCTCTGGAGAGAAGGAATGGGTGACGTTTCGGGTCGAGACCCTTCTTCAGACTGGAGGGAAGGGTCTGAAGAAAGAGGGGAACGAGGGGCCAGTCTGAAGAAGGGTCTCGGCCTGAAACGCCACCCATTCCCTCTCCGACACAAAAACCTGGAGTAACTCAGCAAGGGCAGACAGCATCTCTGGAGAGAAGGAATAGGGTCGAGACCCTCCCTCAGGCTGAGAGTCAGGGGAGAGTCTCAGTTTCAAGAAGGGTCTTGTCCCGAAACGTGACCGATTCCTTTTCTCCAGAGATGCTGCCTGACCCCCTGTGTCACTACAGCATTTTGTGTCTGTCTTCGGTGCACCTGCAGTTCCTTCCGACGCAGAGAAACAGAGGTCCTGGTTTTGATAACAATCCAGTCAGGACCCGCTGAGTTACTCCATATTTTTGTGTCTATCTTCAGTTTAAACCAGCATCTGCAGATCCTTCCACAGATACATAGGTACATAGACAATAGGTGCAGGCGTAGGCCATTCGGCCCTTCGAGTCTGCACCGCCATTCAATGTGATCATGGCTGATCATCCACAATCAGTACCCTGTTCCTGCCTTCTCCCCATTCTCCTTGATTCCGCTACCCCTACGAGATCTATCTAACTCTCTTTTGAATTCCTACCTATTCCTTCTCTCCAGAGATGCTGCCTGTCCTGTTGAGTTACTCCACCTTTTTGTGTCTGTCTTTGGTTTAAACCAGCATCTGCAGACTCCCACAACTATCTCGACTACACTTCTTCCCGCATTGCTTCCTGCAAAGGCTCTATCCCCTGCTCCCAATTCCTCCGTCTACGCCGCACCTGCGCCCAAGATGAGGTGTTCCGTACCAGAACATCCGACATGTCCGCATTCTTTAGGGAGTGGAGGTTCCCCTCTCCCATCGTAAATGAGGCCCTCACTCGTGTCTCCTCGGTTACCCACAGCTCCGCCCTTGCTCCCCCTCCCCCTAGTCGCAACAGAGACAGAGTGCCCCTCGTCCTCACCTTCCACCCCATCAGCCGTCGCACACAACACATAATCCTCCGGAATTTCCACCACCTCCATCGGGATCCCACCACTAGCCAAGTTTTCCCATCTCCACACCTTTCCTCCTTCCGCAGAGACCGTTCCCTTCGCAACCCCCTAGTTAACTCATCCCAAACCACCCAAACCACCCCCTCCCCAGGTAACTTCCCCTGCAACCACAGGAGATGCAACACCTGTCGCTGTACCTCCTCCCTCGACTCTGTCCAGGGACCCCGACTGTCCTTTCAGGTTCGGCAGAGGTTCACTTGCACTTCCTCCAACCTCATCTACTGTATCCGTTGCTCAAGATGTGGACTCTTGTACATCGGCGAGACCAAACGCAGACTGGGCCATCGTTTCGCGGAACACCTTCGCTCAGCCCGCGTGAACCAACCTGATCTCCCGGTGGCCAAACACTTTCATTCTCCTTCCCATTCCCACACTGACCTTTCTGTCCTCGGTCTCCTCCATTGTCAGAGTGAGGCTAAACGCAAATTGGAGGAACAGCATCTCATATTTCGCTCGGGCAGCTTAGAGCCCAGCGGTATGAATATTGATTTCTCTCACTTCAGGTAGCCCCATCATTCCCCGTCTCTCTCTCTCTCTCTCTTTCCCTCCCCCACCCAAGTCGC
The DNA here is from genome assembly GCF_053455715.1 of Rhinoraja longicauda. Taxonomy (NCBI): domain Eukaryota; kingdom Metazoa; phylum Chordata; class Chondrichthyes; order Rajiformes; family Arhynchobatidae; genus Rhinoraja; species Rhinoraja longicauda. Next base: position 25,544,266 of record NC_135983.1, on the reverse strand, counting down.
ACCAGCTTCTCATTTTTACCCTACAAACAGCTCACAATGGCCCGTTTCCTTTATCATCGTTACTTTTTTCCTCATCTTTCATTCATTGCCCTTTATCTCTCCACATCACCGCCTATATGTCTCGTTTCCCTTATCCTTCACCAGTCTGAAGAAGGGTCTCGACCCAAAATGTCACCCATTCCTTCTCTCCAGAGATGCTGCCTGTCCCGCTGAGTTACTCCAGCTTTTTGCGTCTATCTGCAATTCCTTCCTACATATAAATGTCAGAGCAATATTCTTTTCTATTTTTTCCACAGCCTGGTAGTTTTAAGGTCACCATCAGTGATGTTAACTTTTATTTAACTGCGGATTTATATAATTAACTGTAATTAAATTCTCCTTTGCCACTGTTGGTATTGAGTTTGTGTCACCAGTCTAGCTCGCTCTCTGGTGTGGAAATATAGGCAAGACATTGCATGCTCAACATAGCTGGATTTATGTCAACATATCCTACTATGGCTTCCTAACCCGCTACACTGACCCTCAAGCAGTCTGCCATTGGGACAAATTAAAATCAGCAGCAAATTTCTGCTTGCTTAGTTTAGATTAGTTTGGTGATACAGTGTGGAAACAGGCCCTTCGGCCCACTGAGTCCGTGCCGACCAGCGATCCCCGCACACTAACACTAGCCTACTACACAACACTAGGGACAATTTACATTTATACCAATTAACCAACACACTTGTCCGTCTTTGGAGTGCAGGAGGAAACCGAAGATCTCGGAGAAAACCCACCCAGGTCACGGGGAGAACGTACAAACTCCGTACAGACAGCGCCCGTAGTCGGGATCGAACCCGGGTCTCTGGCGCTGCAAGTGCTGTAAGGCAGCAACTCGACCGCTGCGCCACCGTGACCGCCCTCCCTTTCACACTTCCCCACTCTCTCTCTCTCTCACACACACTTTCTCCGTTCCTCTCATCCTCTCCTTTATCCTGAAGATGGACACAAAAAGCTGGAGTAACTCAGCGGGAGTGGCGTGCGTCTCTGGAGAGAAGGAATGGGTGACGTTTCAGGTCGGGGCCCTTCTTGAGACTGAGAGTCAGGGGGAGAGAGAGGCGCGGAGACGTGGAAGGGTAAGGTGTGAAAAAGAGACATCAAAGGGGACGGAGTTCAAGGAAAATGTAGAATAGATCATTGTAAGCCGAGAGGAAGGTGGCAACAAGGCATTGCTAGCTGAGGGGAGGGTTAGAGAGAAAGAGTTACTGTTTGAAATGTGATGCACCTAGGTAGCTTTATATTCAGAGATCTTTGATGGAGCGCTACATATATATTGGAGCAAGAAGCAATATTGGAATTGGCACCGATATAATGATGAAAGGGTTGGGATGTAGGAATGACACGGAACAGATTTCATAGTCGGGATATGTAGATAGAGGACAAATAATTGATTAATTTTAAAGATCAAAAATCTGTTTACCCAACAATACAACCAAAACCAATGGAAATATTGGTGCTAGTTTAGGATAATAATCGCTTCATTCTGGAGTTTATTTTACCAGTTTTTATTTGCTCAGTGTTATTGCTGTTCTGCCTGCTTCTTTTCACTTGTTGTTTAGGTTGATTGTGTGTCAGGGGTTATGGGGAGAAGGCAGGAGAATGGGGTCAGGAGGAAGAGGTAGATCAACCATGATTGAATGGCGGAGTAGACTTGATGGGCCGAATGGCCTAACTCTACCACTATCACATGACCTTATGACACGGTGGGACAAAGGGCCTGTTTCCACGCTTTATCTGTAAACTAAAACTAAAGAGAGACCACATCAATGACTGGCAATAATGCTCCCTAACACACCTCTGCACATCTGCCAAGGGGAAGGAACAAAAGAGGCCCGACATGGGGGAGAGGGGGGCGGCCACTGTGAGGTGGGGGGGTGGGGGGTGGGGAAGGCCAGTAGACAAAGGGGACCCGGCGTGAGTAGGGTTGCCAATTTCCTCACTCCCACAATAAGGGACAAAAGGTGACGTCACCGCCCCGCGCCCCACGTGACCTCACCAAGCCAGCGCCCACGTGCTCCCGCTCCACCAATGGCGGCTGCCCGGGCCGGGAGGTGGGTTGCTATGCAACCTCCGTCAGGCGGCGCCCGGGCCTCCGTCCCTACAGTGTCCGGGCCTACAGCGGACCCCGGGCCTACAGTGTCCGGGCCGAAAGTGTCCGGGTTTACAGTGTCCGGGCCTACAGTGTCCGGGCCCACAGTGCCCGGGCCTATGGTGTCCTGGTCTACAGCAGCCCCCAGACCTACAGTGTCCAGACATACAGTGTCCGGGCCTACAGTGTCCGGACCTACAGTGCCCGGGTCCACAGTGCCTGGGCCTATGGTGTCCTGGTCTACAGCGGCCCCCAGACCTACAGTGTCCGGACATACAGTGTCCGGGCCTACAGTGTCCGGACCTACAGTGCCCGGGCCTACAGTGTCCGGGTCTACAGCGCCACCCGAGCCTAATACGGGACAAGGGCAGTCCCGTACGGGACAAACCAATTTATCCCAATATACGGGATGTCCCGGCTAATACGGGACAATTGGCGACCCTAGGCGTGGGGGGGTGCCGTGACGGGGGAGGGGGTGCTGGGGTAGGGGGGAGGGGTTACAAAGGGGGACCTGACGTGGATACTGTGCACATTTTGTAATTTTGTCTTCGCCCTTTATGTGGTGACTATTTTCATACCTTGGGTGCGCAATCAAAACAGTTCAATGTGACTTCTTGCTTGTGGCAACAAAGTATTTTTCCATTCATTCATCTGTAAAATGGCACGTTGTAAGGAGATTCTCGACCCGAAACATCTCTCCCATTCCTTCTCTCCCGAGATGCTGCCTGACCCACTGAGTTACTCCAGCATTTTGTATCTACCAGCACGTTGTGTGATTTTCATCTGAGCAACACCTGCTTTAGCAGCGTTGCTCCAGTGAATTTCCAGACCGTGGCATAATAGGCAAAAGCCTACGGGACCTGTTGAAGGAAATTGCGTTAGACTAAATTGATTAGAGTTTATTGTTGAAGTAATTGTTGATGAGGGTAGTGCCGCTGATGTGCGATTTTTGATTTTCATAAGGCTTTTGATTAAGTACTGCATAAAAGACTTGTTAGTGAAAGTGAACTCATGAGATTAAAGAAGCATTCGCTGATCGAGTAAATAATTTGCTCAGGGATATTCTAATCCTGCTTCTGCATCGTCAAACAGCCTTTCCAGAACTCTCACTTTCCCCACAAAAAACATCACGCCACTGTTGCGTTTTCACACTGCATCACAGTCCTGAAGAAGGGTCTCGACCCGAAACGTCACCCATTCCTTCTCTCCAGAGATGCTGCCTGACCCGCTGTGTTGCTCTCGAAGGTATCTTATCGAAACATATAAGATTATTAAGGGGTTGGACACGTTAGAGGCAAGAAACATGTTCCCAATTTATTCACAAAATGCTGGAGTAACTCAGCAGGTCAGGCAGCATCTCGGGAGAGAAGGAATGGGTGACGTTTCGGGTCGAGACCCTTCTTCAGACATGTTCCCAATGTTGGGGGAGTCCAGAACCAGGGGCCACAGTTTAAGAACAAGCGGTAGGCCATTTAGAACGGAGATGAGGAAAAACTTTTTCAGTCAGAAAGTTGTGAATCTGTGGAATTCTCTGCCTCAGAAGGCAGTGGAGGCCAATTCTCTGAATGCATTCAAGAGAGAGCTAGATAGAGCTCTTAAGGATAGTGGTGTCAGGGGGTATGAGGAGAAGGCAGGAACGGGATACTGATTGAGAATGATCAGCCATGATCACATTGAATGGCGGTGCTGGCTCGAAGGGCCGAATGGCCTACTCCTGCACCTATTGTCTATTGTCAAATGTCTATTGTATCACAAAGTGCTGGAGTAACTCAGCAGGTCAGGCAGCATCACAGGAGAGAAGGAATGGGTGACGTTTCGGGTCGAGACCCTTCTTCGGACTGATGACACCCATTCCTTCTCTCCTGAGATGCTGCTTGACCTGCTGAGTTACTCCAGCACTTTGTGATACCTTCGATTTGTACCGGCATCTGCAGTTATTGTCCTACGCTGCGTAACTCTGAGCTTTTTGTGTTCATCCTCGGTTTAAACCAGCGTCTACAGTCCCTCACCATTTCATTGATTCAATTGAAAGATGCACCATGGAAATAGGCCTCTCGGCCCACCCAGTCGATGTCATTCCTCTGTCCCTCTCTTTCCCTTCCTCCTTCCCAGTTCTCCCACTGGCTTCCAGTCTCCACCTATATCCTTTCTTTGTCCCCCTCCCCCCCCGACATCAGTCTGAAGAAGGGTCTCGACCCGAAACGTCACCCATTCCTCCTTTCCAAGATGCTGCCTGACCTGCTGAGTTACTCCAGCATTCTGTTCACCTATATTTCTTACATGAAGGAACTGGTATTGAATTGGAAGGCTGTCCAGTTTTGTTTATGCTCAAAACCTTAGACCATTACATTTGTACTAGCCAGTTACACCTTTAACACCAGGCTTCCAATTAAAATGAGACAGGACATCTCGACTACGGTCTGCCACTAGTTTTCTAATTCATGCTTGACGTTTTTCATTACCAGATGCTTGGTTTCAACGCAGTCAAATCCAGACTCATTAGAGTTTAAATGTTAACTTCATTCTTTCTTCAGGCTTTACATCCCACCAATATTGTGAGTGGAATATTGCAGTTGCAAATCCTTTATTTGACAAGTAATTATACAACTGCTCTGTTCAACTGTCTCCGTAACAGGGTGTAATCGGCCAATGTTGACAGCTCTGTCGACCTAGAAACTAAAACGATTCCACTCATCTTAAAATAATGATGTAGATTCAACCGAGCTCTGTAATTTGTTTGTGTACCAATGCCTTTCATTCTCAGTTAGGTGGGCTGCTGCTATCGAACACTCGCTGAAAGCAATTGTCCTCCGTGATGGTGATCAAAATGCCGTGAAGTTTTCTCCTACTTGTGCTGTTATGAAGCAATCGAGGAATGACACAAAATGCTGGAGCAACTCCAGAGACCTGGGTTCAATTGTGTTACGCCGCTCTAAGAAAGAACTTAATTGCTCTGTTCAGTTTAGTTTAGAGATACAGTGCGGAAACAGGCCCTTTCGGCCCACCGGGTCCGCGCCGACCAGCGATCCCCACACATTAACACTATCCCACACCCACCAGGGACAATTTTTACATTTGCCCAGTCAATTAACCTACACACCTGTACGTCTTTGGAGTGTGAGAGGAAACCAAAGATCTCGGAGAAAACCCACGCATGTCACGGGGAGAACGTACAAACTCCGCATAGACAGCACCCGTAGTCAGGATCGAACCCGGGTCTCCGGCGCTGCATTATTAAAACAGACGGGAATGATTTGACAGCCTATTATTTTAAAAGTGCACTCTTTCAAAAAAGTGAAACTTAACTCCTGTCCACCTACAAAACATTGTTACCATCGGTGGGTAAGTAGGTCTAAAATCACAATTCAATCTTTTTGCAATAGAACATATTCAGAGTTGCCTTTTGGAGGTCAAATAATGAAGTAAAATTGTTTCAGCATTGCTTTTTTTAATGGCAAGTCATACATCCTGTTGAAATGACCATCATCTCCAAATTGCAGGATATTATAATTGCAGAATAATATCTAAAGAAATACTTTTATTTCCACACAAATGGGTATCTGTGCGTGGAGGAACTGCAGACGATGGTTTGAATCGAAGATAGACACAAAAAGCTGGAGTAACTCAACGGGACAGGCAGCATCACTGAAGACCCTTCTTCAGACTGATATCAGGGGAGTGGGTGGTACAGAGATAAAATAGAGTCTCTTGCAGATAAAATGTAGCTACTTGAAGTTAGAGCGGTCTATGTTCATACCGCTGGGGTGTAAACTGCCCAAGCAAATATTAGGTGCAAATTGGAGGAGCAGCACCTCATATTTTGCTTGGGTAGCTTACACCCCAGCGGTATGAACATTAACTTCTCTAACTTCAAGCAGCCCTTGCGTTCCCTCTCTCTCCGTCCCCCCCCCTCCCCACTTCTCCGACCAGTCTTACTGTCTCCGACTACATTTTATCACTACCGACCTCTCAGTCTGAAGAAGGGTCTCGACCCGAAGTGCCACCCCATTCCTACTCTCCAGGGATGCTGCCTGTCCTGCTGAGTTACTCCAGCATTTTGTGTCTATCCATGTAGGGGATGTGAGCTGCTTTTCTCAAATCAACACGAACAGGCATAAACTGTGAATGGGACTCAGGTGAAACAAAAAAATGTCCTCATCTCTTTGCTTCCACTGCTTTTATTTTGAAAATGTAAAAAAAAAAATACTTAAGCATAGTGATTATTTAAAGCTTTGCTGATTCCTTGCCAAAGATGCGCAAGGAATCAGATGTGTCTGAAGAAGGGTCCCGTCCCGACCTGGATCGTCACTCATTCCTTCTCTCCAGAGATGCTGCCTGACCCGCTGAGTTACTGCGGCTTTTTATGTCTCTCTTCAGATGTGTTCAATTGATTGATTGTTTAAAAGACACAGCATGGAAACAGGCCCCTCAGCCCACCGAGTCCACACTCATCACCTGTTCACACTCGCTCGAACTTATCCCACTTTTGCATCCACTTCCGACACACTGGTAATTTACAAAGGCCTATTACTACTAAAAACAGCTCTCAGCAAACTGAAGAAACCTCCTTCCTATTTCCCACCACAACCTCGGCCAGAATTTCCCATTGGCACATGGGCCTTCATTCATATTTTATTTCCCGTTTAATCTTTCCCCTTGATCAAATGCAGAGACATTTTTTAAAAGGCAAATTTGGCATCTGAGCCGGTTGTTCTGAACTGCATTGCAGCTGAAGGATGTCAAGCTGTGTAGTTGCCACATCACCAGATGCAACGGCCACTTTGTATGCAACTCTGCCACACAGGCAGCAGATGATCCAGGAGATGAATGTTGAGCGGGTCACGGGAATGAATCTCTGCTCTGCTTTGAATCGTGTGCCCTGGGATTTCTCTCAACCCATTGCCTGGGATAATAGCCGTGCATTTTATTTTATCCAGTTCCACCTGTTTCCACTCCCCTTTCAGCTCACTATGTGCATCAGCCACAGGCCAAGAAAAATGGTACTGGAACTAGGGTTGCCAACTGTCCCGTATTAGCCGGGACATCCCGTATTTTGGGCTGAATTGGTTTGTCCTGTACGGGACCGCCCTTGTCCAGTATTAGGCCCAGGGGGCGTTGTAGGCCCGGACACTGTAGGTGTGGACACTGTAGGCGCGGACAGTGTAGGTGTGGTCATTGTAGGTGCTGACAGTGTAGGCCCGGACACTGTAGGCCCGGATGCTGTAGGCGCGGACAGTGTAGCCCAGACACTATAGGCCCGGATGCTGTAGGCCCTGACACTGTAGGCCCGGACACTGTAGGCCCGGACACTGTAGGCCCTGACACTGTAGGCCCGGACACTGTAGGCCCGGACACTGTAGGCCTGGACACTGTAGGCCCGGACACTGTAGGCCCGGACGCTGTAGGCCCTGACGCTGTAGGCTCGGACGCTGTAGGCCCTGACACTGTAGGCCCTGACACTGTAGGCCCGGACACTATAGGCCTGGACGCTGTAGGCCCGGACACTGTAGGCCCGGACACTGTAGGCCCGGACGCTGTAGGCCCGGACGCTGTAGGCCCGGACGCTGTAGGCGTGGACAGTGTAGGCCCGGACATTGTAGGCCCGGACGCTGTAGGCCCGAACACTGTAGGCCCGGATGCTGTACGCGCGGCAGACAGTGTACTTGGGGACAGTGTAGGTGCGGACAGTGTAGGTGCGGACAGTGTAGGTCCAGAGGCCCGGGCGCCGCCTAACGGAGATTGCGTAGCAACCCGCCTCCCGGCACGGGCGGCCGCCATTGGTGGAGCGGGAGCACATGGCCGCTGGCTGGGTGAGGTCACGTGAGGCGCAGGGCGGTGACGTCACCTTGTCCCGTGTTTGGGAGTGAGATAGTTGGCAACCCTAACTGGAAGGCTATTGTTGAAACCAGAGTAGGAGCACCAGTGTTTTTTGTTTGTGGCGGTACCTCTGAAAAGTTTAGTTTAGTTTAATTTAGAAATACAGCGCGGACACAGGCCACAGACCACCGGGTCCGCACCGACCAGCGATCCCCGCACAATAACACGACCCTACACACACTAGGGACATTTTACATTGATACCAAGCCAATTAACCTACAAACCTGTACGTCTTTGGAGTGTGGGAGGAAACTGAAGATCTCAGAAAAAACCCACGCAGGTCACGGGGAGAACGTACAAACTCATTACAGACAGCGCCCTTAGTCGGGATCGAACCCGGGTCTCTGGCGCAGTGAGGCAGTAGTTCTGTCGCTGCACCATCATGCTGCACATATATATATATATATATATGGTGATGGGGTAGGAAAGGGGTAGGGGGATGGGGTAGGGGGGGTGGGGTAGGGGGGATGAGGTGGGGGGGATGGGGTAGGGGGGATGGGGTAGGGGGGGGTGGGGTAGGGGGGATGAGGTGGGGGGGATGGGGTGGGTCAGTGGGGTTAGGAGGGGGGATAAGGGAGATTGAGTGGGGGGGTTGAGGGTGCTACACCAATACAGGAGAGGCTTTGGGTCCAGGGCTCGCTCAGTGACACCCTCTCCCCTTCCCTGTCCCCCCTCTACGAGGAATGGGCTGAACGGGTCCACTTGGTCTAGTATATATATATATATATATATATATATATATACACACACACACCCACACACACGCAAGCACACACACACACACACACACATATATATATATATATATATATATATATATATATATATATATATCCATGATCTATATATGTGTATTTAGGTTAGTTTAGAGATACAGATGGGAAACAGGCCCATTCGGGCCACCGGCCCTCTTGAAATAAATGCGAGTCGAGGATCATCATTCCGAATTAACTTCTATCGGTGCCTCCCTGAAGCTGAGAGTTTGCAATGTTCGCAACGATTTGAAGGCTATATTTCAGTTATTTTTATTTGATAAGATTGTTTAAACAGTCAAGGGGAATGGATTTTAAAGATTTAGCATGGCCATATGGAATAGGAAAGTCATGGTAACCAAATATAAATCTTGATAATAGCAAAAAGACCATTTAGGAAGAATTGAAATCCACACTGAAAGAAGACTAGTGATACAAGTACAATACATATTCAGTGGCAAGCTATCTGCTCCACAAATAAGGCAACGCCTGTACGAATAAAGACTTGAAAATTTTATTTTGCTGTGCCTGGAAATCACAATGCAAAATGCAGCATTTTGTCGGGATCAGGTAATAGGTTTGACTTCCTCTGATTGGTGAAGCCAGCACGGTGGCGCAGCGGGTAGAGCTGCTGCCTTATAGCGCCAGAGTCCCGGGCTCGATCCTGACTATGGGTACTTGGCTGTACGGAGTGTGGGAGGAAACCAGGGCACCTGGAGAAAACCCATGAGGTCACGGGGAGAACGTACAAACTCCGTGAAGACAGCACCCGTGGTCAGGATGGAACCCGGGTCTCTGGCGCCGTGAGGCAGCAACTCCACCGCTGTGCCGCCCCGCTGAGGGAGAGGGTTGGGTGGAGAGTGGTGCAAGTGAAAGGAACTCGAATGGATGTGCCCATGGAAGGTGTGCATGAGCAAACAACACAGGCACTCCCCGACTTACCATGAATGTATGTATATGCAGGTGGTGTGTATAAAATCATGCGAGGAATAGATCGGGTAGATGCACAGAGTCTCAATGAGCAGGTTGGGACTCTGTTCCTGGGAGCGCTGGAGGATGAGGGGTGATCTTATGGAGGTGTACAAAATCATAGATCGAGTAGATGCAAGAGTCTCTTGCCCAGAGTAGGGGTATCAAGAACCAGAGGACATGGGTTCAAGGTGAGTGGGGAAAGATTTAATAGGAACCTCAGGGGTAACTTCACACAAAGGGTGGTGGGTATATGGAACGAATGCAAGAGGAGGTAGTTGAGGCTGGGACCATCCCAACGTTAGACGTGTACGTATAAGATTATTAAGGGTTGGACACGTTAGAGGCAGGAAACATGTTCCCAATGTTGGGGGAGTCCAGGACCAGGGGCCACAGTTTAAGAATAAGGGGTAGGCCATTTAGAGCTGAGATGAGGAAAAACTTTTTCAGTCAAAGAGTTGTGAATCTGTGGAATTCTCTGCCTCAGAAGGCAGTGGAGGCCAATTCTCTGAATGCATTCAAGAGAGAGCTAGATAGAGCTCTTAAGGATAGCGGAGTCAGGGGGTATGGGGAGAAGGCAGGAATGGGGTATTGATTGAGAATGATCAGCCATGATCACATTGAATGGCGGTGCTGGCTCGAAGGGCTGAATGGCCTCCTCCTGCACCTATTGTCTATTGTCTAAATGCACGAAAGTCGCCGTTCCTGAACCTGGTTGTATGGGACTTCAGCCTTCTACATATTCATCTCTGTGTGTGTGTGTGTGTGTGTGTGTGTGTGTGTGTGTGTGTGTGTGTGTGTGTGTGTGTGTGTGTGTGTGTGTGTGTGTGTGTGTGTGTGTGTGTGTGTGTGTGTGTGTTTATGAGTATGTGTATACACACACACTGAACTTTTTTTTTCTCTCTCGTTTATGATATTGTTGCTGCTGCAAGTAAGAATGTCATTGTTCTATCTGGTATCACAAAATGCTTGCACTGTAAAGATGAACGATCGTACAGTGTTGTGGAATAATATAATATCTCCCAAGGGTCTCGACCCGAAACGTCTCCCATTCCTTCTCTCCTGAGATGCTGCCTGACCTGTTGAGTTACTCCAGCATTTTGTGAATATATACCTTCGATTTGTACCAGCATCCGCAGTTATTTTCTTATACTACCTGTTGCTCCACTGCGATTTCTCCTCAAGGTAAGTCCACTTTGAAGAAGTTCTCCTGAAGGGTCTCGACCCGAAACGTCGCCCATTCCTTCTCTCCCGAGATACTGCCTGACCTGCTGAGTTACTCCATCATTTTGTGAATAAGTACAGTGTTGTGGAAATCACAAATTGCCTTGATTGCACTGGAGTCCGAGCACAGAATTGTTTACATAAGTGTGAGTTTAAATAATAAGCCTATTGTGTAGGCCGAGGAGTTTCTGTAGATTGATTTTAGTGGCGCGGCGGTAGAGTCGCTGCCTTACAGTGAATGCAGCGCCGGAGACCCGGGTTCGATCCCGACTACGGGCGCTGTCTGTGCGGAGTTTGTACGTTCTCCCCGTGACCTGCGTGGGTTTTCTCCGAGATCTTCGGTTTCCTCCCACACTCCAAAAACGTACAGGTTTGTAGGTTAATTGGCTTGGTAAAAGCAAAATTTGTCCCTAGTGGGTGTAGGATGGTGTTAATGTGCGGGGATCGCTGGTCGGCGCGGACGCGGTGGGCCGAAAGGGCCTGTTTCTGCGCTGTATCTCTAAACTGTATCTCCAAACTAAACTAAACTGATTGTAATGATATGTTTCTGTATTGTAATATATATGTGACCAGCCAGTACTTCCTTATCATTAAATTTCAATTTCAGTTTTGCTTATCAATTGCAAACTGATTGAACATCTTTGCAATCATGAACTCTACTGGAATATAAATATAATCAATGACGGTGATGTGTTGTACTTTTGTTTTACGATTTAAACATGGAACATAGAACAATAAAACAGAGGAATAGGCCCTTCGGCCCACAACGTCTGTGCTGGACATGATGCCAAGATAAACTAACCTCACCTTCCTGCATGATCCAAATCCTGCCATGCCCTGCATATCCATGTGCCCATCTAAAAGCCTCCTCAACACCACTATCGTATCTGCCTTCACCACCATCTCTGGCAGCGCGTTTCAGACACCAACCAACGTCTGTAAAAAAAATACTTGCCCGCACACCTTTGCTCATCTCAACTTAAATGGTATTTTTAAAAGGGGCGTAGCTGGTAGATGGTTTGATTCTGACATCGGGTGCCATCTGTGTGGAGTTTGAATTCGTAGTAGGGCGGCACGGTGGCGCAGCGGTAGAGTTGCTGCCTTACAGCGAATGCAGCGCTGGAGACCCGGGTTCGATCCTGACTACGGGCGCCGTCTGTATGGAGTTTGCACGTTCTCCCCGTGACTGCATTGGTTTTCTCTGAGATCTTCGGTTTCCTCCCACACTCCAAAGACGTACAGGTATGTGGGTTAATTGGCTGGGTAAATGTAAAAATTGTCCCTAGTGTGTGTAGGATAATGTTAATGTGTGGGGATCGCTGGGCGGCGCGGTCCCGGTGGGCCGAAAGGGCCTGTTTCCGTGCTGTATCTCTAAACTAAACTAACCTAGAAGCTGGAGACGGTCAAACTCTCCTTTGACACGGTGGCACAGCGGTAGAGTTGCTGCCTCACAGTGCCAGGAACCGGGGTTCGATCCTGACTACGGGTGCTGTCTGCACAGAGTTTTCGTACATTCTCTCTGTGACGTTATGGTTTTTCTCCGGGTGCGGCAGTTTCCTCCCACATCTCAGGGACGTGTGTGTTTGTAGGTTAATGGGCCCTCTGTATATTAAATAAAGTGTGCGTAAGGAGTGGATGAGGAAATGGGATAACATAGAACCAGTGTGAACGGGCGATCGATGGTCGATGTGGACTTGATGGGCCAAAGGGCATGGTGTAATGCTCCACACTTCAGGCTCCAGACAGCATGTTTCCATGCCGTATGTCTAAACAAAACTAAACAATGTGTCCGAAGAAGGGTCCTGACCCGAAACGTCACCCATTCCTTTATCTCCAGATATGCTCACCTCCGCTCAGTCTGTCTCAACCAACCTGATCTCCCGGTGGCTCAGCACTTCAACTCCCCCTCCCATTCCCAAACTGACCTTTCTGTCCTGGGCCTCCTCCATTGTCAAAGTGAGGCCCAACGCAAATTGGACGAACAGCACCTCATATTTCGCTTGGGCAGTTTACACCCCAGCGGTTTGAACATTGACTTCTCTAACTTCAGGTAGTCCCTGTTTCCCCTCTCTATCCCTTCCCCCTTCCCAGTTCTCCCACTAATCTTCCTGTCTCCGACTACATCCTAGCTTAGTCCCGTCCCCTCCCCTGACATCAGTCTGAAGAAGGGTCTCGACCCGAAACGTCACCCATTCCTTCTCTCCTGAGATGCTGCCTGACCCGCTGAGTTACTCAGCATTTTGTGTCTACCTTCAATGTAAACCAGCATCTGCAGTTATTTTCCTACATCTGCTGCCTGACTCGCTGAGTTACTCCAGCACTCTTTGTCTATCTTTTGGTATAAAGCAGCATCTGCGGTTTTAGATTATTATTTTTTTTAGATTTAGAGATACAGCGCGGAAACAGGCCCTTCGGCCCACTGGGTCCGCGCCGCCCAGCGATCCCCGCACATTAACACTATCCTACACACACTAGGGACAATTTTTACATTTGCCCAGCCAATTAACTTACATACCTGTACGTCTTTGGAGTGTGGGAGGAAACCGAAGATCTCGGAGAAAACCCACGCAGGTCACGGGGAGAACGTACAAACTCCGTACAGACGGCGCCCGTAGTCAGGATCGAACCTGAGTCTCCGGCGCTGCATTCGCTGTAAGGCAGCAACTCTACCGCTGCGCCACCGTGCCGCAGGTTCTTTGCTACTACTAAACAAAGTGCAGTTTGACTTAATGCCTCCTCTTTTAATCGTGTCTTAGTGAAGTGCAGATCGACCCTCTGGCCAAGGGTAGCTTTGCCTCAGTCATGGTTTATGCATTATTAGATTATGACAATGGGACCTGCCAGGGAATTAATGGATTCTGGTCGCTGTTTTTGGAACTGATTCAAGTCAATTTGGATACCGTCACTCCAAATTACCTTCAGTTTTCTGCATTAAAAGGGAACTCACAATAGTCATTATGTAAAATGATTGAACTGAAAGTGTAAACCCTTGAATAATCACCTGGAGGTTTATTATTTGGCAGAAATCCATCATTGTGACACTGAATTGTTCAGGTAAATTTATTTATTGTTTTCCTGGAAGCGGAATTTAAGCACTCTTGGGCGCAGATGCGGCGTAGACGGAGGAATTGGGAGCAGGGGATAGAGTTCTTGCAGGAAGCAGGGTGGGAAGAAGTGTGGTCGAGATAGTTGTGGGAGTCAGTGGGTTTGTAGTAGACGTCAGTCAATAGTCTATTTCATGTGATGGAGACTGTGAGATCAAGAAAGGGGAGGGAGGTGTCGGAGATGGCCCAAGTAAATTTGAGTGCAGGATGAAAATTGGTGGATAAATTCTTGGTTAGTGCGGGTGTCAGGGGTTATGGGGAGCTGGCAGGAGAATGGGGTTAGGAGGGAGAGATAGATCAGCCACGATTGAATGGCGGATTAGAATTGATGGGCCAAATGGCCTCATTCTGCTCCTATCACTTATGAACTTATGAAGCTGGATCTCTCAACTGAAATGCCTGAGATGGCTGTATACTGTTCGGCCTGTAATTTGAGGTACATTTTACCATCATGGCTTAGGTACGGTGAATTTGGACCGATAGATTAATTCAACTATGCAATCCGTCTTTGAGACCGACAATATTTGTTTGCATTGATCACTTGATCATCTTCAATGATGTAGCAACACCAATATAATTAGGAGGCATCTCAGTTCATTTCAGTTTAGTTTAGTTCAATAGTCAATAGTCAATAGTCGTTTATTTGTCACATACACATAAATGTGTAGTGAAATGAAACATTACCTGCAGTTCAACAATAAGACCAATAAGAATAATCAATAAAAATGCAATAACACATACAATCATAACCAACACCAAACAAAAGAAACATCCATCACAGTGAGTCTCCTCCAGTTCCTCCTCACTGTGATGGAAGGCCAGAATGTCTTTTCTCTTCCCCTGCCGTCTTCTCCCGTGGTCAGGCTGTTGAAGTTGCCACGTTGGGGCGGTCGGGGCTCCCGACATTGAAGCCCCCGCCGGGCAGAGAAAATCCCGCAGCCTATTCCAGGCCGCGCCGGACGGTGAAAGGTCGGGCCGACCCAAGCCCGGCGATTCGGGGCGGGCGAAAACGTTGCCGCTGCCGTTGCTGGAGCTCCCGATGTCGGCACCCACCAAGGGCAGGGCCTGCGGGCTTCCGATGTCCATGCGGCCCACGCCGTTTAGAGATACAGCGTGGTAACAGGCCCTTTTGGCCCACCGAGTCCGCGCCGACCAGCGATCCCCGCGCACTAACACTATCCTACACACACCAGGGACAATTTACATTTATACCAAGTCAATTAACCTACAAACCTGTATGTCTTTGGGGTGAGGGAGGAAGCCGAAGATCTTGGAGAAAACCCACGCAGGTCACGAGGAGAACGTACAAACTCCGTACAGACAGCGCCCGTGGTCGGGATCGAACCCGGGTCTCTGGCGCTGTGAGGCAGCAACTCTACCGCTGCGCCACCGTGCCACATGGATCTGTGATCTTTCACTTGGTTTGTAAGAATGTGGGAAACAGAGGCAAGGGCAGGACATTTAAAATTCATGTCATTGAATGAGATTATGACTGATCTTTCACCTCTGTGCCACTTATCTGATATGCCCCGACGCCCCCTTGCATCTAATAACCTATCGATCGATCAATGATAAGAAAATATATATAATGCAGTCAACAAAATATTTTGCTTCTCTGCATTTTTTTTTTGTAAAGGCATATTTTCATCAGAATTTTTCAGTTGCAGAGTCCAGATTGTCATATTGCCATATGGAACAATTAAATTCTAATTTGCAGCAGCACAACAGATATGTAAACATTGGAAAAAAACCATTGGAAAACAAACCCCAAATAAAATCCCTTTGATGGTGGTATAAGACAATAACTGCAGATGCTGGTACAAATCGAAGGTATTTATTCACAAAATGCTCCAGTAACTCAACAGGTCAGGCAGCATCTCAGGAGAGAAAGAATGGGCGACGTTTCGGGTCGAGACCCTTCTTCAGACTGATGTCAGGGGGGCGGGACAAAGGAAGGATATAGGTGGAGACAGGAAGATAGAGGGAGATCTGGGAAGGAGGAGGGGAAGAGAGGGACAGAGGGACAGAGGAACTATCTAAAGTTGGAGAAGTCGATGTTCGTACCACTGGGCTGCAAACTGATCGCATTCAGCCATGATCGCATTGAATGGCGGTGCTGGCTCGAAGGGCTGAATGGCCTACTCCTGCACCTATTGTCTATTGTCTATTGTCTATTGTCTATTGTCTATTGCCCAGGCGAAATATGAGGTGCTGTTCCTCCAATTTCTGTTGGGCCTCACTATGGCACTGGAGGAGGCCCATGACAGAAAGGACAGACTGGGAATGGGAGGGGGAGTTGAAGTGCCCGGCCACCGGGAGATCAGTTTGGCCAACGCGGACCGAGCGCAGGTGTTGAGCGAAGCGATCGCCGAGCCTGCGTTTGGTTTCGCCGATGTAAAGAAGTTGACATCTGGAGCAGCGGATGCAATAGATGAGGTTGGAGGAGGTGCAGGTGAACCTCTGGTGGGTAGGTCAGTACCCGTGACGGACTGGGAAGTGTCACCACTTTTTACAGTCTTTGTCATTCCTGGGCGTTGGAGTTGCTGAACCAGGCCGTGATGCAACCAGTCAATGTGCTCTCTACTGTACACCTGTAGAAGTTCAAAAGAGTATCCGTTGACATACTGAATCTCCTCAATCCTCTAAGGTAGTGGAGGTGTGGGTGTATGGAATGAGCTGCCGGAGGAGGTAGTTGAGGTGCATACTATCGCAACATTTAAGAAGCACTTAGACGGGTACATGGATAGGATAGCTTTAGAGGGAAAATGTGTAGGAAAAAAAATGCAGATGCTGGTTAAAATTGAAGGTAGACACACAATGCTGGAGTAACTCAGCGGGTCGTGCAGCATCTCGGAAGAGAAGGAATGGGTGATGTTTCGGGTCAAGACCCTTCTGGGTCTCAACCCGAAATGTCACCCATTCCTTCTCTCCCGAGATGCTGCATGACCCGCTGAGTTACTCCAGCATTGTGTGTCGACCTTAGGTTTAGAGGGATATGGGCCAAACGCAGGCAATAGACAATAGGTGCAGGAGTAAGCCATTCGGCCCTTCGAGCCAGCACCGACATTCAATGTGATCATGGCTGATCATTCTCAATCAGTACCCCGTTCCTGTCTTCTCCCCATACCCCCTGACTCCGCTATAGTTAAGAGCTCTATCTAGCTCTCTCTTGAATGCACTCAGAGAATTGGCATCCACTGCCTTCTGAGGCAGAGAATTCCACAGATTCACAACTCTCTGACTGAAAAGGTTTTTCCTCATCTCTGTTCTAAATGGCCTACCCCTTATTCTTAAACTGTGGCCCCTGGTTCTGGACTCCCCCAACATTGGGAACATGTTTCCTGCCTCTAACGTGTCCAACCCCTTAATAATCTTATACTTTTCGATAAGATGGGCAGGTGGGACTAGTGTGGACGGGACATTTCTTTGTCTGTGTGGGCAAGTTGGGCCAAGGGGCCTGTTTCCACACTGTATGACTCTACGACTCTATGAGGCACTGATGGCCTTTCTTGATGATAATGGAAGAAATGCTTGTTGACTGGTGACAGTCTCAAAAAATGTAGCAATATTATAATCAGTCATTCTCATTCCTAGCAGTGTACTGAAGTCCCCTTTCACTCCAACTTGATTTCATGATGAACTCTGATGGCCAATTGAGTGCAGAGAAATGAGCAGATAACTTCCTAGTCTTCCACATAATAATAAAACAAATTCATTTTAATAAGAAATCTGCATGATACTGCCAAGTAATAATTGCATCACCATGGGTACTAATTATTAAATATATTGAAATCAGTGTCCAAGCCAGCTTGATAATCCAGGGAATCTCATTAGCAATGTTGTTTGTTTGGCAATTTTTTTTCAGCAATCACAGCAGTCAATAGTCTTGGGAGCTTGCTGGCTGCTGGGCTTTGGAATCAAAACAGGGAATAAATTTAGAAGTATTGGACAGATTGCAAAGTGTTCGAGACATCCTGCAAACGGAATATGCACCTTAGAAAGCAGAGACGCGCTTCCACAGTTGCGCTGTAGAAAGCGTTTTATCGCGATGCTTCGCAGCTCGCTTTGGGAACAGCTTCATCCAAGACCGCAAGAACTTGCAGTGAATTGTGGACGCAGCCCAGACTATCACACAAACCAACCTTCCATTCACTGACTCCATTTACACCTCGGCAAGGCCAGCAGCATAATCAAGGACGAGTCGCACCCCGGCCACTCCCTCTTCTCCCCTCTCCCATCGGGCAAAAGGTACAGAAGTGTGAAAACGCACACCTCCAGATACAGGGACAGTTTCTTCCCAACTGTTAGCAGGCAACTGAATCATCCTACTCCAACTGCAGACAGCACCGAAGGTCAGGATCGAACCCACTTCTCTGGCGTTGTCAGAAGGTGACATTCAGATTGGCAATCTTCTTCGTTCCAAAGAAGGGCCCTGACCCGAAGAAAGACTGGATAGACTCGGCTTGTACTCGCTGGAATTTAGAAGATTGAGGGGGGATCTTATAGAAACTTACAAAATTCTTAAGGGGTTGGACAGGCTAGATGCAGGAAGATTGTTCCCGATGTTGGGGAAGTCCAGAACAAGGGGTCACAGTTTAAGGATAAGGGGGAAGTCTTTTAGGTCCGAGATGAGGAAGTTTTTTTTCACACAGAGAGTGGTGAATCTGTGTAATTCTCTGCCACAGAAGGTAGTTGAGGCCAGTTCATTGGCTATATTTAAGAGGGAGTTAGATGTGGCCCTTGTGGCTAAAGGGATCAGGGGGTATGGAGAGAAGGCAGGTGCAGGATACTGAGTTGGATGGTCAGCCATGATCATATTGATTGGCGGTGCAGGCTCGAAGGGCTGAATGGCCTACTCCTGCACCTATTTTCTATGTTTCTATGTTTCTATGTCACCTCTCCTTGCTCTCCAGAGATTCTGCCTCACCCACGGAGTTACTCCAGCACTTTGTGTCTTTTTTTGTAAATCATAATCTTTAGTTCCTTGTGTCTCCCTCTTTCTCTTCTGCCCCCTTCCCTCCCCCCCCTCTCTCTCTCTCTTTCTGAATTTCCTTCACTCATTAATTTTTCATTCATTTTCTTTGTCCTTACTTTTTTTTATTTCTTCCTCATCCCAGGTGTCATAAGATATCGTTGGTACAATATTTTTTTCCATCATTTTTCTAAATCATTTCTAAATGACATAATGTTTTCTAAATTATATTGTTTCCATTAAATTAGCATTTCAGACCGTGTGTAACTATTCACAGTTGGATTGAGTAGCTTAATGATGATATTTTATTGCACCTTGTCCAACAGTGTACCCTTGTTCTACATTTATATGCTATTTAATTAACTTTGTTTAATCCTTTATTTTTATCCAGGCGATTAGGCCTCGTTCACCACCAGGATACTGGGCCCACACAGGCAGGACAATATAATGCATTCAACCCATGTGGGGATAACATGTTGTGTAAAGTATGTACTGTACTTCAATTAAAATCTGAATCTGAATGTGCATTAGGCAAGGTTGGGAAAACTTGCCACCTCTGCAAAATGTGTGCAACCTTAATTTGCAACGAAGAACTGGATAATGAAGCAAAACGTTTGCCTGACAAAAATTAAGTGTCGACAGGTTGGCAAGTTAATTAAAATGGTCATCACCTTGCATTTTTCCGTGAGGTTCGTTTACTGCTACGAAATGCAACCGATTTCTGGTTCAATAATTCACTTAGACTGGATAGACTCGGCTTGTACTCGCTGAAATTTAGAAGATTGAGGGGGGATCTTATAGAAACTTACAAAATTCTTAAGGGGTTGGACAGGCTAGATGCAGGAAGATTGTTCCCGATGTTGGGGAAGTCCAGAACAAGGGGTCACAGTTTAAGGATAAGGGGGAAGTCTTTTAGGACCGAGATGAGAACATTTTTTTTCACACAGAGAGTGCTGAATCTGTGGAATTCTCTGCCACAGAAACTAGTTGAGGCCAGTTCATTGGCTATATTTAAGAGGGAGTTAGATGTGGCCCTTGTGGCTAAAGGGATCAGGGGGTATGGAGAGAAGGCAGGTACGGGATACTGAGTTGGATGATCATATTGAATGGCGATGCAGGCTCGAAGGGCCGAATGGCCTACTCCTGCACCTATTTTCTATGTTTCTATGTTTCTATGTTTATTTGTAGTTTTCACTCACGGTAAGCTTATATCTCTTCCATGTTTTTATAAAGCAAATAAACCCAAATATTTGGGTATTTAGTTCATAATTTCTAGGAGCAGAACCAGGCCATTCCATCCATCAAGTCTACTCCGCCATTCAATCGTGGCTGATCTATCTCTCCCTTCCAACCACCACTCTCCTGCCTTCTCCCCATAACCCCTGACACCCACACTAATCAAGAATCTGTCAATTTCTGCCTTAGAAATATCCATTGACTTGGCCTCCACAGCCGTCTGTGGCAATGAATTCCACAGATTCACCACCCTCAATGGTCTGTATATAAATTAGGCAGTTTTGGTCTCCAAATTTGAGGAAGGATATTCTTGCTAGTGAGGGCGTGCAGCGTAGGTTTACTAGGTTAATTCCCGGAATGGCGGGACTGTCATATGTTGAAAGACTGGAGCGACTAGGCTTGTATACACTGGAATTTAGAAGGATGAGAGGGGATCTTATCGAAACGTATAAGATTATTAAGGGGTTGGACACATTAGAGGCAGGAAACATATCCCCAATGTTGGGGAAGTCCAGAACAAGGGGCCACAGTTTACGAATAAGGGGTAGGCCATTTAGAACGGAGATGAGGAAAAACTTTTTCAGTCAGAGAGTTGTGAATCTGTGGAATTCTCTGCCTCAGAAGGCAGTGGAGGCCAATACTCTGAATGCATTCAAGAGAGGGCTAGATAGAGCTCTTAAGGATAGTGGGGTCAGGGGGTATGGGGAGAAGGCAGGAACGGGGTACTGATTGAGAATTATCAGCCATGATCACATTGAATGGCGGTGCTGGCTCGAAGAGCCGAATGGCCTACTCCTGCACCTATTGTCTATTGTCTAAAGATTGAAACTTGCCCATGTCCATCTCAGTCATGCAGAAAGCACCACCCTAGTTGTAGCAACTTAACTCCCCATCATCTGATGTGTCCAGCATCACATCACACCTCCCATGACCTGTAACAATGAAGTCTAGGGTAGAATTACCAAACCTGGCTGCTATTCGAATTATAGACTCATTCAACATGGAAAGAGGCTCTTTGGCCCACACCGGCTAACATGTCCCATCTACACTGATCCCACCTGCCTGCGTTTGGCCCATACCCCACTAAACTTGTCCTATCCATGTACCTGTCTAATTATTTCCTATCACTACCTCAACTACCTCCTCCGGCAGCTCGTTCCATACACCCACCACCCTTTGTGTACAAAAAGAAGTTACCCCTCAGGTTTCTATTAAATCTTTTCCCCCCTCACCTTAAACCTGTGTCCTCTGGTTCTTGATCCCCCTACTCTGGGCAAGAGACTCTTTGCATCGTGACTTATTCCTCTCATGATTTTATACACCCTTCATCCTCCTGTGCTCCAAGGAATGGAGATCCAGAGCATCCTATCTCGGAAACCTCTGCAGGAGAGTGCATTCTTAAACGTGGGTAGAACATCAAAATTTGTTTTGAAAGATAGAGTGCTGAGAAAAGAACAGAGAATTTCTGGTCCCGACTAAACCTGAAGAAGTGTCCTAGCCTGATAAATGTCACCTGTCCATGTCATCCAGAGATGCTGCATGATCCATTGAGCTGAGCTTAGTTTTAGAGATCACTTTTAGTTTGGAGGTTAGGCCAACTGAGTCCGCGCCGACCAGCGATCCCTGCACACGAACACTATCCTGCATACACTAGGGATAAATTACAATTTTACGAAAGCCAATTAACCTATAAACCTGTACGTCTTTGGAGTGTGGGAAGAAACTGGAGATCCCGGAGAGAAAAACCAAGACCTTTAACAACGAAGGCTAGGGTAGAATTACCAATCCTGGCTGCTCTTCGAATTTTAGACTCATACAACGTGGCCCTTTGGCCCAACTAGCCCACACCGACGTAGAAACTCTTTACATCCAGCACCCATAGTGGGGATCAAACCCAGGTCTCTGGCGCTGTAAGGCAGCAACCCTACCGCTGCGCCGCCTTACTCCGTTACTCCAGCGCTTTGTTCTTTTTTGTGTTATGTATTGCAAACTGCATCTGCAGTTCCTTGTGTCACTTGATCGAAGCATTGCGAATGTATCTTTACATTGTTCGATAACATACTAACTTCATACCAAATGCAAACACAAAAAATCAACGTTGGGATTTTTTTCAACATGTGTATAGACTGTAATAAAAAATATCGTAAGGTGATAAGGAATAGGAGTAGAATTTGGCCATTCGGCCCATCAAGTCTACTCTGCCATTCAATCATGGCTGATCTATCTCTCCCTCCTAACCCCATTCTCCTGCCTTCTCCCCGCAACCCCTGACACCCGCACTGGTCAAGAATCTATCTATCCCTGCCTTAAAGATATCCACTGACTTGGCCTCCACAGCCTTCTGTGGCAAAGAATTCCACAGATTCATCACCCTCTGACTAAATAGAAAAATATAATAAACTAGACCAAGTTGGGGCCAAACCTCTCCTGCATTGGTGCACCTCTCCTCCCCCACTCCCCCCACCCTCCCCTCCCCCCTCCCCGCTTCTCCTTCCCCCTCTCCATCCCCCTCAACCCCCCTTATCCACCCTCCTCGCCCCCTCCGTCACCCCAACCTCCCACCCTCCCTCCCCCCTCCCTCCCTAGGAGATAGATTTAAACTTTAAAATGTGAATAACTTTAAAAATATAACACCGATTTCAATAAAACTACTTGCTTTACCATTAAAGTGATGACGGTGAGTAAGGTGGGCCTAAAATTGTCACGCTATCATGCACCGTTTTGCCTGTAGTTTGATCACAAATAAACAAACAAACGAGAGTTTTAGCATATAGATATAAAAATTATGAAAATATAAAAATAAGCAGAGTTAGTGTGGTGGAGAAAATAATTTGACTTGCAAGTCAATAATTATGGAAATTAAGTAAAGGGCGCAGGAGAAAACAGTGCAAAGAATTGATTTGCTCACTAGAATGCAACTTGGCTTTGGTTGGAGAATTCACGGAACTTTAAATTAAGTTGAAAATAAGTTGGCAGCAGTATAAAAAGGCATAGCCCCCTCTGGTGACTTGAACTTGTAGATCTGACTGAATGGAAGAGAGTTGGAGAATCTTTTGGGATAAGTCCAGGAAAATCAAAGGGTTTGCACTTCAACTAATGAACAGTCTAAGGCCATGTAGCGGATATTTTTGCTGAAGGAAGACATTTGAATTATAGAATTTTTAGAAATATTGGCAATGGGTGGTACCTCTTCTGCAAGCACTGCCATTGTACTCTGTAATTGATGGTAGTATATATTCACAAAATGCTGGAGTAACTCAGCGGGTCAGGCAGCATCTCAGGAGAGAAGGAATGGGTGACGTTTCGGGCCGAGACCCTTCTTCAGACTGATGTCAGGGGGGGGCGGGACAAAGGAAGGATATAGGTGGAGATAGGAAGATAGAGGGAGATCTGGGAGGGGGAGGAGAAGAGAGGGACAGAGGAACTATCTAAAGTTGGTGAAGTCGATGTTCATACCACTGGGCTGCAAGCTGCCTTGGCGAAATATGATGTGCTGTTCCTCCAATTTGCGGTGGGCCTCACTATGGCACTGGAGGAGGCCCATGACAGAAAGGTCAGACTGGGAGTGGGAGGGTGAGTTGAAGTGCTCAGCAACCGGGAGATCAGGTTGGTTAAGGCGGACTGAGCAAAGGTGTTGAGCGAAGCGATCGCCGAACCTGCGTTTGGTCTCGCCGATGTAAAGAAGTTGTCATCTAGAGCAGCGGATGCAATAGATGAGGTTGGAGGAGGTGCAGGTGAACCTCTGTCTCACCTGGAAAGACTGTTTGGGTCCTTGGAAGGAGTTGAGGGGGGAGGTAAAGGGACAGGTGTTGCATCTCCTGCAGTTGCTGGGGAAAGTGCCCGAGGATGGGGTGGTTTGGGTAGGAAGGGACGAGTGGACCAGGGAGTTGCGGAGGGAACGGTCTCTGCGGAACGCAGAGAGGGGAGGGGATGGGAAGATGTGGCCAGAGGTGGAAGGGACCCCGGGGATGGGGTGGTAGTAAATAGATAGACAGGAAATGCTGGAGTAACTCAACGGGTCAGGCAGCATCTCTGGAGCAAAAGGATGGGTGACCTTTACGAGTCGGGACCCTTCTTCAGAATTAGGCCCGACCTGAAACATCACCCATCCTGTGATGCTGCCTGACCCGCTGAGTTACACTAGCACTTTGTGTCTACCTTCGGTATAAACCAGCATCTGCAGCTCCTTTTAACATAGATCAGATAATACTATAAGTGAACACAATCATGCCAGCTCAAGTACAATGGATAAACTAAAGGGAAAGATATAGAGTGCAAAATATAGTTCTCAGCATCGTAGCGCATCAGCTCCAAGGTTCTCAACCCGAAACGTCATCTATTCCTTTAATCAAGAGAGTCCGACCTGCTGAGTTACTCCAGCATTTTGTGTCTATCTTCAATTCCAGAGACAAAGTCCAATGTTCGCAATGGGGCAGAGGTGAATCGGACAGCACCCTAGCTTATGGAAGGACCATTAAGAAACATAGAAACATAGAAATATAGAAAATAGGTGCAGGAGGAAGCCATTCGGCCCTTCGAGCCAGCACCACCATTCATTGTGATCATGGCTGATCATCCACAATCAATAACCCGTGCCTGCCTTCTCCCCAAATCCCCTGATTGCACTAGCCCCTAGAGCTCTATCTAACTCTCTTAAATCCATCCAGTGATTTGGCCTCCACTGCCCTCTATGGCAGAGAATTCCAAAATTCACGACTCTCTGGGTGAAAAAGTTCCTTCTCACCTCAGTTTAAATGGCCTCCCCTTTATTCTAAGACTGTGGCCCCTGGTTCTGGACTCCCCCAACATTGGGAACATTTTTCCTGCATCCAGCTTGTCCAGTCCTTTTATAATTTTGTACGTCTCTATAAGATCCCCTCTCATCCTTCTAAACCAGTGAATACAAGCCCAGTCTGATAACAGAGGGGAATAAGCTGTTGCTTGAGTCTGGTGATGCAGACTTCCATTATTTTTTGAGAAATAACACACTCCAAGTTGGGCAAAGAACATTTCCATGTGATTAACATTCCTTTGCAGACAGTTCAACCAATAGGAAGTTTTAACGTGGAAAGGCCAATGATCTGAAATGAAATATTTTTAAATTGGATGAATCTAATTGAACAAGAGTTGGGAGGATAATTCTCAACGAGATGCAAATTGATATGGAAGTGGGAATCATGGGAATAGAAGCAACATTAGTGATGGGGAGCACGAAGTCTATGCCTGTGGCTGTTGAAACGTTGATTGCATTAATCATTTAGATCTATCCAGGTTATTTAACCGAGGCTGTGATAAAGAAGTGGCTGTTTCCCCCCTTGCAAATCTTTGGATTAGATTTGCATTCTATGCAACGTATTAATTAATGCTCCTGCAGTAATTAATTCTGACAAGGAGAGTGGGGCAAATCATTGCGCTGGAATGCCGACAGACCTGTTTCACCTACTGAACTCCTCAGATAAGACCAGTCGAGAAGTGCAAAGCTCAATCAGTTTCTCCACGCTTGGCCCCCTCAATTGGTTGAGTTTAGTTTGGAAGTTTGGAGATACAGCGCGGAAACAGGCCCTTCGCGGCCCACCGATTCCACGCCGACCAGCGATCCCCGCACGAAAACACTATCCTACACGCGCTAGGGACAATTTACACTTACACCAAGCCAATTAACCAACAGAACTGTACGTCTTTGGAATGTGGGAGGAAACTGATGAGCTCGGAGAGAACCCACGCAGGTCACGGGGAGAACGTGCAAACTCCAGCACTCAGTGTCTGGATCGATCCCACGTCTCTGGCGCAGTAAGCGCTGCAAAACGGCAACTCTACCGCTGTGCCACCGTGTAGTTCAGTTTTTGTTGTCACGTTGTTACAAAATAGTATGAATCCAACAGCAATCTTCATCTCAATGCAGGGAAAGATTGCAAAGGAAGAGGGGTGATTGCAACTTAAATACATTTTTTTATTGAACTGACTTAATTTAAATGCATTTAATTCCTGTAAGAAGTTCCAATGTTTTTGTTTAACTTATAAGTGGGTGGCATGGTGGCTCAGCGGTAGAAATACTGCCTTACAGCGCCAGAGCCCCGGGTTCGATCCTGACTATGGGTGCTGTCTGTACGGAGTTTGCACGTTCTCCCCGTGACCTGCGTGGTATTTTCTCCGAGATCTTCGGTTTCCTCCCACACTCCAAAGACGTGCAGGTTTGTAGGTTAATTGGTTTGGTATAAGGATAAAATCGTCCCTAGTGTGTGTAGGGTAGCATTAGTGTGTGGGGATCGCTGGTCGGCATGGACTCAGTGGGCCGAAGGGCCTGCTTCTGTTCTGCATCTCTAAACTAAACTATTAGTGTGCCTGATTTTTCTTTAGATTTTGAATATTGGTGAACGTCAGTTTAAATCTGATGCATTCAATCTCTTTGAAAGTTTTTCCATTGGCAAACCAGAGGTTATCAAATTAATTGTGGGTGAGGGCTTAGTGATAGATTAGAAATACTGTACTCTGCTCAACTTCTCATAGATCAGAAGGGAGATGGAAATTCATGCACTCTCTGTGATTTAGTGATTCAGGAGGATGGAGAGCTCAGGTGATTTGCTACTTCGTAGAAAATCTAGGGCAATGCAATTAAAGTCATGACTAAGGATTATCAAATTTACGTGTAGGAAGGAATTGCAGATGCCGGTTTGTATCAAACTTATTTCAGCCACTGGAGTCTCAGCAACTGACCTGAAGAGATAGTGTAAGAAAATAACTGCAGATGCTGGTACAAATCGAAGGTATTTATTCACAAAATGCTAGAGTAACTCAGCAGGTCAGGCAGCATCTCGGGAGAGAAGGAATGGGCGACGTTTCTGGTCGAGACCCTTCTTCAGACTGATGTCAGGGACCTGAAGAGATATGTTAGTTCAGTTTAGTTTAGAGACACAGCGCGGAAACAGGCTTTTCGGCCCACCGAGTCCGCGCCGCCCAGCGATCCCCGCACGTTAACACGATCCTATACACACTAGGGCCAATTTACATTTATACCAAGCCAACTAACCTGCAAACCTGTACGTTTTTGGAGTGTGGGAGGAAACGGAAGATTTCAGAGAAAACCCACGCAGGTCACGGGGAGAACGTACAAACTCCGTACAGACAGCACCGGTAGTCGGGATCGAACCTGGGTCTCCGGCGATGTAAGGCACCAACTGTACTGCTCACCATCCAGCCGACCTGCTTCACTGTTCCATTTTTTGAGGAATGTTGAAGATGTGTCACATTGGATGGCTTTGAGCTATTGTCAGTGATGTTATAACACCAAGAAGGAACTTCTGACGACTTCCTGCAAAGATTCTTCAAGTGCAGGTCCACCACTGATTTTCCGGCACCCTTGGTTCCAGAACCTTTCTGGATTATACGTTTAGCCGGACCAACAGAGGTCACGGCCTTGGGGCCCACAAACTGGGAGTGATCTATCAGAAGTAGCATGCATTTGCCGGGACATGTTCCTCGTCATCATCGTGCCAGCATAACAGGCTTTTCGGCCCACCGAGTCCAGGCCGACCAGCGATCCCCGCACCTTAACACGAACCTATACACACTAGGGCCAATGTACATTTATACCAAGCCAACTAACCTACAAACCTGTACGTCTTTGGAGTGTGGGAGGAAACCGAAGATTTTAGAGAAAACCCACGCAGGTCACGGGGAGAACGTACAAACGTACAACATCTGCGTGTGTGTGTGTGCGTGTGTGTGTGTGTGTGTGTGCATGTGTGCATACATGTGCTTGTGTGCATGTGCGCGTGTTTCCTGTTGTGCAACAGTAAAGTATCAGAATAGTTATACAGATAAAACACGAGCAAAATTTTGGTGTCATAGAGTGATACAGTGTGGAAACAGGCCCTTCGGCCCAACTTGCCCACTCCGACCAACATGTCCCAGCTACACTAGTCCCACCTTCCCGCGTTTGGTACCTATCCCTCCAAACCTGTCTTATCCACATACCTGTCTAACTGTTTCTTAAACGTTTGGATAACCCCTGCCACAACTACTGTACCTCCTCTGGCACCTTGATCCATACACCCACCACCCTTTGTGTGAAAAAGATACCTCTCAGGTTCCTATTAAACCTATGTCCTCAGGTTCTCGATTCCCCTGCTCTGGGCAAGAGACGCTATGCATCTACTCAATCTATTCCTCTCATGATTTTATACACCTCTTTCAGTACAAACAAAAAATATCGCAGTTTTTGTTTGAGAAAGTAGATCTTCAATTTTAAATAAAACCCAAAGCCGCCTTAGGGAAAATGATATGCAAACTTGTTACTGTGAAAGAGGATCAATTTAGTTCCCTCATTTCAATTGGAAATCATGCCTTTTAACAAGCAAAATGTAGCACAATAAGCCATCCAACATTTCTTGTTATCCATAAAAACTGGGATCCATTTTGGCAGTTCTAACTATGTTAGTGTTTTGTGTAGATTTTTTTAGATTTAGAGATACAGTGCGGAAACAGGCCCTTTGGCCCACCGAGTCCGCGCCGCCCAGCGATCCCAACACATTAACACTATCCTACACACACTAGGGACAATTTTTACATTTACCCAGTCAATTAACCTACATACCTGTACGTCTTTGGAGTGTGGGAGGAAACCGAAGATCTCGGAGAAAACCCACGCAGGTCATGGGGAGAACGTACAAACTCCGTACAGACGGCGCCCGTAGTCAGGATCGAACCTGAGTCTCCAGCGCTGCATTCGCTGTAAGGCAGCAACTCTACCGCTGCGCCACCGTGCCGCCGTAGGAAGGAACTGGAGATGCTGGTTTACACAGAAGATAGACACAAAATGCTGGGGTAACTCAGCGGGACAGGCAGCATCTCTGGAGAGAAGGAATGCGTGACGTTTCAAGTCGAGACCCTTCTTTGGTCTTTTAGTTGTTCGCTATACAGGAAGTATTTGCAAGAAACCTTGAGTTTCTCGAGATTCTCTCTTCTATCGAAGATGGAGTTTGTACGTCCTCCCCGTGACCTGCGTGGGTTTTCTCCGAGATCTTCGGTTTCCTCCCACACTCCAAAGACGTACAGGTATGTAGGTTAATTGACTGGGTAAATGTTAAAAATTGTCCCTAGTGGGTGTAGGATAGTGTTAATGTGCGGGGATCGCTGGGCGGCGCGGACTTGGTGGGCCCAAAGGGCCTGTTTCCGCGCTGTATATATATGATATGATATGATATGGGCCTGAGAATGCACAGAGTAAACTGTTGACTCTCCAGTGCCTTTTTGCTAATTCAATGCTTTGATAAATTTCAGATCTGCAGGCTTGCGAAATGAAAAGGATTTTAATGAGTTTCCGTTCCTCTCTTACATTGCTGTACAAACATCAGGGATTTTGGAGCATGGTGTACAGATTGGATCAGTCACAAAATTCAGTCTTCCGAATGCTAATTTCCTTGTTATTATTTTTTAAATCTTAAAAGAAATGGCCCCCGGAACATATTATTACATGCCTGTATGTATTCACAAAATGCTGGAGTAACTCAGCAGGACAGGCAGCATCTTAGGAGAGAAGGAATGGGTGACGCTTCGGGTCGAGACCCTTCTTCAGACCCGTAAACGTCACCCATTCCTTCTCTCCTGAGATGCTGCCTGACCTGCTGAGTTACTCCAGCATTTTGTGAATAAATACCTTTGATTTGTACCAGCATCTGCAGTTATTTTCCTACATTCCATGCCTGTAATTCATTTGTGAGTTTTAGTTAGTTTAGTGTTTAGAGAAACAGTGTGGAAACAGGCCACTCAGTCCGTGCCAACTAATGATCACCCGTACACTAGTTTGATGTTATCCCACTTTCACATCCACTCCATGCACACAAGAGGCAATTTACAGAAGCCAATTCAGACTGAAGAAGGGTTTCGACCCGAAACGTCACCCAGTCCTTCTCACCAGAGATGCTGCCTGTCCCGCTGAGTTACTCCAGCATGTTATGTCTATCTTTGGTGTAAACCAGCATCTGCAGTTCCTTCCCACGCCACCTTCTGTGGTCTGCCATTTAATTCCCGTGCATTTCACCACCTCGATAGTTCTTGAACCAAGCTCTTTCTTGGGGAATCATTTCACATTTGTATTTCTAACATGGGCCAAGATCTAATGAATCCGCCCTTTGCCATCATTAAAACTGAACTGTTTCTAATGAAACACCAAATGAAAAATAAAACAGCTTTTGATGTGGATTCGGTTTTTCTAATAAACCACACTGCCCTGTGGGAAATCTCAACCGTCATTACCAAAATATATTCAAAAGCATATCGCAGTTTTTAAGCTATAAATGCAGAATGATCCTTAATGAGAGCCTTTATCTCGTGCTTTGTATGTTAATTGCTGTAAGATTAAGGCAAGATTAAAGCTCTAAAAAAGCCAAGGCATTGTTAAATAATCAACGAAGATCAAATGTGATCAAAAGCCAAAGGAAAAAATCTCTCTAAAGCTCGTATTTAATTAACACCTTTAATAATTTTAGAACTTCCCAGTGTTTTGTAGGCAAACATGGTAAACGCGTAGGAAGGAACTGCAGATGCCGGTTTAAACCCGAAGATGGACACAAAATGCTGGAGTAACTCAGCGGTTACTCAAAATGCTGGAGTAACTCTGGAGAGAAGGAATGGGTGAAGTTTCGTGTCGAGATCCTTCTTCAGACTGGTTAGGGATAAGGGAAATGAGAGATATAGATTTATCTCTACATCATAGTCTACATTTCTACATGAAGTCTATACTTCATCTCTCTACATCATCGTCTATATCTCTCGTTTCCCTTATTCCTAACCAGTCTGAAGAAGGGTCTCGACCCGAAATGTCACCCATTCCAGCGTGGAAACAAGCCCTTCAGTCCACCGAGTCCACGCTGACCAGCGATCCCTGTGCACTTTGAAACATTTTTCCACCTACATAATAACAATTGTAACCACACAACAAAACAGGAGCAGAAGAATCAGAATCAGAATCAGAATTACCTTTATTTGTCATCCAAAAAACAAGTCTTTTGGACGAGATTCCGTCACCCACAGTCCAACAATAAGAGCAATAAAAATAAGCAAATTACACAACCCCAACCAACACAAAACACACAAAAAAAGAGAAACATCCATCACAGTGAGTCTCCTCCAGTCACCTCCTCACTGTGATGGAAGGCCACAATGTCTTTTCTCTTCCCCTGCCGTCTTCTCCCGCGGTCAGGCTGTTGGAGTTGCCATATTCCAGGCCGTGCCGGACGGTGAAAGTAGACCACCATTACATGGATAGGACAGGTTGAGAGGGATATGGGCCAAACACAGGCTGGTGGGACGAGTGTAGATGGGACATGTTGGCCAGCATGGGCAGGTTGAACCAGGGGGTCTGTTTCCGTGCTGTATGATTCTACGAGCGGCATAGTGGTGTACAGGGAGAACGTGCAAACTCTGTACAGACAGCACCCGCGGTCGGGATCGAACCCGGGTCTCTGGCGCTCAAGCGCTGTAAGGCAGCAACTCTACCGCTGCGCCACTGGTCTCGGTAAAATAATTGCTAACTGTCCCTTGTGTGTGAGTGTACGGGGATTGGCTGACGGTCATCACGGAATCGATGGGCCGAAGGGCCTGTTTCCGCGCTGCATCGCTAAAAAAAAATCCTCGCGTTTCACGATTTAACCAAGTGAATCCCTCCCGGACTGATGCTGGCCGAGGCAGCTGCGATGCCTTCAAATGCTGATTGTAGATGATTAATTTAATGCAAGATTGACCAAATCAAAGGGAGAATGGAATGCTTGCTAAGTCCAACCACTTGCCAATTGGAACCCTTCGGAAATATCTCATGCAAGTCAAATACAAATTCTGGATGTGCATCGTTCATGAGGCAGCATTCCCTTCTGTAATATAAATGCAATGTCCCCTTGCGAGAGCAGCCATTGGAGTGGAATAGATCATGCTGGTGTATCGATGGAGAACTGTTGGCTGGCTACAGGCAAGCTGCACACTGCAGCTTTGAAGTGCAGAAGCTGAGAAGCTCACAAGGTAAAAGTGCCGAGACACAAAGTTTTGAGTTCAGTGTACTGTCACGTGTACAGAGAAAAGCTTTTGGTGCTTGCTCGCCAGTCAGCGGAAGGACAACGCGTGATTACAATCGGTCCATTTACAGTGTACAGATATATGTGTATAAATATGATACTGGAGAGATTTTTTAATGTTATTTTTATTTGTATGCAAAAGTGTATTCTGTTTACTTGATGGGGAAGTTTTACTTGTATGCGGTACTTCATACAGCCATGTAATACATAATATAAACCGATGGTTCCAGACTTTTTTCAACTGTTGTGAAATTCAAATTTGTATTTGATTTTTACCCATAATTGGACACAAAAATGTGACATTTTTTACACGTCATAATTTATGTTAAAATATATAACTATCGTAATGGCCTACATTTGTCTAGACCAAATATTTTTGAGGACGTTTGATATGCCTTTCCAAACCCGACTTTGCTTGGAGAAAGTAGTTGTACATACAGACTGGAGTGACTAGGCTTGTATACACTGGAATTTAGAAGGATGAGAGGAGATCTTATCGAAACGTATAAGATTATTAAGGGGTTGGACACGTTAGAGGCAGGAAACATGTTCTCAATGTTGGGGGAGTCCAGAACAAGGGGCCACAGTTTAAGAATAAGGGGTAGGCCATTTAGAACTGAGATGAGGAAAAACTTTTTCAGTCAGAGAGTTGTGAATCTGTGGAATTCTCTGCCTCAGAAGGCAGTGGAGGCCAATTCTCTGAATGCATTCAAGAGAGAGCTGGATAGAGCTCTTAAGGATAGCGGAGTCAGGGGGTATGGGGAGAAGGCAGGAACGGGGTACTGATTGAAAATGATCAGCCATGATTACATTGAATGGTGGTGCTGGCTCGAAAGGCCGAATGGCCTCCTCCTGCACCTATTGTCTATTGTCTATTGTCTATGTTCATGTGTGAGAGAAAAATATATCATGCTCATGTACGTAACTGGTGTCCTGAGAGTAACGTACGTAAGATGCCGTTGGCAATCATGAAAAATGAATATGTATCGGATCGATAATCATTTGTTTCTATGGTGCCCAAGCCAAGAAAAAACCCATGTTTATAACGTTTAGTGCAAGGTAAAGGCAGCAAAGTCCGATCGAGGATAGTGGGGGCAGCGTTGGAGCTGCTGCCTCATTGCTCCAGAGACCCAGGTTCGATCCTGATCTCGAGTGGTATCTGTGTGGAGTTTCCCCGTGACCGCCTGGGTTTTTGCCAGGTGCTCCGATGTGAAAGTTTGTAGGTTAATTGTCTTCTGTAAATTGCCACTAGTGTGTAAAGTGCAAAACTGGGAGAACATAGAACTGGTGTGAATGAGTGATCAATGGTCGGCGTGGTTCCAAAGGGCCTGTTTCCATGCAGTATCTCAAAACGAACTAAGGGAAAACAAGGAAGGAACTGCAAATGCTGGTTTATAGAAAAAAAGACTCTTGGTGCTGGAGTAACTCAATGGCTCGGGGAGCATCTCAGGAGCATCTCAGGAGATCTCAAAGAGCATTTCAAACAGAAGAAGTGTCCCAACCCAAAATGTCACCTATCCACGTTCTCTGTTGAGTTACACCAGCATTTTGTGTCTCTTTTTGTGCCAAACTGAAGCCTCAGTATAGTTTGATGAAGCACCACATCTAAGTGATGGTGATGGTGCATCAAACTGCGGGCAAATCACTTACAATCCGGCCAAAGGGTTTTTGCAACAAAGGTAGGCACAAAATGCTGGAGTAACTCAGCGGGTCAGGCAGCATCTCTGGAGAGAAGGAATGGGTGACGTTTCAGGTCGAGACCCTTCTTCAGAATGGTTAGGGATAAGATAAACGAGTGACATAGACGATGACGTGGAGGGATTAAGAACAATGAATGAAATATCTGCAGAAACGTAACGATGATAAAGGATACAGGCCATTGTTAGCTGTTTGAAGGGTGAAAACGAGATACTAGTGGGACTTGGGTGGGGGAGGGATAGAGAGAGAGAGAGGGAATGTCGGGGCTACCAAAAGTGAGAGAAATCAATATTCATTCCACTGGGCTGTGAGCTGCCCGAGTGAAATATGAGGTGCTGTTCCTCCAATTAGCGATTAGCCTCACTCTGACAATGGAGGAGACCTAGGACAGACAGGCAGCATCTCTGGAGAGAAGGAACGGCTAATGTTTTAGGTCGAGACCCTTCTTCAGACTGGCTTGCAAGGTCATCTGCCGAGTGGGGGAATGGAATAGGGTATTGTCTATGGTTGATGATAGCCCATTTTCAGGAGGAAACTTACACCGATCAGCCAAAACATTACGACCTGGTGAGCCAAAACATTATGACCACCTGCCTGCTATGCTGTTGGTCCTCCGTGTGCAGCCCCATATGCAGCAGGGTGCGATGCACTGTGTATTGTGACACATTCCTCCTGTGACCACCGTTAAAATTCTCCGTGACTTGTGCCGCAGTCGACCTTCTGTCGGTTCGGACCAGACGGGATAGCCTTCGTTGCCCTCGCGCATCGATGAGCCTTGGGCGCCCAACACCCTGTCTGTCGCCGGTTTGTGGTTTGTCCCTCCTCGGACCACTGTCGGTCGGTACTCACCACTGCTGACCGGGAGCACCCCACAAGCCTTGCCGTTTCAGAGATGCTCTGACCCAGTCGTCTGGCCAGAACAATTTGGCCCCTTGTCAAAGTCACTCAGGTCTTTACTCCTGCCCATTACTCCTGCATCCAACACATCAACTTCAAGAACTTTGACAATGGCACCTGTCAAAGGGTGGGATATATTAGGCAGCAATATATCTGCCTATTATATCCCACCCTTTGACAGGTGCCATTGTAACAAGGCAATCAATGTTATTCACTTGGCCTGTCAGTGGTCATAATGTTTTGGCTGATCAGTGTATTTTGCTTTGTCTCTCTGCCCAAGAAGATCAAATTTCAAGTGCGGGAATATAAAATTCAGGAAGCCACGTTGAATATTTTCCAGATTGCAATGTATTGTAAACCGAGGAGATTTAACGTTCTCTGATTACAGACACAGACCCATGGAGAGCCAATTTCTCAAAGAAAGCCATTTCTGAATGTAGGTCAGCTTATTAGGTTTTGTGTCAGTCCATTTGCTCTCCAGAAGTGTGATTGTTTGTGATACAGGAACTTTGGTCATGTTAGCATAAAGCATCTTTCTCCATTTACTTTTCCGAACACCAAGAAACGGTTTCAATCTTTGGATTATGCAGATGACTGTTTAGGGCATCTGGTAAATTGATTTCTTGAAATTTCTCTTGCAAGGGATATAAATGAGACCGGAGAAAATGCATTCAAATTCAGTGTTGAGATACGCTAGGATTTGCAATGGAAAGTGTTTTCAAAAAATCGTGATATGCAAACATAAAAGTGGATTATTAATTCTCTGTTTAGTCAGATGCCATAAAATATGGAAACATTACATCAGGGAAGCAACATTTCTTGAATCAGTACAACGTGCACACCCAACATATATTCTTTACATATATTCACTCTAAATACAGACTCCCTCCCTCCTCTCTCTCCCCTCTCTCTCCCCACATCTCTCTCCCCCCTCTCTCTCCCCTCTCTCTCTCCCCCTCACTCTCTCTCTTTTTCCTCCACTGTCCCCCCTCTCTCTCTCTCTCTCTCCCTCTCTCCCCCTTCTCTCTCCCCTTCCCCCTCTCTCTCCCCTTCTCTCTCTCTCTCTCTCTTCCCCCCTCTCTCTCCCCTCTCTCTCCCCTGTCTCTCTCCCCCTCTCTCCCCCTCTCTCCCCCTCTCTCCCCCTCTCTTCTCCTCTCTCCCCCTCTCTCTCTCTCTCCCTCTCTTCCCCCCTCTCTCTCTCCCCTCTCTCTCTCTCTCTCTCTCCCCTGTCTCTCTCCCCCTCTCTCTCCCCCTCTCTCTCACACCCCCCTCTCTCGCCCCTCTCTCTCTCTCCCCCCTCTCCCCCCTCTCCCCCTCTCTCCCCTGTCTCTCTCCCCTGTCTCTCTCCCCTGTCTCTCTCCCCTCTCTCTCTCTCTCGTCTCTCTCTCTCTCCCCCTGTCTCTCCCCCGTCTCTTTCTCCCCCTCAGACCCACCTCTTCCCATTTCCATGGAGGGAGAGGATAAAGATATCATAAAGTAGCAGCCCTTAATTCAAAACATGAACCATTCTTCAGAATATAACCATGAGATAACTATCTTTTTAGGGAAGACGTTGTCAAGTTGGAAAGGTTAGGGAGAAGATTCATAGGATGTTGCCAAGACAAGAGGGCCTGAGCTACAGGGAGTGGTTGAGTAGGCTAGGACTCTACTCATTGGAGCGCAGGAGGATGAGGGGTGATCTTATAGGGGTGTACAAGAACATGAGAGGAACAGATCGGGAAGTTTCACAGGTAGTATAAGAAAATAACTGCAGATGCTGGTACAAATCGAAGATATTTATTCACAAGATGCTGGAGTAACTCAGCAGGTCAGGCAGCATCTCGGGGGAGAAAGAATGGGTGACGTTTCGGGTCTTGATCCGAAACGTCACCCATTCCTTCTCTCCTGAGATGCTGCCTGACCTGCTGAGTTACTGCAGCATTTTGTGAATAAATACCTTTGAAGGGAGGTTTCACAGAATCAAATGATGGCTTCTCACTGTTTACTCCGTAACTGAGATGTATAAAGTTGCATGAGGACTGCACATGCCCATTACACATTCAATAAGGCTCATTGCAAAGCCAGGCCTTGTCGAGTACTTGTGTGACAATGCAAAGATTGTGCGTCGAGCTATTCTCATTATTCTCCAGTGGCTCCGTGAACTGCCAGCACGAGGACTGGAATGAAGTATACTGTTATAGATAATAGACAATAGACAATAGGTGCAGGAGGAGGCCATTCGGCCCTTCGAGCCAGCACCGCCATTCAATGTGATCATGGCTGATCATTCTCAATCAGTACCCCGTTCCTGCCTTCTCCCCATACCCCCTGACTCCGCTATCCTCAAGAGCTCTATCTAGCTCTCTCTTGAATGCATTCGGAGAATTGGCCTCCACTACCTTCTGAGGCAGAGAATTCCACAGATTCACAACTCTCTGACTGAAAACGTTTTTCCTCAGCTCAGTTCTAAATGGCCTACCCCTTATTCTTAAACCGTGGCCCTTTGTTCTGGACTCCCCCAACATTGGGAACATGTTTCCTGCCTCTAACGTGTCCAACCCAATAATAAACCAATACGTTTCTGTTCTGCAGTTTGATCTTGTAATGAGGGGGAAATCTGCTTGTCAGGACAGTGTGGAAATCTGACAGCGACTTCCAGCGCCCAATAAACGCACGGTTAAACACACACGTGGAACACACAAGGTAGATGAAAAATGCTGCAGTAACTCTGCGGGGAAGAGGCATGAACTCTGGAGAAAATAGGCTTGCATTCGCTGGAGTTTAGAAGGACGAGAGGGGATCTTATAGAGACGTATAAAATTATAAAAGGACTGGACAAGCTAAATGCAGGAAAATGTTCCCAATGTTGGAGGAGTCCAGAACCTGGGGCCACAGTCTTAGAATAAAAGGGAGGCCATTTAAAACTGAGGTGCGAAGGAACATTTTCACCCAGAGAGTTGTGAATTTGTGGAATTCTCTGCCACAGAAGGCAGTGGAGGCCAATTCACTGGATGAATTTCAAAGAGAGTTAGGTAGAGCTCTAGGGGCTAGCGGAATCAAGGGTAATGGGGAGAAGGCAGGCACGGGTTATTGATTGTGGATGATCAGCCATGATCAATATGAATGGCGGTGCTGCTCGAAGGGCCGAATGGCCTCCTCCTGCACCTATTTTCTATGTTCCTATGTTTCTAGGAGGAATGGGTGAAGCCTCGGGTCGAGACCCTCCTTCAGACTGAAAGTCACGAGAAAGGGAAACGAGAGATATCGACGATGGTGTGGAGAGATACAGAACAAATGGATGAAAGATATGCACAAAAAGTAACGACGATAAAGGAAAAAGGCCACTGTTAGTTGTTTGCAAGGTGTGGAGAGGCAGAGTATACACAGCTGGCTGCAGTATTTGTAGTATTTACAGAGTGCTCGATGCAGCCTCTCGGTAATCATATTGTGCAATTACCATGGGCTGTTCCTGCTTGACATTCTTTGATGCTTAAACAGTCACCTACAGTGCCCACACACACTGACACTTACAGTGTATGGATAGGATAGGTTTACAAGGTTATGGGCCAAGAGGGATTGGTGAAGATGGGGCCTATTGGTCGGCATGGGGAAGTTGGGCCGAAGGGCCTGTTTCCACGCTGTATCTCCAAAGGGAGGTCAATGTTGAAGACTAAAAATATTCCGTGTTATTAGTCTGAAGACGTGGTTTCGACCTGAACAGTCACCTATTCCTTTTACCCAGAGATGCTGCCTGACCCACGTGAGTTGTGTTTCTCTTAGGAGCACATGTTTTGTTTAGTTTAGTTTAGTTTAGTTTAGTTTAGTTTAGTTTAGTTTAGTTTAGTTTAGTTTAGTTTAGTTTAGTTTAGTTTAGTTTAGTTTAGTTTAGTTTAGTTTAGTTTAGTTTAGTTTAGTTTAGTTTAGTTTAGTTTAGTTTAGTTCAGAGAGATACAGTGTGAAAACAGGCCCTTCGGCCCACCAAGTCCACGCCAATCACCTAGTTCTATCCTGCACACCAGCGACAATTTACAGAAGCCAACTAACCTACAAACCCACTAGTATTTGGGATGTGGGAGGAAACCGGAGCACCCGGAGAAAACCCACGCAGGTCACGGGGAGAAGGTACAAACTCCGTACAGGCAGCACCCGTAGTCGGGATCGAACCTGCCGCTCTGGTGCAGTAAGGGAGCAAATCTACCGCTGCACCACCGTGTCAAATGAGAGTTTGACCTTCTCCAGCTTCTGTACTCCTAATTGATTGCAATCATTCAAGGCTGCCATCTTGAAGGAGATAGTCACAAAATGCTGGAGTAACTCAGCGGGTCAGGCAGCATCTCGGGAGAGAAGGAATGGGTAACGTTTTGGGTGACTGTCTGAAGAAGGGTCTCGACCTGAAGCGTCACCCATTCCTTCTCTCCCGAGATGCTGCCTGACCCGCTGAGTTACTCCAGCAATTTGGGTCTACCTTCGATTTAGCCAAGCATCTGCAGGTTTTTTTTCCCCAACACATCTTGAAGGAGATAGTGTGTTTCCTCCATCTAGTAGTACAGGAATCCGAGTTCTCTTATTCCCTAGTCAACTAAATCTCTGCTGACATTGCAAAATGAAAATCTTCCCAACATTATTGGAGAATGGCCCTAAGAATTGTCTGAAAAACGCAAAGGAAAGCAGTAATATTGGCGAATCCATTTCGCCTTGAGGCAATCTATCTGCATATCCAGTGACTCAACTGAGTATTAATTGGCCCCAGGCATTCAGCTATGCAGCATAGCTGGAGAAAACTCTTTATATCTCTGAATCTAATTTTACGAAGAGAAATGTTAAATAAATTATCCAAAAATACCCCTGAAGCGAATCCATACAAATCACCACAGGACATCAGTGTATGTTTTTCTTTCCATTGATATTATATTTTCATCATTATGGGCCATTGGATCATTCATTACTGTGGTCTTTTCATGAACTTACGGAATGAACGATCATGACAATAGACAATAGGCAGTAGGTGCAGGAGGAGGCCATTCGGCCCTTCGAATGAGATTGTGTAATGTTTGTAAAAGTGATCGCATCAGGGCGGCACTGTGGCTCAGCGGTCGAGTTGCTGCCTTACTGCGCTTACAGCGCCGGAGACCCAGGTCCGATCCCGACTAAGGGCGCTTGTCTGTACGGAGTTTGTACGTTCTCCCCGTGCCCTGCGTGGGTTTCCTCCGGGATCTTCGGTTTCCTCCCACACTCCAAAGACGCGCAGGTTTTGTAGGTTACTTGGCTTGACGTAAATGTAAATTGCTCCTCGTGTGTGTAGGATAGTGATAATGCCCTGGGATCGCCGGTCCGCGCTGTATCTCTAAATTGAACTAAACCTTTGCAGTGTGTAATGATTTTACACTGGAAAGATACGGTGGGTCAGGTGGCATCCATGGAGGGAGATGATCAATAGACAATAGACCATAGACAATAGGTGCAGGAAGAGGCCATTCGGCACTTCGAGCCAGCATCGCCATTCAATGTGATCATGGCTGATCATTCTCAATCAGTACCCCGTTCCTGCCTTCTCCCCGTTCCCCCTGACTCCGCTATCCTTAAGAGCTCTATCTAGCTCTGTCTTGAAAGCATTCAGAGAATTGGCCTCCACTGCCTTCTGAGGCAGAGAATTCCACAGATTCACAACTCTCTGACTGAAAAAGTTTTTCCTCATCTCATTCTTGATTTCCCTCCACTGGGTGTTATCTGTCATGACACATAATCAATTTAAGGGTGCCAATACCTGCAGTAGCTCGGTCTTTCCTCCAGTATAATGCATTTATTTGAATAGATAACAAAGAACGGAAATATATTTGCTAGCTCAATGAATGAATCGAGAGACTTATCCAATCTGAACTTCATGGAGTGACGTTGGAGGCAATGCTGTAAGTTCATTGGAAACCTCCAAACACAGTTCTGCAAAGAGGAGTATAATCAGACGGAAATATTCATCATCAGACCTGTAATTTCTGATACCTGCCAGTGCTTGTACATCACTTTAACTTTCAATGAATGCTTGAGGTATATTTGCAAGGCAAAATAAATGCCAGAGTTGAGGCAGGGACTATCCCAACGTTTAGACAGGTACATGGATCGGACAGGTTTGGAGGGATATGGACCAACCGCAGGCAGGTGGGACCAGTGCAGATGGGACACGTTGGCCGATGTGGGCAAGTTGGGCCGTAGGGCCTGTTTCCACACTGAATCAGTCTATGGCTCGATGAACTCGGTGATGAGGTGTGAGTGTGTGTTCTGAGTGTGGAGCGGATGTGTTATCAGCCGCGTAGCGTTCTGTGCATGGACACATCTTGGTAATGGCTGTTGGTGTTCACAAATTTGGGATCTCACCAGACAGAGGGAAGCCATTTAACCCGTGCTGTCTCTGCCTAGGTCACACACGACTGCACAATTAGTTCCACTCTCCTGCTTCTCCCCTGAGCACTGCGACATTTCTCTCTCTCGTTCTGCATCCACCAACCTCCCAGATGTTGATAATTCACTACGTGGGAAATTAAAAATCTCCTCTTCCGTCAACAAAATGCGAGTTACCTGTCTCTGCTAAATGTACACTTAAACATCCTTGACAAACATTGTGCAGGAAGGAACTGCAGATGCTGGTTAAAATCGAAGGTAGACACAAAAAAGCTGGAGTAACTCAGGGGGTCAGGCAGCTCCTCTGGAGAGAAGGAATGGGTGACGTTCCGGGTCGAGACCCTTCTTCAGACTGATGTCAGGGGAGAGGGAGGGACATAGATAAGGAAGAGTAAGACGTGAAAATTGAACAAAGAGGATGGAGATCAAGGTAAATGTAGAATAAATCATTGTGAGCTGGGAAAGGGAGAACTTCTTCAAAGTAGACATACCTTAAGGAGATTTTGTTGTGGAGCAGACAATAGACAATCGACAATAGACAATAGACACACGAGGAGGCCATTCGGCCTTTCGATCCAGCACCGCCATTCAATGTGATCATGGCTGATCATTCTCAATCAGTACCCCATTCCTGCCTTCTCCCCATACCCCCGGACTCCGCTATCCTCAAGAGCTCTATCCAGCTCTCTCTTGAATGCATTTAGAGAATTGGCCTCCACTGCCTTCTGAGGCAGAGACACACAGATTCACAACTCTCTGACTGAAAAAGTTGTAGGGATGAACTACAGATGCTGGTTTAAATCGAAGGTAGACACAAACTGCTGGAGTAACTCAGTGGGACAGGCAGCATCTCTGGAGAGAAGGAATGGGTGACGTTTCGGGTTGAGATCACGTTATATCAAATGTCAGAAACAAGGAACTGCAGATGCTGGCGCTTTCCGTCTCGTGCTGAAGGCACTCAGCTGTATTTTCGTTGATTTGCTCCATTGGGACAATTTAGGGTTTCCTCAGGAGAACTTTAGAAATTGAACACGCAAAGTGGGAAAGGAAATGCTAAGTGAAGGTCATGCTTTTCAACAGTAGAAATAAGAATATTGGACATTTGTTGCGTTTTGCATATCTAATACTTTACTACAACGTGCTGCGCAAAAAAAAAGTGATCAAATAGATGAGATGTTAGGGACTGTGGTTGATGGTCCGGTGATAATAGGAATTCAAAGAGGGCCGTAAAATAGGGGTGGGAAGGTAGTGATATCTATTGAATGATCTGCAGAGGTACATGTCGATAAGACTGCAAATGGTGAAGATGGATAAGACTGCAGATGCTGGTTTAAATCGGAGACACAAAATGCTGGAGTAACTCAGCGGGTCTCAGTAACTCTGTGTCCACTGTATCCGCTGTCGCAGGGGTCAACTTGTCTACATCGGCGAGACCAAGCGCAGGCTCGGCGATCGTTTCGCTCAACACCTTCGCTCAGTCCGTCTTAACCAACCTGATCTCCCGGTGGCTCAGCATTTCGACTCCCCCTCCCACTCCCAATCTGACCTTTCTGTCCTGGGCCTCCTCAATTGTCAGAGTGAGGCCCAGCGCAAATCGGAGGAACAGCACCTCATATTTCGCTTGGGCAGCTCACCCCCAGCGGTATGAACATTGACTTCTCTAACTTCAGATAGTTCCTCAGAGGGCAGTGGCGGCCAATTCTCTGAATACATTCAAGAGAGAGCTAGATAGAGCTCTTAAGGATAGCGGAGTCAGGGGGTATGGGGAGAAGGCAGGAATGGGGTACTGATTGAGAATGATCAGCCATGATCACATTTTGAATGGCGGTGCTGGCTCGAAGGGCCAAATGGCCTCCTCCTGCACCTATTGTCTATTGTCTATTGTCCTCTTTCCCTCTCTAAACCCTCCCCCTTACCAGTTCTCCCACCAATCTTCCAGTCTCCGACTACATCCTATCTTTGTCCCCTGACATCAGTCTGAAGAAGGGTCACGACCCGAAACGTCACCCATTCCTTCTCTCCCTCTCGAGATGCTGCCTGACCCGCTGAGTTACTCCAACATTTTGTGTTTACCTGCAAACGGTGAATCTTTAATTCCCCCTCACCTCGCGCAATCCTTGCACTGTTGATGAATACCCCCTCACTATCATCTACAGATGTGGCGTACAAAGCATCTTATTGTGATGCATCACAGCTTGCTTCCCTCTCCCTCCAACTTCCACAACAATTTACAGAGAGTTTGGGCATAGTCCAGACCATCACACAAACCAACCTCCCTTCCATTGACTCCATCTACACTTCACGAATAGTCAAGCACCAGTTTCACTCCCATCAGGCGAGAGTTTGAAAACAGAAGTTTGAAAACGCACACCTCCAAATTCAGGGACAGTTTCTTCCCAGCTGTTATCTGTTATCAGAAAGGCCCTCTCATCAGCTGGAGTGTGATCCTGACCTCATTGGAGACCTCTGAACTTTCAAGATTTCAAGATTTCAAGATCAATTTATTGTCACATGTACCAATTAAGGTGCAGTGAAATTTGAGTTACCACACAGCCATACTAAGTGAAAAGCAACAAGACACACAGCCACATAAAATAAAATTTAACATAAACATCGGGGTGGCACGGTGGCACAGCGGTAGAGTTGCTGCCTTACAGCGAATGCAGCGCTGAAGACTCAGGTTCGATCCTGACTACGGGCGCTGGACTGTATGGAGTTTGTACGTTCTCCCCGCGACCTGCGTGGGTTTTCTCCGATATCTTCGGTTTCCTCCCACACTCCAAAGATGTACAGGTTTGCAGGTTAATTGGCCGGGCAAATGTAAAAATTGTCCCCAGTGGGTGGAGGATAGTGTTAATGTGCGGGGATCGCTGAGCGGCGCGGACCCGGTGGGCCGAAGGGCCTGTTTCTGCGCTGTATCTCTAAATCTAAATCTAAAAGAAAGTCCACCACAGCGGATTCCACATCCCTCACTGTGATGGGAGGTAATAAAGTTCAATCCTCGTACTCTTTATTTCTTTAATCGGACTTTATCTTGCACTGTGTTGCACCCCGTGTCCTTTCTCAAGGTTGACATGGACATGGCGGGCCAAAGGGCTTGTTTCTCTGCGGTACGACTCGATGAGCAGTTACGAGGGGAATCATCTCCTCAATCTCATCTGCAATCCGGGCCAGTTGTCCGCCCAGGAGAGTTTGCTTGGTGCTTGAGCAGATGCTCTGGCAGTGCCATGTTTGTACCAGAGCCAAGGCATTGAGATTTATCTCTGGCATCCC
Source organism: Rhinoraja longicauda (assembly GCF_053455715.1). Taxonomy (NCBI): domain Eukaryota; kingdom Metazoa; phylum Chordata; class Chondrichthyes; order Rajiformes; family Arhynchobatidae; genus Rhinoraja; species Rhinoraja longicauda. The sequence goes on along the minus strand of NC_135983.1, from coordinate 25,499,702 downwards.
TTTTCTAATTTTCTTCTCCCTTCCCTGCCGCGAAGAAGGCGTTGGAGAACGATCAAAGAAAAGAATTGTCGCCTTATTGTCCGAAAAACACACAAAAGGTGAAGAGGCTCCTTTCAGCGTGGGAACTAAGCAGAGCCAAGTCCGATGCGACCCACCCGCTCCACAAAAATGGGCAAGTGAAGAGTCAGGGCGGTGCAGTGGCACAGAGGGCAGCAGGGTGGCTCCACGATAGAGTTGCTGCCTCACGAGAGATAAAAGGAGACTAAGGTAGAGGAAAATGTAGAATGGATCATTGCTAACGAGGTGAAGGTGACGACGAGAAGTGTAGGAAGACAATAGACAATAGACAATAGACAATAGGTGCAGGAGGAGGCCATTCGGCCCTTCGAGCCAGCACCGTCATTCAATGTAATCATGGCTGATCATTCTCAATGTACCCCGTTCCTGCGTTTTCCCCATACCCCCTGACTCTGCTATCCTTAAGAGCTCTATCTAGCTCTCTCTTGAATGTATTCAGAGAATTGGCCTCCACTGCCCTCTGAGGCAGAGAATTCCACAGATTCACAACTCTCTGACTAAAAAAGTTTTTCCTCATCTCTGTTCTAAATGGCCTACCCCTTATTCTTAAACTGTGGCCCCTGGTTCTGGACTCCCCCAACATTGGGAACATGTTTCCTGCCTCTAACTTGTCCAACCCCTTAATAATCTTATACGTTTCGACAAGATCCCCTCTCATCTTTCTAAATTCCAGTGTATACAAACCTAGTCGCTCCAGTCTTTCAACATATGACAGTCCCGCCATTCCGGGAATTAACCTAGTAAACCTACGCTGCACGCCCTCAATGGCAAGAATATCCTTCCTCAAATAGACAATAGACAATAGTGAATAGGTGCAGGAGGAGGCCATTCGGCCCTTCGAGCCAGCATCGCCATTCAATGTGATCATGGCTGATCATTCTCAATCAGTACCCCGTTCCTGCCTTCTCCCCATACCCCCTGACTCCGCTATCCTTGTAGAGGATGTTTCCACCAGTGGGAGAGTCTTGGACTGGAGTCCACAGCCTCAGAATTAAAGGACGTTCTTTTGGGAAGGAGATGAGGAGGAATTTCTTTCGTCAGAGGGTGGTGAATCTGTGGAACTCTTTGCCACAGAAGGCTGTGGAGGCCGTCAGTGGATATATTTAAGGCAGAGATAGATAGATCCTTGATTAGTACGGGTGTCAGAGGTTATGGGGAGAATGCAGGAGAACGGGGTTAGATCAGCCATGATTGAATGACGGAGTGGACTTGATGGTCCAAATGGCCTAATTCTACTCCTCTATCTAATGATCTTATGATCTTATGCTGCCTGACACATTGAGTTACTCCAGTACTTTGTGCTTTACTCACAATTCCAGCATCTGCACTTCCTTGCATCTGTGTCATCACTTAATTTGGTTTGGTACCTGCTTTCGGACAGCACCATCATCAGGGGATTAACCGTGTCATCTGGCAGTGTGTTCAGGTTGTTACGCTTAGAAACTTGAAAATACCTATTTGTTTATTTCACTTTGTATCGTTTCGCCAAACATTGCTTTCAATTAGTTCTAAAATATATTCCTAATTTGAGGAAGGATGTCCTTGCTATTGAGGCAATGCAGCGCAGGTTCACGAGGTTAATCCCCGGGATGGCGGGACTGTCATACGAGGAAAGATTGGAAAGACTGGGCTTGTATTCACTGGATTTTAGAAGGATGAGAGGGGATCTTATAGAGACGTACAAAATTATGAAAGGACTGGACAAGTTAGATTCATCCAATTTTAAAATATTTCATTTCAGATCATTGGCCTTTCCACGTTAGAACTTCCTATCGGTTGAACTGTCTGCAAAGGAATGTTAATCACATGGAAATGTTCTTTGCCCAACTTGAAGTGTGTTATTTCTCAAAAAATAATGGAAGTCTGCATCACCAGACTCAAGGAACAGCTTATTCCCCTCTGTTATCAGACTGGGCTTGTATTCACTGGTTTAGAAGGATGAGAGGGGATCTTATAGGGACGTACAAAATTATAAAAGGACTGGACAAGCTAGATGCAGGAAAAATGTTCCCAATGTCGGGGGAGTCCAGAACCAGGGGCCACAGTCTTAGAATAAACGGGAGGCCATTTAAAACTGAGGTGAGAAGACATTTTTTTAACCCAGAGAGTTGTGAATTTGTGGAATTCTCTGCCACAGTTGGCAGTGGAGGCCAATTCACTGGATGAATTTAAAAGAGAGTTAGATAGAGCTCTAGAGGCTAGTGGAATCAAGGGATATGGGGAGAAGGTACGCACGGGTTACTGATTATGGTTGATCGGCCATGATCACAGTGAATGGCGGTGCTGGCTCGAAGGGCCAAATGGCCTCCTCCTGCACCTATTTTCTGTTTCTATCTCTCTCTCTGATGAGTGTGCACTGAATGCGATGGCAGTCTCATTCATATTCCCCAAACATTTCATTCTTGATGATATTAGAATCTTATATCAGCATCTAATTTATTCTCAATTGTTTTGTTTTGATGTTGTGTTGACAATCAAATATTTGATCTGTGGGCAACGAAATAGCGATGATAGAAAGCAGCTTAAGTGATCAATCAAATATTAATACTTGTGCATTGTCAGGTTGATGAGATCTCAGCGTTTGTCACACAATAAATTGCTTCTGCAGCAAAGTGTCTATATCAGGATAAGCAAAGATCAGATTAATTTCTGCTTTGTTTTGAGAAGCACACTTTCTCCGTGAGGCAGGTGGGTCTGTCGTTGTGAATCAGAGTTAATTTGGGGCCAGTTTCAGTGAAGGTCCACGATACAAAACAAGCAGAATGGTGGCCGATTAGGAAAAGGGGAGATGCAACGAGACCTGGGTGTCGTGGTACACCAGTCATTAAAAGTAGGCATGCAGGTGCTGCAGGCAGTGATGAAAGCAAATGGTATGTTAGCATTGATAGCAAAAGGATTTGAGTATAGGAGCAGGGAGGTTCCGCTGCAGTTGTACAGGGCATTGGTGAGACCGCACCTGGAGTATTGCGTACAGTTTTGGTCTCCTAATCTGAGGAAAGACATTCTTGCCGTAGAGAGAGTACAGAGAAGGTTCACCAGATTGATCCCTGGGATGGCAGGACTTTCATATGAAGAAAGACTGGATAGACTCGGCTTGTACTCGCTGGAATTTGGAAGATTGAGGGGGGATCTTATAGAAACTTACAAAATTCTTAAGGGGTTGGACAGGCTAGATGCAGGAAGATTGTTCCCGATGTTGGGGAAGTCCAGAACAAGGGGTTACAGTTTAAGGATAACGGGGAAGTCTTTTAGAACCGAGATGAGAAATTTTTTTCCACACAGAGAGTGGTGAATCTGTGGAATTCTCTGCCACAGAAGGTAGTTGAGGCCAGTTCATTGGCTATATTTAAGAGGGAGTTAGATGTGGCCCTTGTGGCTGAAGGGATCAGGGGGTATGGAGAGAAGGCATGTTCAGGATACTGAGTTGGATGATCAGCCATGATCATATTGAATGGCGGTGCAGGCTCGAAGGGCAGAATGGCCTACTCCTGCACCTATTTTCTATGTTTCTATGTTTCTACATGCTCGGACAGTCACAAAATGCCGGAGTAATTCAGCCAGGACAGGAAGCATCTCTGGATGGAAGGAACGGGTGACATGTCAGGTCGAGACCCTTCTTCAGACTGAGAGCCAGCGGAGAGGGAGGCAGAGAGATACGGAAGGGTAAGGTGTGAAAACGAGAGATCAAAGGGTGTGAAGTTCGAGGAGAATGTCGAATAGATCTCGATTGTGGGCTAGGGATGGGGTAGGAAGGAACTGCAGATGCTGGTTTAAACCGAAGATAGGCACAAAATGCTGGAGGAACTCAGCGGGACAGGCAGCATCTCTGGAGAGAAGGAATGGGTGACGTTTCGGGACGAGACCCTTCCTCTGACTGTCTCGACCCGAAACAGTCACCCATTCCTTCTCTCTCCAAAGATGCTGCCTTCCCCGCTGAGTTACTCCGGCATTTTGTGGCTTATCAAGGTGACGACGGGGCAGACTAAGACAAAATGTATTCAGGAGCTTTTCACTGTGCCTCGGTGCAAACTAAACTGAAGTGTGATGCACACAGAATACTGGAGTAACTTAGCGGGACAAGCAGCGTCTCTGGAGAGAAGGAATGGGTGACGTTTCGGGTCGAGACCCTAGGAAGGATCCCATTCCTTCTCTTCAGAGATGCTGCCTGACCCACTGAGGTACTCCAACAGTTTGTGTCTATCTTTGATGGACCAGCATCTGCAGTTCCTTTCAAACATGAAGTCTGATGCAGTCATTCAACACAAGTTCTGGGCTTAAACTGAAGGCACTTTTTAAATTTTTTTCTCAAAGAAACTTTTCTTATTTGCTTCTGTGTCCAGCCATCTTTCAGCAAATCCAATGGAGGGTGTAAGGTTCTTCCCTCCGAATGGCAATAATTAGTGTGCTGTGATGGATTATCACTTCATGCCTGATTGTAACTTGATGGCTATTCTGGGATTGCCTGCACTGAATTCTGAACTGAGTCGATGAATCATGTCAACTCCATCACAGTAAATGTTAAAGACTGCGTACGGAGAATCTGAAATGACCTGCTGGCTATTCAAGATGTAATAAAAAGCATAAAATACTCTTCTGATCTGGACGCCGAATGAAATGCTACATCTTTCATGGGCAGAGTAGAGATAAGGCAGGCGAAAAGGTCACTTAGCCCACGGCACTAAAGCATAGCGCACACGAATGATGCCTCTTCCAACTCCAGAGTCAAGAGTCCAGAGTGTTTTATTGCCATAGGTCCCAGATAGAACAATGGAATTCTTACTTGCAGCAGCACAGCAGAATATGTAAACACAGTACTCTATAAACAATATGATAAACGAGAGAGCAAAATAAAGTTCGGTGTGTGTATATATACACATTCTCACAAATACACACATATTCTCTGCCACAGAGTTGAATTCTCTGCCACAGAAGGCAGTGGAGGCCAATTCACTGGATGCATTCAAGAGAGAGTTAGATATAACTCTTAGAGCTAACGGAATCAAGGGATATGGGGAGAAAGCAGGAATGGGGTACTGATTTTGGATGATCAGCCATGATCATATTGAATGGCAGTGCTGGCTCGAAAGGCCGAATGGCCTCCTCTTGCACCTATTTTTTATGTTTCTATGTTTCCATATAGATCATATATATATATATATTATATATATATATATATATATATATATATATTATATATATATATAAGAAAATAACTGCAGATGCTGGTACAAATCGAAGGTATTTATTCACAAAATGCTGGAGTAACTCAGCAGGTCAGGCAGCATCTCTGGAGAAAAGGAATGGGTGACATTTCGGGTCGAGACCCTTCTTCAGACTGATGTCGGGGGAGTGGGCGGGACAAAGATAGATAAAATAATAAAAGAACCATCCCACCCCGGCCACCGTCTGTTTGTTCATCTGCCCTCTGGTCGACGTTTCAGGTCGATCAAATCCCGAACAAACAGACTTAAGAACAGTTTTTACCCCAGGGCCATACGAGAACTGAACACTACCTTCTGCACTAGGCAACACTGTTAAAACTTTTGTACTTAATATAATTGTATTTATTTGTTTTTGCAATTATTGCATATATGTTTTTACGCACCGTCAGGATTGGCTATTTTTTAATTTCGTTGTACTCGTTGCAATGACAATAAATGAATATTATTATTATTATTATTATTATTATTATTATTATTATTATTATTATTATTATTATTATTATTATTATTATTATTATTATTATTATTATTATATTATTATTATTATTATTATAATATAGTCGGAGACAGTAATAAAGGCCTGTCCCACTTTAGGCGATTTTAAGCCGACTGCCGGTGACTAGGCTGTCGCGGGCATGATCGTGAGGTGTCTTCCAAAGATCGTAGTGGATCGTCGAGGATCTCGGCGCGTCGCTGAGAAATCAAACGGTTTGAAATCTCTCGGTGACAGCTGGCTTGTCGCCAGGTATCGTTGCTTATTGCGGGCGCTGTCGCACGCTGTCCCCAGGTTTGCTAGGTTCTCTTAAGATGCATTTAGAAGCACGTAATATTAAAATAAGTAAAATCATTACAAAATACCATAAAATGCTTGTGTTTAACGAATTTATTTACCGTCAGGACATTTGACAGGTAGATTGGAGGCCACAGTTTGACGGTCAGGTAAGCGTGGGAATATCGCGATGTTTTTGGCCATCAGCCATTACATTTAAAGTGGGCTCCCAACCCAGATATGAAACCCAGAAACCAGATATGCATCTCCCTTACATTTTCAAAGAATGCCCACACACTTTTCACAAAAATCCACTTGACCATTTAAAAAAATTTTTTTTTAATACAGCTATTAGTAAACTGGAAGTAAATTCAGTTTATTCCTTGTTACAGTGAAGCTTGGTTTTTAAGTAACCCATACAAGGTGTTATAGTTCAAAACTCTCAAGTACTTACCGACTTGTCAGTGATTTCAGCGAAAATTAGGACGCCGGAGAAGCATTGACAGCGTGGGAATTTGTCGATGTTTCAGAAGACGCTGTAATCTCGACCTGACTCGGCATTGTCGTGGTCATTGTCGTGGTCATTGTCGTGGTCATTGTCGTGGTCATTGTCGTGGTCATTGTCGTGGTCATTGTCGTGGTCATTGTCGTGGTCATTGTCGTGGTCATTGTCGTCGGGTAAAAGAAAAGTTCGGCTATCTGCTATGACTTTGACAGTCGCCAGCAGTCGCAAAAAAATCGCCTAAAGTGGGACAGGCCCTTAAGACTGGTGGGAGAACTGGGAAGGGGGAGGGGATGGAGATAGAGGGGAAGCAAGGGCTACTTGAAGTTAACAAAGTCAATGTTCATAGCGCTGGAGTGTAAACTATCCAAGCGAAATGTGAGGTGCTGTCCTTCCAATTGGCGCTGGGCCTCACACTGACAACGGAGGAGGCCCAGGACAGGAAGGTCAGATTGGGAAGGGGAGGGGGAATTAAAGTGCTGAGCCACCGGGAGATCAGATAGGTTAAGGCGGACTGAGGCGAAACGATCGTCGAGCCTGCACTTGGTCTCGCCGATATACAGGAGTTGACACCTGGAACAGCAGATACAGTAAATGAGGTTGGAGGAGGTGCAAGTGAACCTCTGCCTCACCTCAAAAGGCTGTTGGGGTCCTTGGATGGAGTCGAGGGGAGAGTTAAAGGGACAGGTGTTGCATCTCCTGCGGTTGAAGGGGAAAATACCTGGGGAGGGGGTGGTTTGGGTGGTAAGGGACGAGTTGACCAGGGAGTTACGGAGGGAACGGTCTCTGCGGAAGGCAGAAAGGGGTGGAGATGGGAAGATGTGGCCAGTAGTGGGATCCTGTTGGAGGTGGCGAAAATGTCGGAGGATTTTTTGCTGTATGCGACGGCTGATGGGGAGGCAGTTGAGGACAAGGGGGACTCTGTCCTTGTTACGAATGGGGGGAGGGGGAGCAAGAGCGGAGCTGTGGGATATCGAGGAGACCCTAGTGAGAGCCTCATCTGAAATGGAAGAGGTGAAGCCCCGTTCATTAAACAATGAGGACATCTCTGATGACCTGGTATGGAAGTCGCTTTGGGACATTGTTCTCCAAACCAAAGTTACATTTTACTTTCCTAACAATTGCAATTTGCTAACAATTTTCTAATGGTGGCGCAGCGGTAGAGTTGCTGCCTCACAGCACCAGAGGCCCGGGTTTGATCCTGACCACAGGTGTTGCCTGTACGGAGTTTGTACGTTCTCCCCGTGGCCTGCGTGGGTTTTCTACGAGATCTTCGGTTTCCTCCCACACTCCAAAGACGTACAGGTTTGTAGGTTAATTGGCTTGGTAAATATAAGAATTGTCCCTAGTGTGTGTAGGATAGTGTTAGTGTGCGGGGATCGCTGGTCGGTGCGGACTCGGTGGGCCGAAGGGCCTGTTTCCGTGCTGTGTTTCTAAACTAAACTGAACTAAACTAACTCTTATCTCTTCTCCCACCACACCACCTGTAGACACAGGCTGCTGCAGAGCTTAACAACTGCCTGCCCATGCCCCTTATCTAGTTTGATTTTGCCCAAGGTTATTTAACTGTGCATTTATTCTGCCAGCTTTGGATATAAGTCTTATTCGTGATTGATCAAAAGCAATACTAAATCAGCCGCACACTATTTTTTTTGTCCTTCTTATCTGTTGTAAACAATTTTCTATATTTCTTATCGCTTGTGTACTGTACTTCAGGCGAGCCTGCTACTTCTGATACAGTAGGTCACGATTTCAAATGGTTCCATTTGCACCGAATAAGTTAAAGAAAACAAATTGCTGTTGCCCTGCCACAGTTGGCCATTTGCCGAAACTCAGGAACTGCGGATGCTTCGTATAGTTTCGAGATACAACGCGGAAACAGGCCCTTTAGTCCACCGATTCCGCGCCGACCGGCGATCCCCACACACTAGCACTATCCCACACATGCCAGGGACAATTTAGACAATAGACAAAAGACAATAGGTGCAGGAGTAGGTCATTCGGCCCTTCGAGCCAGCACCGCCATTCACCGTGATCATGGCTGATCATGGAGAAAACCCACGCGGTCACTGGGAGAACGCACGCACTCCGTACAGACAGCACCCGTGGCCAGGATCGAACCGGGGTCTCTGGCGCTGTGAGGCAGCAACTCTACCGCCGCGCCACCGTGCCACCCTGGTTTTGGTTTATTAAAAAAAGACACGATGTGCTGGTGTGACACAGCGGGCCAGGCAGCATCTCAGGAGAACATGGATCGGTAACATTTCATGTCAGGTCCCCTCCTTCAGGCTGATCACAGTGTCTAGGTCTGTGTGTCTTATTCAAGCTGTGGTGCAACTAATGTTGTATCGAGTTTTACCCAAATCTCTCTTTCTCTTAATGAAAGAAAACAGTGCAGGTGCATTTTTAACTACCTTCCTAACCTGTACCTTCATCATTAAGTACCAGTGGGTGGACACACATCCCAGAGGCATTTTGTTCTTCTACAGCTTTACCCAATTCTTGTGTACTCCCTTGTCTTGAACCTGTCAAAGGGTTCAGTTCAGTTCAGTTTAGTTTAGTTCAGATTTGTTTAGTTCAGTTTAGTTTATTTTAGTTTCATTTAGTTTCGTTTAGTTTAGTGATACAGAGTGGAAACAGGCCCTTCGGCCCACTGAGAGCGTGCCGACCAGCAATCACCCATTCGCACTAGTTCTACGCTACACACTAGAGGCAATTTACAGAAGCCAATTAACCTCTCCAAGGTTCTTGACCCAAAACATCACCTGTTCCTTTTCTGCAGAGATGCTGCCTGACCCGTTGAGTTACTCCAGCTTTTTGTGTCTATCTTTGGTTTAAACCAGCGTCTACAGGTGCCCTTGCTTCCGACACATTTCTCCAAAGCTATTAGCTTGTTCTCAGCTCTATGAGTGTCTCAATGGGCAGAGCTGAACGCGGGTCATTTGTGCAGTCATCTCCTTATTTTAGCTTAACAATGGCTTGATGCAAAATCCATCTCTTCAAAGTCTTGCTTTCTGCATTACATTCGGGCAGAATCTGTGGATGACAAAAGATTGCAGCACCAGCAAATCTGAAAGTTAAGCAAAATGAGCAACCATTAACGGGGCTGGATAGAGTGAATGTGGGGAGGATGTTTCCACAAGTGAGGGGGGAGTGTAGGACCATAGGTCGTAGCCTCAGAATAAAAGGATGTACCATGAGAAAGGAGATGAGGAGGAGTTTCTTAAGTCAGAGGGTGGCGAACCTGTGGAATTCTTTGCCACTGACTGCTGTGGAGGTCAAGTCAATGGATATTTTTAAGGTGGAGATTAACAGATTTGTGATTAGTTAGGGTGTCAGGGGTTATAGGGAGAAGGCAGGAAGTTAGGGGTGAGGGGGGAGTGATAGATCAGCCATGACTGAATAGCGGAATAAACTTGATGGGCCGAATGGCCCGATTCTGCTTCTGCAACTTACGAGCTTATGAACATAATTTTTACAAATGTATAATGTCACATGTGCACTGTTGTAGTTTAGAACACCAACATGTACCTTCACAAAATGCTATTATCATCTGAAGATGTAATTGTCTGAAGAAGGGTCTCCATCCGAACCATCGCCCATTCCTTCTCTCCAGAGAGGCTGCCTGTCCCGCTGAGTTACTCCAGCTTTTTGTGTCTATCTTTGGCATAAACCATCATCTGCAGTTCCTTCCTGCACATAAATTTCTTCTTGTGTCTCAGCAAATTAGTAAGACTCCCAAATCGTGTGATCGAATCAAATATGTTGAGAAGCCAGTCATTTTTCAATTTTCACATCAGATTTCCACTTTTTCCAGGAATGAGTAGGTTAAACTATGATGAGCGTTTGTCACCACTGGGCCTGTACTCGCTGGAGTTTAGAAGAATGAGGGGGGACCTCATTAAAACGTACAGAATAGTGAAAGGCTTGGATAGAGTGGATGTGGAGAGGATGTTTCCACTAGTGGGAGAGTCTAGGACTAGAGGTCATAGCCTCAGAATTAAAGGACGTTCTTTTAGAAAGGAGATGAGAAGGCATTAATTTTTGCCAGAGGGTGGTGAATCTGTGGAATTCTTTGCCACAGAAGGCTGTGGAGGCCAAATCAATGGATATATTTTAAGGCAGAGATAGATTCTTGATTAGTACGGGTGTCAGAGGTTTATAGGGAGAAGGCAGGAGAATGGGGTTAGGAGGGAGAGATAAATCAGCCATGATTGATGGGCCGAATGGCCTAATTCTTCTCCTATCACTTATGGCCTTGTGACCTTTTCCAATTGCAATTCCATTCTTTAAAGTAAGAAACACACACATACACACACACACACACACACACACACACACACACACACACACAAACACACACACACACACACACGCACACACACACACGCACGCACGCACGCACGCACGCACGCACGCACGCACGCACACATACATATGTTTTTCTTAATGTATGAATATGTTTGTGGTGTACTGATAAACAAAGGTATCTCACAGGCATCCGTGCCTGATTCCCTGTCTGAGGGACTTGGTTTAACCTGAAGCATTGCTATTTTGGGTGATTGGAGAGATATCAGATTTAATTTCCCTATGAGTTACAGAAGAATAAATATGAGATCCCTCAGGGTTATGAAGATTAATCAACAACTACTGTTTTTCAAAAATGGGTCTTAATATGTAGAGACAGTCAATACTGTTCCGGAAACTGGATTAGATCGTTTAATGATTGAATAAATATCATTTAATCCCTCTGTTTCGGCAAGAATGAGATTAAAAGCTGCACAACTGCACAAATTCCTGCTTCTCCCTCCCCAACCTATCCTTTCATCCACGACAAATTTAGTAAACGCCTATCCTGGCTTTACGTTACTTTTGACTTCCAGCTGTAAGCTTTGGATCAATAATGAAATGAAAAGTGGTTCAAATTTTGAAAGCTTGTTCATTCTATAAATATTTTACTCTGTTATATGTAGGAAAAAAAATGGCAGATGCTGGTCGAAGGTAGACACACGATGCTGGAGTAACTCAGCAGGTCAGGCAGCATCTCGGGAGAGAAGGAATGGGTGACGTTTCGGGTCGAGACGTCTGAAGAAAGGTCTCGATCCGAGACATCACCTATTCCTTGAACTCTGTGATGTTGTGGTATTTCATTGATTCGGAATGAAATTGATGAGGTGTCACCAAACTTAAAAATACAGATAACAGCAAGTCGTCCTTTGAAAGGTCAACTTTGAATTGTATCAAGCCTAAAGTTGTAAAATGTACAAATTTGGCTCCCTCCTTTGGCCCTTCCATAAGTACCCAGCACACAGATCACTGCTCTTTCTGAAGAAGGGTCTCGACCCGAAACGTCACCCATTCCTTCTATCCAGAGACGTTGCCTGTCCCGCTGAGTTACTCCAGCATTTTGTGTCTGTCTTCAGTGTAAACCAGCATCTGCATTTCATTCCTACACATTATACTCACTATTTATGAAACTATCTGGAGGATGTTCACTTATTTGAGCTGCATCCATGTACCATATACAAACTACTGAAAGCTGATATTGATGTGATCGGCGAAGTTATCAATATGTATAGAATTATATTGAATTTTAATTGCAAAAGATTAGTTCCATATTTTTCCATATACAATACAAATAGACACAAAGGAGCAAGATTGTGTTGATGTATACCATTATACACATGTATAATGTATAGGCCATGTCAGTGAATATTTCTAAGGCAGAGATAGATAGATTCTTGATTAGTGCGGGTGTCAGATGTTAAGGGGAGAAGGCAGGAGAATGGGGCTAGGAGGGAGAGATAGATCAGCCATGATTTAATGGCGGAGTAGACTCGATGGGCTGAATGGCCTAATTCCACTCCTATCACATATGAACTTGTATTGGACAGCGGGTGGTTCTAATTTAGTCAAATACATGTCACTGGAAGAATTCAGCAGGCCAGGCAGCTTCTGTGGAAGGAATGAACAGGTCATTCTAGGACTGGGACTCTTCTTCACTCTGAAGAAGGGTCCTGATCTGAAATGTCACTTGTCCATCCCCTCATAATGGACAGGTTTCTAGGGAAGCTGTCTGGCCCGTTCAGTCCCTCCAGCACTTAGTGCTTTGCTCAAGATTCCAGCATCTGTGGTTTCTTGAGCCTCTTATAACCCATCTACATGGAAAGTGCCTAATTGGGACTCTCACCTTTCGGCGGGCAATACTGGAGGCCGGAAAGGGTTTGGCACAAAATGGGACAACAAACGTCTGTGGAAACGTAGGTTTACTAGGTTAATTCCCGGAATGGCGGGACTGTCGTATGTTGAAAGGCTGGAGCAATTAGGCTTGTATACACTGGAATTTAGAAGGATGAGGGGGGATCTTATTGAAACATATAAGATAATTAGGGGATTGGACACATTAGAGGCAGGAAACATGTTCCCAATGTTGGGGGAGTCCAGAACAAGGGGCCACAGTTTAAGAATAAGGGGTAGGCCATTTAGAACGGAGATGAGGAAGAACTTTTTCAGTCAGAGAGTGGTGAAAGTGTGGAATTCTCTGCCTCAGAAGGCAGTGGAGGCCAGTTCGTTGGATGCTTTCAAGAGAGAGCTGGATAGAGCTCTTAAGGATAGCGGAGTGAGGGGGTATGGGGAGAAGGCAGGAACGGGGTACTGATTGAGGGTGATCAGCCATGATCGCATTGAATGGCGGTGCTGGCTCAAAGGGCTGAATGGCCTACTCCTGCACCTATTGTCTATTGTCTATTGTCTATAAACCGATCTGAAAACCTTCCTGATTTAATTAGTCTGTAAAGATTCATGACAGCAGATGTCTACATTTGGAATGATGAAAGATGGCTCGATGGTATAATTTTGTGCACCTGAATCAAAGGACACCAGGTTCCAGCGCTATTCCGATGATTAGTTTAGAGATACAGCGCGGAAACAGGCCCTTCGACCCACCGAAGAAAGATGTGGAAAAGTTAATTTGGGTTCCAATTACATTTGCTTTACATTAGCAATGGTTTTTTTTTCTTTCCAGTGAGAAATATGGATGAGAGTTAAGAGGCCAGAATGTAGCAGAGAGAACAGTGTTGAAAAATGCAGGAGAGATGAGCAAGAGCAAAATTCAGTCATTAAATCTGTTAGATTTCTTGAAGGATAAAAGATAATATGAATGTAGGGTTAATGAGAGTGCTGCCATGCATTGATTTCAACAATGAAATAAATTGAATACCAAGAGTGAAAGGTGCAGGTGAATTTATTTGATTACCGAGTGGTTTTTAACAACCTGCATGCACAACTCCAAGGGACTCTATTCCTTGGAGCGCAGGAGGATCAGGGGCGATCTTACAGAGGCGTATAACATCATGAGAGGAATTGATTGGGTAGACGCATGGAGTCTCATGCCCAGAGTGGGTGAATCGAGGACTCGAGGGCATGGGTTTAAGGTGAAGGGTGGAAAGATTTCATAGCAATCAGAGGAGTAACTTTTTCACACAAAGGGTGGTGGGTGTATAGAACGAGCTGCCTGAGGAGGTAGTTGAGGCAGGGACAATTGCTATTTTTAAGAAACAATTAGACAGGTACATGGATGGGACAGGTTCAGAGGGATATGGGCCAAAGACGGATAGGTGGGACGAGTGTAGATGGGACATGTTGGTCGGTGTGGGCAAGTTGGGCTGAAGGGCCTGTTTCCACACTGCATAACTCTATGCCTCTAATAACTTCTAACTAGATTTAACTGCTAAATCTATTTAACCAATTCACTGGATGTATTCAAAAGAGAGTTAGATAGAGCTCTTAGGGCTAGCGGAATCAAGAGATATGGGGAGAAGGCAGGAACGGGATATTGATTCTGGATGATCAGCCATGATCGCTTTGAATGGCGGTGCTGGCTCGAAGGGCCGAATGGCCTACTCCTCCACCTACTTTCTATGTTTCTCTACTATTTGGTAACATGGTACCATGTTACCAAACGGTGAGCATTTTTGGAGTTTAACAAGAGATGAAAATGGAAGATCAGTTGAAAAATAGAACAAAGAGCTTGTGACAAATATAGAATGACTAATTCACAGAGAAGACAGACAGTTAGAGAGAGAAAAGCAAGTCTAAGAAACAGGTGTAACGTTTGTGAGGAGGTGGGGAGGAGGAATATCTACAGAGAAATGATTAACGGACAGAAAAAGATCTTCAAAGTTTGATGTATGTAAGAAGGAACTGCAGATGCTGGTTTAAACCAAAGATAGACACAAAACGCTGGAGTAACTCAGTGGGACAGGCAGCATCTCTGAAGAGAAGGAACGGGTGACGTTTTGGGTCAAGACCCTTCTTCAGACTGAGAGTCAGGGGAAAAGGAAAGGAGAAATATAGACTGTGATGTAGAGAAATACAGAACAAATTACTGAAAGATATGCAGAATGTAATGCTGATAAAGGATACAGGCCATTGTTAGCAAAGTTTTTTTAATGCCTGAATGGAGATTTATCTCTCAAACAACATGCATTTTATTTGATAAAGGCTACTTAAGAATAAATATTGAATTGGTTTACAATGCCATTTTCCTTTGGATATTATTTTCAGTTTTACTGCATTATCCACATTAGGACCACAGCCAATCTATACTGGGATCTTATTAAGCTTGATGTGACCATTAGCTGGGGTATTACTTTCTTGCAGAATTTGGTTTACAGCGCTATTATACGTTTACTGATGCGCTATTACCCAGTAATGGGTTTCTGGCGCATTAACCCGAAACACGTACAATGCTTTGTTTGTATGGGGCTAACCAACAAAACACCACAGCACAAAATGCAACTCAAGCAAGAACGTTGGAAAGAAAGATGAATCGACCTGCAACATCTTGGTTGGATCCCTCCTGCAGTTTTGTGGGCCTACATTAGACGCATAATGATGAAAATGAGGTTTCGCTCTCTCACTTGGTGCCAGGCTAAATCCGCACTGACAATTTTGTTTGTTTTTTGCCAGTTTTGAAAAGATGTGAATAGTTATGTGTGAGGACTGGAAGGTGCGCTCAATGTTCTGTGGCAACAGCATTTTTTTAAAGATCATTTTCCGTGTTCAGAAATACATTCAAGGGCGAAACTGAATGGGTAGGAAATGAACTGCATAGGTTGGTTTTACACAGAAGATGGACACAAAATGCTGGAGTAACTCAGCGGGTCAGGCAGCATCTCCGGAGAAAAGCAATATGGAAGAATTACTCCTCAGTTTTCCTTTATAATTCACTCCTCTTGCGTTAAACCCCTTAATTCCTGACCCCCTTGCCCAGGCTAATGAGAATTGTTGCTATTTATGCCCCTCATAGTTTTATAAGGTCACCACTCAGCCTCTTTGAAGCCATGTGTCCCACAACATTAGGAGGGTGCCAAACATGATGCCAAAACCAAAGTTAATTCTCTGCACATAATTCATGTTGTGTTCCATGCCCTGAGTATCCATGTGCCCATCCAAACGTCTCTGAAACGCCACTGTTATATCTGCACATCAAGGACAATAAACCTGACCTCAACCTGACATAACATGCGATCAAATGGGTCTATCGTTGGGCAGAAAAATTGGAGAAGAGATTAGAGGGGATTCCTGTCGTTAAAAGCTGTGGGATATTTTGGGAAAAGTGCAGAAAGGAACTGCAGATGCTGGTTTAAACCGAAGATAGACGCAAAATGCTGGAGTAACTCAGCGGCTCTTTGGAGAGAAGGAATGGGTGACGTTTCGGGTTGAGACCCTTCTTCAGGACATTTGGGAAATCTGTATATCCTTGTGTCCCATCCTTGGCTTTTTCCACCCCCCTGCTTGCAAAGATGCAGCTTGAAACACAGAAACATAGAAACATAGAAAATGGGTGCAGGAGTAGGCCATTCGGTCCGCCCTTCGAGCCAGCACCACCATTCAATTTGATCATGGGTGATCATCCAAAATCAGTACCCCGTTCCCGCTTTCTCCCCATATCCCTTGATTCAGTTAGCCCGAAGAGTTGTATCTAACTCTCTCTTGAATACAACTTGATAAATATTGAGGCCTTTATGGATGCATCTCACCCGGCTGATGTGGCCATAGATTGCTCATCCATGCTACTGAACATGACATTCAAGGTATAATAAACAAGGAGTTAAATATGTTGGACGGAACCGCAGATGCCTATTTACACTGAAGATAGACACAAAGTGCTAGAGTAAAAAGAGGAGTTGAGTATAGGAGCAAAGAGGTCCTTCTGCAGTTGTACAGGGCCCTAGTGAGACTGCACCTGGAGTACTGTGTGCAGTTTTGGTCTACAAATTTGAGGAAGGATATTGTTGCTATTGAGGGCGTGCAGCGTAGGTTTACTAGGTGAATTCCCGGAATGGCGGGACTATCATATGTTGAAAGACTGGAGCGGCTAGGCTTGTATACACTGGAATTTAGAAGGATGAGAGGAGATCTTATCGAAACGTATAAGATTATTAAGGGGTTGGACACGTTAGAGGCAGGCAACATGTTCCCAATGTTGGGGGAGTCCAGAACAAGGGGCCACAGTTTAAGAATAAGGGGTAGGCCATTTAGAACTGAGATGAGGAAAACTTTTTTCAGTCAGAGAGTTGTGAATCTGTGGAATTCTCTGCCTCAGAAGGCAGTGGAGGCCAATTCTCTGAATGCTTTCGAGAGAGAGCTAGATAGAGTTCTTAAGGATAGCGGAGTCAGGAGGTATGGGGAGAAGGCAGGAATGGGTTACTGATTGAGAATGATCAGCCATGATCACATTGAATGGCGGTGCTGGCTCGAAGGGCCGAATGGCCTACTCCTGCACCTATTGTCTATTGTCTATTGAACCGCAGATGCCTATTTACACTGAAGATAAACACAAAGTGCTGGAGTAACTCAACGGGTCAGGCAGCATTTCATTTATGATTGACCACATCAATATCTTCATAGCAAAATATATTGTAGCTTTAACACCCAGCAGTGTTTCATGCACTGCAAAATAAATTCCAAATGTGCACATTTCACAACACCTTCATTAAATTTAGTTTGGTTTAGTTTAGTTTAGAGACACAGCGCGAAAACAAGTGCACTGAGTCCTTGCCGACCAGCGATCCCCGCACGCTAACACTATCCTACACTGTCCCATGTGCGAAGGAACTGCAGATGCTGGTTCACACCGAAGATGGACACAAAATGCTGGAGTAACTCAGCGGGACAGGCAGCATCTCCGGAGAGAAGGAATGGGTGACGTTTTCGGGTCGAGACCCTTCGAGAAGGGTGAAAAACGTCACCCATTTCTTCTATCCAAAGATGTTGCCTGTCCCGCTGAGTTACTCCAGCATTTTGTGTCTATCTATGAGTTAAACACTTAGGTCAATGCTAATTTTGACTGGACAGCACGGTTACAAAATGCAGGATTTTTATGGGCCCTGGTTCAGAATGCATTCGTTTTTCAAGTGGGCATCCTCTTTTGAGATCATGTGAGTAAGCTGTGCCCCTCCAAAGGACAGCAGACCTATTAAAAGAGCCGCATATATATTGAGGCTAATGAAAATGAACGGAGGTGGTTATGATGAAACAGCTCGAAATAGAGAATCACAGCAAAAATAAAAGTAATTATCCGCCACCTTCCGTGCCAGCAGTTGCCAACTTAAATCTACGTTGAACAGGGGAGATCTAAGATAGACAGGTGACACATTTTTAAAATAAATGCAGAGAACATATCTACAAAAATATCCACACAGTCTCAAAACATGAGCAGAAGTCAAGTTGGCAAGATGAGAATTATTTCAATGTTGGGAGTGATATCGCGTACAGGTTAATATATCATTATGTGCCATCAAGTGAATTTGTTGTTCTTGAATACCCTATTTTCTTTAAAAACTGGGGATTATCTTGCTTGGTGTGAACTCCAAAGACGTACAGGTATGTAGGTTAATTGGCTGGGTAAATGTAAAAATTGTCCCTAGTGGGTGTAGGATAGTGTTAATGTACGGGGATCGCTGGGCGGCACGGACTTGGAGGGCCGAAAAGGCCTGTTTCCGGCTGTATATATATGATTATATGTTAACAATCAGACTTGATAATGCAAGGTGGTGAATGAAGGTGCAGCAGATTCAAGAGATGCATGGTTAGGGGCGGCACGGTGGCGCAGCGGTAAAGTTGTTGCCTCACAGCGCCAGAGACCCGGGTTTCGCCACAGAGTTTGAACGTTCTCCCCGTGACCTACATGGTTTTCTCCAGGAGCTCTGGTTTCCTCCCACACTCCAAAGACGTACGGGTTTGGTGGTTAATTGGCTTCGGTAAAATTGTAGAATGTCCCTGGTGTGTTGGATAGTGTTAGTGTACGGGGTGATCGCTGGTCTGTGAGGACTCAGTGGGCCGAGGGGCCTGTTATCCACGCTGTATCTCTGAAACTGCAGGTGCTGTCTGTACGAAATATGCACATTACAATAGACAATAGACAATAGGTGCAGGAGGAGGCCATTCGGCCCTTCGAGCCAGCACCGCCATTCAATGTGATCATGGCTGATCATTCTCAATCAGTACCCCGTTCCTGTCTTCTCCCCATACCCCCTGACTCCGCTATCCTTAAGAGCTCTATCCAGCTCTCTCTTGAATGCATTCAGAGAATTGGCCTCCACTGCCTTCTGAGGCAGAGAATTCCACAGATTCACAACTCTCTGACTGAAAATGTTTTTCCTCATCCCAGTTCTAAATGGCCTACCCCTTATTCTTAAACTGTGGCCCCTTGTTCTGGACTCCCCCAACATTGGGAACATGTTTCCTGCCTCTAACGTGTCCAACCCCTTAATAATCTTATACGTTTCGATAAGATCCCCTCTCATCCTTCTAAATTCCAGTGTCGCTCCAGTCTTTCAACATATGGCAATCCCGCCATTCCGGGAATTAACCTAGTAAACCTACGCTGCACGCCCTCAATAGCAAGAATATCCTTCCTCAAATTTGGAGACCAAAACTGCACACAGTACTCCAGGTGCGGTCTCACTAGGGCCCTGTACAACTGCAGAAGTTCTCCCTGTGGCCACGTGGGTTTGCTCAAAGTTCTTCAGTTTGCTCCCACACTCCAGAGACGTGCAGGTTTGTAGGTTGATTGCCTTCGGGAGCAATTGTAAATTGTCCCTAGTGTGAAGGATAGTGTTAGCGCATGGGGTGATCGCTGGTCAGCACAGACTCGGTGGTCTGAAGGGCCTGTTTCTGCCCTGAAGCTCTGAAGTCTAAAGAGAAACCTATTATGGTGTTTGGAAGGAAGCAAGCCTACTTGCTCACCATTATCCACAAACTCTTCCCATTGATCACTTCCCTCTGCCCACCTCACCTCTCGTGTTTAGTCCCGTGCTTCACGTTCCCTTCTATCAACTTCCATTGTCTGCATCTACCACGTCTCACTCTAAATGTCTAAGGCTGCCCCTCCTCTTAACTACATTCACCCTCATGCTGAACTTTAGACTTCAGACTTTCATAGAACCATACAAACATAGAAAATATGTGCAGGGGTAGGCCATTCAGCCCTTCTATCCAGCACCGCCATTCACCATGATCATGGCTGATCATCCAAAATCAGTACCTCGTTCCTGCTCTCTCCCATATCCCTTGATTCCATTAGCACTAAGAGCTAAATCTAACTCTCTATTGAAAACATCCAGTGAAATGGCCTCCACTGCCTTCGGTGTCAGAGAATTCCACAGATTCACAACTTTTCCTCGTCTCGGTCCTAAATGGCCTTGCCCCTTATGCGAGACACAGGAACACTGAGTCCACGCCGACCAGCGTCCACCCCGTACGCTAACACTATCCTACACACACCAGGGACAATTTACAATTGTTACTGAGGCCAATTAACCTGCAAACCTGCACATCTTTGGAGTGTGGGAGGGAACCGGAGCGCCCGGAGGAAACCCACGCAGGTCACGGGGAGAACGTGAGACGGACAGCACCCGTGGTCAGGATCGAACCCGGGTCCCTGGCGCCGTCTGAAGTTGTTCATTTCCCCATCCTCCTCACGGCACGGTAGCGCAGCGGTAGAGTTGCTGCTTTACAGCGAATGCAGCGCCGGAGACTCAGGTTCGATCCTGACTACGGGTGCTGCACTGTAAGGAGTTTGTACGTTCTCCCCATGACCTGCGTGGGTTTTCTCCGAGATCTTCGGTTTCCTCCCACACTCCAAAGACGTACAGGTATGTAGGTTAATTGGCTGGGTAAATGTAAAAATTGTCCCTAGTGGGTGTAGGATAGTGTTAATAGTGTTAGTGTGCGGGGATCACTGGGCGGCACGGACTTGGAGGGCCGAAAAGGCCTGTTTCCGGCTGTATATATATGATATGATATGATATGATATGAAACCACGTGTCAGAAATACTTCCAACAATGCCATTTCCACTTAAATCTGCACCTGCAGTCCTTCAAGTTATAGCTTATAATTCTTGCATGAGTTATATTATTTAGCAAATGCCTTCTCATCTCTGCTTTTGCTCAAACATTTATTTCTCCCAATTGACTTAATTTGCCTTTTAGTTTCCCCTTTATCTTTGGAGCTTGAGGCATGATTTCACTCTGCCTCGTCTTTTCCTTCTCATTTGTCATTTGTATTGAGCTATTACTTTTATTACCATTTCCACCCGAGATCTCCCCACTCTTTATTAATTTAAGCCCTTCAGGAATGAGGCCCTTCAGCCCGTGATATCCATGCCGAACACAATGACCAGCTAAATGAATCTGTCAACATTTGATCCGTGTGACTCCATTCCCTGCATAGCCACGCGCTTATCTAAAAGCCTCTTAAATGCTACTATTCTATCTGCTTCCACCACATGTGGGTTCCAGATAGTGGTTGCCAACTATCTCACTCCCAAATAAGGGACAAAAGGTGATGTCACCGCCCCGCGCCGCACGTGACCTCACCCAGCCAGCGGCCACGTGCTCCCGCTCCACCAATGGCGACCGCCCAGGCTGGAAGGAGGGTTGCTCGGCAACCTCCGTCAGTCGGTGCCCGGGCATCCAGGCCTACACTGTCCGGACCTACACTGTCCGGACCTACAGTGTCCAGGTCTACACTGTCCGGGCCTACACTGTCCAGGCCTACACTGTCCGGGCCTACACTGTCCAGACTTAAAGCATCCGGGCCTACAGCGTCCGGGCCTACAGCGCCCCCCGGGCCTAATACCGGTCAAGGGCGGTCCTCTACGGGACAAACCAATTTGGCCCAAAATACGGGATGTCCCGACTAATATGGGACAGTGGACAACCCTAGTTCCAGACCCCATCAACCACTGTGTAAAAAAGACTTGACCCAAACACATCTCCATTAAACATTACCCCTCTCAACTTAAAACTATGGTCTCTAGTCTTTGACGCACTGAATCTGGGATAAAGGTTCTGGCTGTCGACACTATCTATGCAGCTCATAATATTTACATACTTCTATTCAAGAGTGATAGGAGCAGAATTAGGCCATTCAGCCCATCGAGTCCACTCCGCCATTCAATCGCGGCTGATCTATCGCTCCCGCCTAATCCCATTCTCCTGCATTCTCCCCATAACCCCTGACACCCGCGCTAATCAAGAATCTGTCTATTCCTAAATTACGAAATGGGGAATTAGGGCAGGGCACGTAAATAGGGAATTAGGGGAGGGCACCAGTAAATGGGGAATTAGGGGAGGGCACCAGTAAATGGGGAATTAGGTGAGGGCACCAGTAAATGGGGAATTAGGGGAGGGCACTGATAAATGGGGAATTAGGGTCACAAGGTCATGTCAGAGGAACAGAATAAGGCCATTCGGCCCATCAGGTCTACGCCATTCAATTGCGGCTGATCTCTCTCCCTCCTAACCCCATTCTCTTGCCTTCTCCCCATAACCCCTGATGCCAGTGCTAATCAACAATCTATCTTTTCCTAAATTCCCACTAAATTCTAAACTTCCTACATTCTCACGATATTCAGCAAAAGCTTAAGACACAGAATGCTGGAGTAACTCAGCGGGTCAGGCAGCATCTCTGAAGAAAAGGAATAGGTGACATTTCGGGTCCAGACCCTTCTTCAGACCCAGACTCACAGACATTCTTCAGGGCCTGAAGAAGGGTCTTGACCCGAAATGTCACCCATTCCTTCTCTCCGGAGATGCTGCCTGACCCGCTGAGTTACTCCAGCACTTTGTACCTATCTCTGGTGTAAACCAACATCTGCACTTTCCTCCTGCACATGTTGACAAGCTGCAAAGGGTGCAGAGAAAATTTACGAGGATGTTGCCGGGATTCGAGGGTGTGAGCTAAAGGGAGAGGTTGAGTAGGCTGGGACTCTATTCCTTGGAGCGCAGGAGGATGAGGGGTGATCTTTAGAGGTGTACAAAACCATGAGAGGAATAGATCGGGGAGACGCACAGTCTCTTACCCAGAGTAGGGGAATCGAGGACCTGAGGACATAGGTTTAAGGTGAAGAAGAAACGATTTAATAGGAACCTGAGGGGTAACTTTTTCACACAAAGAGTGGTGGGTGTATGGAACAAGCTGCCAGAGGAGGTAGTTGAGGCTGGGACTATCCTTAAGTTTAAGAAACGGTTAGACAGGTACATGGATAGGACAGGTTTGGAGGGATCTGGGCCTAAAGCAGGCAGGTGGGACTAGTGAAGCTGGGACATGTCAGGCAGTGTGGGCAAGTTGGGCCGAGGGGCCTGTTTCCACGTTGTAAGACTCTATGACTCTCTGACATTCAGTACATCGTGTAGAGCTTAGTTACATTCTGTGCTGCTTCACTGGCAGAGTGTAGCCTGCATCCTGATCGAGTGTGAAAAAGGCCGAGACTGCAGTGAATGTTTACATATTCATAATATCAAGCCACCTTTTGTCAGTATGCACCTCAGCTCCGCCAATCCTAGCTTCTCGCAGCCACAATGATGGGGACATGTTTTTCTCCTGTTGCGATACCCTGTGATTATTCTGCCAATTACAGTCATTAAAGGGACAGATATTGAAATTGCGGGAGAGAAATAACTTCAAAAGAAAACTTGAGCGGAGCTGCCAAGACCACAAAAGAAAATTGCCATAAATGTTTTATCAGAGTATCACAATTTCTTGCTTCTTGCTTTAGAGGCGGCAGCGGTAGAGTTGCTGCCTCACGGCGCCAGAGACCCCGGTTCGATCCTGACCACGGTGCTGCCTGTACGTTGTTCTCCCCGTGACCCGCGTGGGTTTTCCACGGGCACTCCGGTTTCCTCCCGCACTCCAAAGACGCACAGGTTTGTAGGTTAATCGGCTCGGTGAAATTGTGAATTGTCCCGAGTGTGCGTATTAGGATCGTGTTAATGTGCGGGGATCGCTGGTCGGCACGGACTCAATGGGCCGAAAGGCCTGTTTCTGCGCTGTATCTCTGAACTAAACTAAAAAGGACCAAGTGCCCAGACATTGCTGAGAATCGGCAAAAACGGTTCACTTATTGTTTTCTGGATCAAAGCTGATGTCTCTTGATGCCATTAATACCTCATAAACTGTGCACTATATCTTTGGAATATGATAGCTTGAGATTGCCTGAACACGAGAGAGCGGACAGGTGAATCGTCATTTGTACTTTAATAGCGCTGCAAATGAATAGCTCAGCAGCGTCAGGAAGCAACGGACAATCGCTGTGCTTTTAGGTCGTGATGAAGTGACTCACTCAGGCCGTTAACCTCTTCATTGTTGGTGCTGCTTGACATGCCGGAAGATTGCTTTTCTGTGTTGCTTGCCTTTTCTTTATTTCTGCAGTAGATAGATGTCCTTGCGTGGATGTGCAGAGGATGTTTCCACCAGTGGGACGAGTCTAGGGCCGGAGGTCACAGCCTCAGAATTAAAGGACGTTCTTTTGGGAAGGAGATGAGGAGGAATTTCTTCAGAATCGGCGGAATTCTTTGCCACAGAAGGCTGTGGTGGCCAAGTCAGTGGATATTTTTAAGGCAGAGGTGGATAGATTCTTTATTTAGTACGGGTGTCGGGGGTTATGGGGAGAAGGCAGGTGAATAGGGGTTTGGGAGGGAGAGGCAGATCAGCCATGACTGAATGGCGGAGTAGACTTGATGGGCCGAATGGCCTAATTCTATGCCTATCACATGACCTATGACTTTATGTCCTTGTGCGATTGCAAAGTACTTTAATGTCAATCCATCCTCACCAACATAGTTGTTTAGTTTAGAGGCGCAGTGTGAAATAAAGCCCCAAGGAGTCCACATCTGTGTCAACCAACAACCTAGATACTGGGGTGCAACTTACAGAAGCCAATTAACCTACAAACCTGTACGTCTTTGGAATGTGAGAGGAAACCGGAGCACCCGGAGAAAACCCACGCATTCATAGCCAGGAGAGTAAAATGGGATTAGTTTACAATGGTGTTTGATAGTTTAGTTTAGAGATGCAGCGTGGAAACAAGCCCTTCAGCCCGCTGAGTCCGCGCCGACTCAGCGGGAAAACCAGAGTTCTCCCTCATGGACTGCCCTACATTTATCTTCAATCAGAATTAATAAAAAGAACATCTTGTTTGTCATTGTCAAATTGCAATGTGTGAAAGATAGCTGTGCACAGATTTCGCCCCAGCTTTCTTTCATTATGTCAAGAACCTCCTTGCAAAACTATGTAATTGACTGTGAAGCCTACTGGGACATTCTTCGGCAATAAATGGTCCTTTAAACATAATAGTATTTCTTTCATCTTTCAGCTGGAAATATTTGCCCATCGATTCCCTGCTAAAACATCGTGTAATTGTTTAAGGTTCTTACAAGTCTTGCAGTGGTAAGTTGGTTTTCTGCCAATTTCTGCATGGAAATCTAATTTTCGGTGAACACTCCTGAGTGAATCTAAAACTGCATGGAATTGTGGGCTGGTGGAGCTGCTGCCTCACAGGCCAGGGACCCGGGTTCAATCCTGACATTGGATGCTGTCTGTGTGGAGTTTGCACCGGATTTCCTCCGAATGCTCCGGTTTCCTCCCACATCCCAAAAATGTGAGGGTTTGTAGATTGAAGAACCTCTACAAAATTGCCCCTCTCATGTCGGGAGTGGATGCGAGAGTGGATTAACATAGAACAGGTCTGAATTGGTCATCAATGGTCGGCATGGACTCAATGGGCCGAAGGGGCCTGCTTTCAGGCTGTATCTCCGAACTAAATGTTGTATCTCTAAATGAAAATGAAGCAACTTTCAAGGGAGACACTAATTGGAGAATGAAGCTTTACTTATTTGTTGTCTTCTCTGTCTGGGTCCAATAAACTGTTAACACTTTGCAAAAAGCAATTTCTTTAGTCAGAGGGCAGTGAATCTGTGGAATTCATTGCCACAGACGGCTGTGGAGGCCAAGTCAATGAATAATTTAAAGGCAGAGATAGATAGATTCTCGATTAGTATGGGTGTCAGGGGTTATGGGGAGAAGGCAGGAGAATGGGGTTAGGAGGGAGAGATAGTTCAGCCATAGTTTGGATTAGTTTATTCTAGAGATACAACGTGCAAACAGGCCCTTCGGCTGAACAGATTCTATGTGGCAGACTTTCTTTTTTTGATATCAATGGGATAACACATTAATTATGGAGATAATAATAGTTAATAAAACACCAGAGTCAGGAAAAAAAGATTGTATGTAATTATGAAGATAGGCACACAATGCTGAGGTAACTCAGCGGGACAGGCAGCATTTCTTGAGAGAAGGAATGGGTGACGTTTCGGGTCGAGACCCTTCTTCAGACTGACTCAAACCTCTCAACCTGAAACGTCTCAGTCTGAAGAAGGGTCTCGGCCCGACACGTCACGCATTCCTTCGCTCCAGAGATGCAGCCTGTCCCGCTGAGTTGCTCCAACATTTGGTGTCTATCTTCGGTTTAAACCAGCGACTGCAGTTCTTTCCTGCAACACTCTTTGTAATTATGTTGTTCTGAGCCTGAAAGTATTTCCACCATTTTTTTTGTCTTTGAATATTTCCGCTTCATGCATATCTGCTTTCTGTCCAATTTTATTTCAGTTTATCATCACAAGCAGGTTACATCTGATTAAATCTGGGTGGCGCAGCGGTAGAGTTGCTGCCTTACAGCGAATGCAGCGCCGGAGACCCAGGTTCGATCCCGACTACGGGCGCCGTCTGTAAGGAGTTTGTACGTTCTCCCCGTGACCTGCATGGGTTTTCTCCGAGATCTTCCGTTTCCTCCCTCACTCCAAAGACGTGCAGGTTTGTAGGTTAATTGGCTTGGTAAATGTAAAGATTGTCCCTAGTGGGTTTAGGATAGTGTTAATATGCGGGGATCGCTGGTCGGCGCGGACCCGGTGGGCGAAAGGGCCTGTTTCCGCGCTGTATCTCGAAACTAAACTAAACTAAAAACTAAATATAAATCATGAAGAAAAGCATAAAATCTGAATTCTGGACTGCCAATTATGTCCCAAACAAAATAGTATTTAATCTACGAGTTTAAGTTTAATCTTCTCCTCGGGTGTACCGAGGTGCAGTGAAAAGCTAGAAGAAGGAACTGCAGATGCTGGTTTACACAAAATGATGGAGTAACTCAGCGGGACAGGCAGCATCTCTGGATAGCTGGAATTGTCAACATTTTGGCAAGGTCGAGGCCCTTCTTCGGTCCGAGATCCCTCATTTTCACACCTCACCCTTCTATTTCTCTCATTTTCCTCTCCCCTGACTCTCAGTCTGAAGAAGGGTCTCGACCGGAAAAGTCGCTCATTCCTTCTCTCCGGAGATAATGCCTGTGTCGCTGAGTTGCTCCAGCGTTTTGTGTCTATCTTCGGTGAAAAGGTTTCGTTGCCTGCTAACCAGTGATCGGAAAGACAATATACAGCCATCCACAGTGAACGGATGCATTATAAAGGGGGATAACATGAACGGCGTTTCGTGCAAGATAAAGCCAGTAAAGTCCGATCAAAGATAGTCCGAGGGTCGCCAAGGAGCTAGATAGTTGCTCAGGACTACTCTCTAGCAGTTAGTAGGATGTTTCAGTTGCATGATTCTAATACTTCACTATCTCACTTTGTTCCTTCCTTTTATAAATAGGGAAATGAGGAGAAAGGATCAGGAATTTCTGAAGAAGAAGAAGAGGATTTCTTCTTACAATAGACAATAGACAATAGGTGCAGGTGTAGGCCATTCGGCCCTTCGAGCCAGCACCGCCATTCAATGTGATCATGGCTGATCATTCACAATCAGTACCCCGTTCCTGCCTTCTCCCCATACCCCCTGACTCCGCTATCTTTAAGAGCTCTATCTAGCTCTCTCTTGAAAGCATCCGGAGAATTGGCCTCCACTGCCTTCTGAGGCAGAGAATTCCACAGATTTACAACTCTCTGACTGAAAAAGTTTTTCCTCGTCTCCGTTCTAAATGGCCTACCCCTTATTCTTAAACTGTGGCCCCTGGTTCTGGACTCCCCCAACATCGGGAACATGTTTCCTACTTCTAACGTGACCGACCCCTTCATAATCTTATATGTTTCAATAAGATCCCCTCTCATCCTTCTAAATTCCAGTGTATACAAGCCTAGTCGCTCCATTTCTATATCTCTATATATCACCGTCTGTATCTCTCGTTTCTCTCTCCCCTGACTCACAGTCTGCAGAAGGGTCTCGACCCGAAACGTCACCCGTTCTTTTTCACCACAGATGCTGCCTGACCCGTTGGGTTTCTCCAGCTTTTTTGTGTCCACCTT
The DNA here is from genome assembly GCF_053455715.1 of Rhinoraja longicauda. NCBI lineage: Eukaryota > Metazoa > Chordata > Chondrichthyes > Rajiformes > Arhynchobatidae > Rhinoraja > Rhinoraja longicauda. The sequence goes on along the minus strand of NC_135983.1, from coordinate 25,471,489 downwards.
CGTCGGAGAGAGGATGAGAACTTCTTCAAAGTAGGCGTACCTTGCAGAGATTCCGCAGTGGAGCGGACAAAAGGTGCAGGAAGGAACTGGTTTACGCCGAATTGTAGTGCCAGAGACACAGGTTCAATCCTGACTACGGGGTGCTGTCTGTGTGAAGTTTGTAGGTGGGGGCAAAGGGCCTGTTTCGCCGAAGCTGGACACAAAACGCTGGAGTAACTCTGAACTAAACATTGCAATAGTGTGAAATGCGGGACTTGGAGGGAGAGAGGAGATGGGTAGACCCAAAATGTTGGAGTAACTCAGCAGGACAGGCAGCATCGCTGGAGAGAAGGAAAGGGTGACGTTTCGGGTCGAGACCCTTCGGTGATCATGAGTGGGCTGATGAATGGAAAGCGGCACTGTATTTATTCCAGCCCTCTTTATCCTCCAGTTTCCATGAACACGGTTACATTTCAGAACAGTTGTAGCTTTCTCCTTTCCATCAGATAGAGTCTTGCACTTCCAGCATTATCTTCGTAACCCCACGATCTTTTCATTCTCATATTATTTGTCATTTCCCAGCTCATAAATGCAGTCCCGCGATCATCTCCACTTGGCAACCAACTGCTCAGAGGTAGATAAGAGAAAGACTGCAAAAAGGCGGTCCATCACGGTCAGACAGCCCCACCATCGAAGGGATTTGCAGGGGTCGCTGCCTCAGAAAGGCAGCCAGCATCATCAGAGACCCACACCACCCTGGCCACGCACTCATTTCATCCCCTGCCATCGGGAAGAAGGTACAGGAGCCTGAAAACTGTAACATCCAGGTTCGGGAACAGCCTTCTTCCCTACAGCCATCAGCCTCTTAAACACCACAACCTCCAAATAAGCTCCGAACTACATAGACTTGGTTTAGTTTAGTTTAGAGATAGGCGCGAAAGCAGGCCCTTCGGCCCACCGGGTCCACGCCAACCAGCGATCCCCGCACATTAACACTATCCTACACACACTAGGGACAATTTTTACGTTTTCCAAGCCAATCAACCTACAAACCTGTACGTCTTTGGAGTGTGGGAGGAAACCGAAGGGCTTGGAGAAAACCCACGCAGGTCACGGGGAATCGAGAACCAGAGGACGTAGGTTTAAGGCAAGGGGGGGAAAGATTTAATAGGAAACTAAGGGGACCTTTTTTACACAAAGGGTGGTGGGTGTATGAAGCGAGCTGCTGGAGGAGCCAGTTGAGGCAGGGACTATTGCAACATTTAAGAAACATGCACATGGGTCGGATAGGTTTAGAGGGATATTTTTTTTTAGATTTAGATTTAGAGATACAGCACGGAGACAGGCCCTTCGGCCCACCGGGTCCGCACCGCCCAGCGACCCCCGCACATTAACACTATCCTACACACACTAGGGACAATTTTTACATTTGCCCAGCCAATTAACCTACATACCTGTACGTCTTTGGAGTGTGGGAGGAAACCGAAGATCTCAGAGAAAACCCACGCAGGTCACGGGGAGAACGTACAAACCCCATACAGACGGCGCCTGTATTCGGGATCGAACCTGAGTCTCCGGCGCTGCATTCGCTGTAAGGCGGCAACTCTACCGCTGCGCCACCGTGCCGAATGGGCCAAATGAAGTCAGGTGGGACGAGTATAGCTGGGACATGTTGGTCCGCAGGGGTAAATTGGGCCGAAGGGCCTGTTTCCACGCTGTATGACTCTAGGACCAATCGCCATCTTTTTTCCCACCCCCATTCTAGTTCTGAAGAAGAGTCTGAAGAAGGGTCTCCACCCAAAACATCAACCGTATCTTCTATCCAGAGACGCTGCCTGTCCCGCTGAGTTACACCAGCGTTTTGTGTCTGTCATCCTCAGTGTAAACCAGCATCTGCCCACTTCCACCAACCCCCTTCAACTGCCAGTATGTCTCATCCTCTGGCTTCCGTTTCACTCCTCTTTATACCCAACACATTCAGGACTGCAAGAGACACTTTTATCGATTTGTGCCCAGAGATGATGGGGTCACCTGCCAATAGTGATCGTAATAACGCTGTGCGGCTGTACAAATAGGGACACTTTGTACTGCAGCAAAAAAAATAAAATGATGATAGCCAGGCCATTTGGGACTGAGATGAGGAAAGAAAATTTCAACCAGAGAGTTGTGAATCTGTGGGATTCTCTGCCACAGAAGGCGGTGGAGGCCAATTCACTGGATGTTTTCAAGAGAGAGTTAGATTTAGCTCTTAGGGCTAAGGGAATCAAGGGATATTTGGGAAAAGGGAGGAATAAGGTACTGATTTTCGATGATCAGCCAGGATCATATTCAATGGCGTGCTGGCTCGAAGGGCCATACATGTATACATACACACACAGGCAGTATAAGAAAATAACTGCAGATGCTGGTACAAATCGAAGGTATTTATTCACAAAATGCTGGAGTAACTCAGCAGTATGCTGGAGGATGCTGCCTGACCTGCTGAGTTACTCCAGCATTTTGTGAATAAATACATACACACACATATACTTACATACATATAGACATATATACGCACACACACACATGTACACATAAAAAAATAAACAATAATAGTGCAATAAGTCATAACCAATGCCCCCACGTCTACTCTCGCACCCGGTTTTCTATGTTTCTATTTCTACGAAAAGCTTCACATGGAAGCCTCATAACAGCCTGTTTGTAAGGATTGCCATCTTCTGAGAATAGCTGTGAAAATTATCCCCATTTGCGTCCTGCAAAGACTGCCTTCCCCTACCTCAACCCAAGAAAGTGTAGTCATCTTTTCACAGTCTGTTCACCGGCAAAGGCCAAGAAAGTGTCTCTGTGAATGCTGAAGGAGGATGCAGGGTTGTTTCTTTTTATTTGTTTTCTGCCATTCCATCTGCAGTAGCAGAAGTATTACGCATGCAGCAGGATGAATGGCTCGTGCAGGAGTTTAGAGCAGACCGCTTTTAGAGGGGCACTGCAGAAAAACGCACATCACGAGCATCAAAAGGCATGCATGCGTCCTTAATGAGTGCTTCATCATTAAATATCTTAATGTCTCTTCTCTCGTCAGCTCTTCCATTTACCATGCACACAACATATGCTCCTTCTGAGGGAAACATCACCCTCTTTCCTTCTTTCCAGAGATGCTGTCTGTCCCGCTGAGTTTCTCAAGAATTGTTTGCCACCTTCAGTGTAAACCAGCATCTGCTGTTCCTTCCTGCACATCAAGGTTAGTTTTGTTTAATAATAATAATAGTAATACATTTTATTTGTCATATGTAGGTTGGCACAGGGTCAACGGTACAATGAAATGTATTTGACAAGACAACGGGTCACCTCAGCAGTAATATTCCAAGGATAAATACCATTGAAAAAATGACATTAGTGTGGTATCATCATATCATATCATATCATATATATACAGCGCGGAAACAGGCCTTTTCAGCCCACCAAGTCCGCGCCGCCCAGCGATCCCCGTACATTAACACTATCCTACACCCACTAGGGACATTTTTTTTTTTTTTACATTTACCCAGCCAATTAACCTACAAACCTGTACATCTTTGGAGGTAAAAAGACAATATTAAAAATAGGTTAAAAGACAATATTAAAAATAATCAACATATATGATGTGAAATGTGTTTCTGAGTTCAGAAGCCTGATGGCCTGATGGTAGAAACTGTTCTTAAGTCTGGTGGTACGTGCAGCCATACTCCTGAATCGTCTGCCTGACGGTAACAAGGAGAACAGCCTGCGTGCTGGGTGGCTGTGGTCCTTGATGATGCTGCATGCCTTCCGCAGGCACCGCCGGTAGAGAATGTCCTGAATGGCCGGGAGGCAGTTGCCAGTGATGTGCTGTTCCATCTTCACCACTCTCTGTAGTGGTTTGTGGCTGTGGGCAGAACAGTTCCCGTACCAGACTGTAATGCAGCCCGTCAGCAGGCTCTCGATGATGCACCTGTAGAGGTTTGTGAGGATGTTCGAGATACAATGCGGAAACAGGCCCTTCGGCCCAGCGAGTCCGCGCCGACATGCGATCTCCGCACACACCAATCGCTATCCCAAACACACACACACACTCGGGACAATTTAGAATTTTTACTGAAATCAATTAACCTACAAAGCTGTACGCCTTTGGAGTGTGGGCGAAAACCGGAGATCCCGGAGAAAACAGGTCGCAGGGAGAACGTGCAAACTCCGTAAAGACAGCATCCATAGTCGGGATCGAACCTGGGTCTCTGACGCTATAAGGCAGCAACTCTACTGCTGCGCCACCGTGCCACTATAGAACAGGATGTTTGTTCAATGTTTAAATATCCACCTAATTTCTCAATTAAGTGCTCATTTCTGATAATGATCAAGACCTCAGGCAACAAATTAGGCCATATTGCTCTAGTTTGTCAGGCATTAGTCAGATTAATAAGAACCCAATAAATATCAAAGATATGCGGACAATTTTAAACAGCATTGTGTTGCCTCATTGAGCTAAACGAGAAAAGTATGTCCTTTGTCAAGGCCTACGTTAGGAAATAGATCTCTTAACTATATTTAGAAAGAGCTCATAGCCTTGTTAATTCCCCTTGTATTCCTGTAAAGGATGAGCATTGGAAACGGGGGACATTCGGACTAAGACCAGCCAAGGATAGAATTCATTCCCTTGCCATTGATTAGTACGGGCATCAGAAGTTATGGGGAGAAGGCAGGAGAATGGGGTTCAGAGGGAGAGATAGATCAGCCATGATAGACCCGCTGAGTTACTCCAGTATTTTCTCCGAGATCTTCGGTTTCCTCCTGCACTCCAAAGGCGCACAGTTTTTTTAGGTTGATTGGCTTGGAAAACATAGAGTGATACAGCCTGGAAACAGGCCCTTCAGCCCAACTTCCCCACACCGACCAACATGCCCCATTTATACTAGTCCCACCTGCCTGCGTTTGGTCCGTATCCTTCAAAACCTATCTTATCCACGTACCTGTTTCTTTTAAACATTGTAATAGTGCCTGCCTCAACTACCTCCTCCGGCAGCTCGTTCCCTATACCCACCACCCTTTGTGTAAAGAAAGTTGCCCATGAGGATCATGTTAAATCTTTCCCCACTCACTCTGGTTCTAGATTCCCATGGTCCGAGGAAAAGACAGTGCATTTATACTATGTAATCCTCACAGCGTCTTATACACCTCCATAAGATTATTATACACCTTTATAAGATCACTAGACCAAGTGGACCCATTGGGCCCAAACGTCTCCTGCATTGGTGCAGCACCCTCTCCTCCCCCCCTTCCCATCCCCCCTTCCCTCCCCCTCCCTTAACCCTTCCCTCCCCTCCCCCTTCCCTCTCCCTCCCCTCCCCTTGCCCCCTTCCTGTCCCCCCTTCCCCTCCCCTCCACTCCATCCCCCTCCCTCCCTCCCTACTCGCTACCTCCACCCATCCCCATCCCTCCACCCCCTCCCCCTCCACTCCCCCTCCCCCGTTCCCCTCCACCTTTCCCCTCACCCCCACAATCCATCCCCCTCAACCCCCCTTAACCTCCCTCCTCCCCCCCTCCCTCCCTCCCCCTCTCCAACCCCCCCCCCCCCCTCCTTCCCTCCATCCCCCTCCCTCCATAGGAGATAGATTTAAACTTTAAAATGTGAATAGCTTTAAAAATATAACACCGATTTCAATGAAACTTCTTCCATTAGCACCAAAGGGACGACGGTGAGTAAGGTGGGCCTAAAATTGTCGCGCTATCGTGTACGGTTTTGGCTGTAGTTCAGGAACAAACAAACAAACAAACGAGAGTTTCAGTGTATAGATAATGCACCTCTATGAGATCAAAGTCAACCTTCAGACAATAGTTCACGGGGTTTCGCTTGTAAGAAGATTAATTCATATTTCAGAACCTGGTACTGAATACCTTCGAAGAAATACATGTAAGGCAACCAATAAAATGAAATCCAGACTGGAATTAAAGGAAAAAAAACAAATTTACTGACATGAACGGAACATGTATAAAAAATGAAAAAAAAGATTCTAAATATTAATTGTTTGGAGCGTTATGCAAAAGAAACATCAATGAACCGAAAGAGTGGAAGAAATATTAAAAAATATATCTTTTCAAGTGGTTACTTACTATCAGAAATGTGCAGTATGTTTCAGAATAATATAACTAACATTATTTTCCCAGCAAGAAAAATGTCATCAGAGATAATGTAGTTCAGCTCATCTCCAGTTATTGGCAACGGAGTAATCTCGGCTGACGTTAAGACTCTAAAAAAGATGTACTATTTGCATCCAGCTTGAGATTGTCACAAAGCAATACGATTGCTCAAAATTTGGGGCTGTTTTCTCTGTCATTTCCTTCTGCTCGGTGGGTAAAGAGTTGTTCCTGTATTCTCAAAGGTTCACCAGTCAGTTTATTGCCACGTGTGCCAATTAAGGTGCAGTGAAATTTGATTTGCCATACAGCCACACTGAAAAAAAAGCAACAAGACACACAACTACATAAAAGTTAGCATAAACATCCCCCACATTCCTCACTGTGATGGAAGGCAATAAAGTCCAATCTCCTTGCTCTTTATTCTCCTGCGGTCGGGGCAGTCGAACCATCCGCAGTTGGGGCGATCGAAGATCCCGCGTCGGTGCGGTCGAAGCTCTCAAAGACGATCTCGAACCAGGGACCACAAGCTCCACGATGTTAAAGTCCGCAGGCTCCCGTGGCAGTTGCAGCTCCCGAAGTCGGTCTCGAGCAGAGGCCGCCATCTCCTCGACGTGAGGCCGCAGTGCGGGCGGAGATACGATAGGGAATAAAATCGCATCTCCGTCGAGGTAAGAGGTTGGAAAAAGATCCCCCCCAACCCCCCCACACCCCCCACCCCCCACACCCCCCACCCCCCACACCCCACACAACCCCCACACCCCCCACACCCCCCACCCCCCACCCCCCACACACCCCACCCCACCCCCCCACACCCCCCACACTCCCCACACCATCCACACCCCACATCCCCACCCCCCACACCCCCCACCCCCCCCACCCCCCACACCCCCCACCCCCCCACCCCCCCCCCCACCCCCCACACCCCCACCCCCCCCACCCCCCACCCCCCACACCTCCCCACCCACACCCCCCACACCCCCCACCCCCCACACCCCACATCCCCCACCCCCCACATCCCCCACATCCCCCACCCCCCACATCCCCCACATCCCCCACATCCCCCACCCCCCACATAAAACAAGCTAACACATACTGAAAAAAAACAACAAGGAAGGAAGGGACGGACAGACCGTTGGCGAGGCATTGGCAGCCATTCTGCGGGTGAGTTTATGGATTGCATCTCATACTTACTGCAATGTGGAAAAAGGCCCATCCAGCCCATTGAGTCTACGTCTGCTCTTAAAGTCATAGAGTCACAAACCACGGAAACAGGCCCTTCAGCCCAGCTTGCCCACACCGACCAACATGTCCCATCTACACTAGTCCCGTTTGGCTCATATCCCTCTAAACCTGTCCTTTTCATGTACCTGTCTAAAGAATGGCATGGCGGCACCATGGTAGAGTTGCTGGCTTACAGCGACAGAGACCCAGGTTCAACCCTAACTACGGATGCCGTCTGTACGGAGTTTGTACGTTCTTCCCGTGACCTGCGTGGGTTTTCTCTGAGATCTTCGGATTCCTCCCAAACTCCAAAGACATACAGGTATGTAGGTTAATTGGCTTGGTAAATGTAAAAAAAAATTGTCCCTGGTGTGTGTAGGATAGTGTTAATGTGCGGGGATCGCTGGTCGGCGCGGACCCGGTGGGCTGAAAGGGCCTGTTTCCGCGCTGTATCTCTAAACTAAAGATGCTGCCTGTCCTGCTGAGTTACTCCAGCAGTTTGTGTCTATCCGTGGTATGGATACTCTGCAGTTATTGTTGGGTAGCTCTGGTGGAGCCAAAGGTCAAGCACAGAGAACGGCACGGTGGCGTAGCGGTAGAGTTGCTGCCTTACAGTGAATGCAGCGCCGGAGACCCGGGTTCGATCCTGACTAAGGGTGCTGTCTGTGCGGAGTTTGTACGTTCTCCCCGTGACCTGCGTGGGTTTTCTCCGGGATCTCCGGTTTCCTCCCACACTCCAAAGACGTGCAAGTTTGTAGGTTAATTGGCTTGGTATAAATGTAAAAATTGTCCCTAGTGCGTGTAGGATAGTGTTAGTGTGCAGGGATCGCTGGTATCTCTAACTAAACTAAATTAAACTAACTCTTATCTCTTCTACCACCACACTACCTGCAGACACAGCCTGCTGCATAGGTTAGGAACTAATCTAGTTTGATTTTGCCCAGGGTTATTTAACTGTGGAATTATTCTGCCACCTTTGGATATAAGTCCTATTCTAGATTGATCAAAAGCAATACTGAATATTGGTACAAATACTGGTACAAATGTAAATTGTCCCTAGTGTGTAGGATATTGTTATTGTGTGGGGGTCGCTGGTTGGCATGGGCACAGTGGGCCGAAGGGCTTGTTTTCCACGCTGTATCTCTGAAATATAACTAAACTGAATTAAAGGTAGACACAACGTGCTGTTGTAACTCAGCGGGTCATGTACATAAACTAAATGTCAGCTTCAGTTGCGTGAAATCTCAGGTGTGGGATTTGAATCTACAACCTTCTGAGTCGGATGTGAAGTTTCTACCTCTGAGACAAGGTTGACACTCAGCCTGCCAGATGTGTCAGCTATGACAGATGTGTAAGGTTGGTGTAGGGCCTCCACATTTGACACCACTGCATCTGAACGTGTTCCCTGGTGTCCCCTTGAGAGTATTGCGAGAACTGAATTCTGATGTTAGAGTGAACGTTTCGCTGAGTGGAACCTTAGCAGCGTTTAGAATCACGGAACTGCAGAGGCTGGTTGTTAGGCAAAAAGACACAAAGTGCTGGAGTGAAACTGTAACTGTAATTCTTTTTTGTGCACAACCCGCAGGCATTGCCACTTTCATTTCACTGCACATCGTGTATGTGTATGTGACAAATAAATTTGACTTGACTTGATTGAAGGGGCTTCAGTCTGAAGGAGGGTTTCGACCCGAAACGTCACCCATCCATGTTCTCCAGACATGCTGCCTGACTTGTTGGGTAACTCCAGCACTTTATGGCCTTTCAGTTTAGTTTAGTTTAGTTTAGAGATACAGTGTGGAAACAGGGCCTTTCGGCCCACCAGTTCCGCGCCAACCAGCTATCCCCACACATTAACACTATCCTATACCTGCTAGGGACAATTTTTACATTCACCAAGTCAATTAACCTACAAAACTACACGTCTTTGGAGTGTGGGAGGAAACCGAAGATCTCGGAGAAAATCCACACAGGTCACGGGGAGAACGTACAAACTCCGTACAGACAGCACCCGTAGTCAGGATGGAACCCGGGTCTCCGGCGCTGCATTCGCTGTAAGGCAGCAACTCTATCTTATTGATATCTTTTAGTTGGAAGATACAGTATTGGCAAATGGAAATCTAACCTGCAATTCCGAACATGAAATTGGGGATACAAAGTCTTGAAGATTTAATTTTGATTTCGGCAGGAATTTTAAACATAAAAAATATTCGTCACCAAGCAAACCTAAAGTGCTGGAAGAACTCAACAGGTCAGGCAAAACCCGTGGGAGAGAATGAATAGGTGCCAATTTGGGTCGGGACCCTTCTTCAGACTAATAAATATTGATGATGTTAAAAAGATGGGCATTTGGATGCTTACTTTGTTGCCTTACAACACAGGGCAGCATTGTTGGCACGGTGGTAGAGCTACCACCTTACAGCGCTCCATGCTGACTACGGGTGCTGTCCGTACGGAGTTTGCACGTTCTCCCCGTGACCTGCGTGGGTTTTCTCCGAGATCTTCGGTTTCCTCCCACACTCCAAAGACGTACAGGTTTGCAGGTTAATTGTCACCGGTAAAATTGTAAATTGTCCCTAGGCGTGTGTGTAGTGAAGTGTTAGTGTGCGGGGATTGTTGGTCGGCACGGACACGGTGGGCCGAAGGGCCTGTTTCCGCGTTGTATCTCTAAACTAAACTAAACTTAACATGTAAGACTCGAATTGTGAATTTTGGTCCATTTTGCTCCATTTTTCAACATCTTTCCATTGCAATTTATTCTCTGCAGAACAGCGGTCGATTTAGCCGGAGTAAAACAGCTTGAAGCTGATTTGCCTCTGAGGTTCCTTGAATGCTTTGCAGAAAAGCAATTTGTTATGTACCGTACCAGACTCTCGTCAACTGCTGAACTTGTTGATCACGCCCGGAATCTTTCACAACAGCACTGCTGGACAAACAGGCGGTTCCTTAAATAGACACAGAAAGCTGGAGTAACTCAGCGGGTCAGGCAGCATCTCTGGAGGAAAGGAATGGGTGACGTTTCGGGTCGAGACCCTTCTTCAGATCTGAATGATTCTTGATTAGTACGCGTGTTCTTGATCACCATGAACCCACTTAAACTCTTCCCATTGTGACCTGATATAGACGAGAGATATCGCTATCTCGTTTCCCTTTCCCGTGACTTTCAGTCTGAAGAAGGGTCTCGACCCGAAACGTCACCTATTCCTTCTTTCCAGAGATGCTGCCTGACCCATCGAGTTACTCCAGCTTTATACGTCTATCTTTGAAGTATTTTAATATTGTTTCAGGTGGAGTCTTTCTTTCCAAGTGTAATTCGGTGCACACAGATGCTTGGCACTGAGGCTCTCACTTTAACGTAATTTATCTGTAAACTTTGCACAAGAGGTTGGTGCAAATTATAGTCGTGCCTGTGGACAGCACAATACCTCACACCTCTCGTGACCCAGGCTCAATCCTGACCTGAGGTGCTGTTTTTGTGGAGTTTGCATGTTCGTGTAGAGTCTATACGTTCTCAATGTGACCAGGTGGGTTTCCTCAGGGTCGTCTGGTTTCACTCTGGTATAAGCCCAATGGTGTGTATAAAGGTCATAAGGAATAGGAGTAGAATTAGGCCATTCGGCCCATCAAGCCTACTCCGCCATTCAATCATGGCTGATCTATCTCTCCCTACTAACCCCATTCTCCTGCCTTCTCCCCATAACCTCTGACACCCGTATAATCAAGAATCTATCTATCTCTGCCTTAAATATTTCCATTGACTTGGCCTCCACAGCCGTCTGTGGCAACAAATTCCACAGATTCACCACCCTCTGACTAAAGAAATTCCTCCTCATCTCCTTCCTAAAAGAAAGTCCTTTAATTCTGAGGCTATAACCTCTAGTCCTAGACTCTCCCACTAGTGGAAACATCCTCTCCACATCCACTCTATCCAAGCCTTTCATTATTTTGTATGTTTCAATGAGGTCCCCCTCCCTCATTCTTCTAAACTCCAGCGAGTACAGGCCCAGTGCTGACAAACGCTCATCATAGGTTAACCCACTCATTCCTGGGATCATTCTTGAAAAACCTCCTCTGGACCCTCTCCAGAGCCAGCACATCCATCCTCAGATACGGTGCCCAAAACTGCTCACAATATTCCAAATGCGGCCTGACCAGCGCCTTGTAGAACCTCAGCCTTACATCCCTGTTTTTGTATACAAGTGTGTGCAATGGTCAACTCTTCTTCCACTGTAAACTGCCCCTGCTGTGCAGTTGAGTGATACAATCTGAGTGAAGTTTAGTTTAGTTTAGAGACACAGCACAAAAACAGGCACTTCGGCCCACCGAGTCAATAGACAATAGACAATAGACAATAGGTGCAGGAGGAGGCCATTCAGCCCTTCGAGCCAGCACCGCCATTCAATGCGATCATGGCTGATCATTCTCAATCAGTACCCCATTCCTGCCTTCTCCCCATACCCCCTCACTCCGCTATCCTTAAGAGCTCTATCCAGCTCTCTCTTGAAAGCATCCAACGAACTGGCCTCCACTGCCTTCGGAGGCAGAGAATTCCACACCTTCACCACTCTCTGACTGAAAAAGTTCTTCCTCATCTCCGTTCTAAATGGCCTACCCCTTATTCTTAAACTGTGGCCCCTTGTTCTGGACTCCCCCAACATTGGGAACATGTTTCCTGCCTCTAATGTGTCCAATCCCCCAATTATCTTATATGTTTCAATAAGATCCCCCCTCATCCTTCTAAATTCCAGTGTATACAAGCCTAATTGCTCCAGCCTATCAACATACGACAGTCCCGCCATTCCAGGAATTAACCTAGTGAACCTACGCTGCACGCCCTCAATAGCAAGAATATCCTTCCTCAAATTTGGAGACCAAAACTGCACACAGTACTCCAGGTGCGGTCTCACCAGGGCCCGGTACAACTGTAGAAGGACCTCTTTGCTCCTATACTCAACTCCTCTTGTTACGAAGGCCAACATTCCATTGGCTTTCTTCACTGCCTGCTGTACCTGCATGCTTCCTTTCAGTGACTGATGCACTAGGACACCCAGATCTCGTTGAACATCCCCTCTTCCTAACATGACACCATTCAGATAATAATAATAATCTGCCTTTCTATTCTTACTTCCAAAGTGAATAACCTCACACTTATCTACATTAAACTGCATCTGCCATGTATCCGCCCACTCACACAACCTGTCCAAGTCACCCTGCAGCCTTATTGCATCTTCCACACAATTCACACTACCCCCCAGCTTAGTATCATCTGCAAATTTGCTAATGGTACTTTTAATCCCTTCTTCTAAGTCATTAATGTATATCGTAAGTCCGCACCGACCGGCGATCCCCGCACACTTGCACTATCCTACACACACCAGGGACAATTTACAACCTTTGCGGAAGCCAAATTAACCTTAAAACCTGTACATCTTTGGGGAGTGGAAGGAAACCCGGAGCACCCGGAGAAAACCCACACAGTCACAGGGAGAAGGTGCAAACCCCACACAGACAGCACCCGTGGTCAGGATCAAACCAGGGTTACTATAAGACGGCAGCTCTACCACCTGTGTCACTTCTGGGTGCTTTTTGGCAATTTAAAGCATTGGATTTAGAACATCTGTATAATTGAATGTCTAGGCTAATGTTTACCCTACTCAATGATAAATCATTTTTTATTTCTCGTGAACTATTTTGACAGGTGTGTAAAATGAGGAGATGACTCTAAAGAACGACTGGTCTGTGCGAGATTCAAGTGAGCCGACATTAAACTGAGGTATTTATTTCACAAAATGCTGGAGTAACTCAGCGGGTCAGTCTGAAGAAGGGTCTCGGCCCGAAACGTCACCCATTCCTTCTCTCCTGAGATGCTGCCTGACCCGCTGAGTTACTCCAGCATTTTGTGAAATAAATACCTTCCATTTGTACCAGCATCTGCAGTTATTTTCTTACACGACATTAAACTGAGTGTAGGCCAAGGCATTCAACTTGAATTGGTGAACCTGTGTCACAGCACTAGGCTGGATTTCATCAGGCTAACAGACTGGTTAGGGATAAGGGAAACGAGAGATATAGGCGACGATGTGGAGAGATAAAAGAGCAATGAATGAAAGTTATGCAATAGAGTAACGACTTTGAAGAAAACTGGCCATCGTTAGCTGTTGTTGGGTGAAAACGAGAAGCTGGTGCGACTTGGGTGGGGGAGGGAGGGAGGGGGAGAGAGGGAATGCTGGGGCTACCTGAAGTGAGAGAAATCAATATTCATACCGCTGGGCTGTGAGCTGCCCGAGCGAAATATGAGATGCTGTTCCTCCAATTTGCGTTTAACCTCACTCTGACAATGGAGGAGACCGAGGACAGACAGGTCAGTGTGGGAATGGGAAGGAGAATTAAGGTGTTTAGCAACCGGGCGATCAGGTAGGTCCAGGCGGACTGAGCGAAGGTGTTCCGCGAAACGATCGCCCAGTCTGCGTTTGGTCTCGCCGATTTAGTTTACTTTAAACTAAAACAACTTCAAAGGGCAGAATTGTCTTACAAATCCTGTTCCCTTACTTGAGCAATATTGACTGCAATACTGACCAGCCTGAATTGTATTGACCATTAGAGTGAAACGCAAGATGAAACTTGTGAACCAAAAGATAACAGTCTGCTCGCTCATCCATAAATAATTGGAACAAATCAGTTGGCGGTGTTATACTGCAGTCAGTGTTATATACTGGCCTCTCACTCTCACATTACTTGGTCCTTAATCTCCACTCCACTCTCAACATCTGCAGCTATAAATTTGGTGCAAGATTCACAGGGAACCACAAAAAAAACCCAGCTCGAGACATTTTAATTGGTTCTCGGAAGATCTATGAGTCCTGAAGCAAAGGCTGCCTTTACTTATTGACTCTACTTATTTCTACGGTGATTTCTCTTCGCCATCTTTGTTTTTTGGCTTTCTGCAGAGCCAGGAGCATTTAATTAAATTTAGTTCAGTTTAGTTCAGTTTAGTTTAGTTTAGTTTAGTTTAGTTTAGTTTAGTTTAGTTTAGTTTAGTTTAGTTTAGTTTAGTTTAGTTTAGTTTAGTTTAGTTTAGTTTAGTTTAGTTTAGTTTAGTTTAGTTTAGTTTAGTTTAGTTTAGTTTAGTTTAGAGATGCAGTGTGGAAACAGACCCTTCAGCCTACAGCAATAAGCATCCATAGTCAGGACGAACCCGGGTCTCTGGTGCTGTAAGGCAGCAGTTCTACCAGCTGCGCCACCATGCCGCCCAAATACAACTTTGTGATATATCCAAATTAAATTATGTATTCCACCCAGCTCAAGTTCATAAATTTCATTTTATTTGTTATCCCTCTTCAAGATTCTTCAAGATTCCTGGTACGGCAAACATACAAATACTTTGTTTCGGAAGGAACTGCAGATAGACACAAAATGTTGGAGTAACGAGGGCGGCACGGTAGCGCAGCGGTAGAGTTGCTGCTTTACAGCGAATGCAGCGCCGGAGACTCAGGTTCGATCCTGACTACGGGTGCTGCACTGTAAGGAGTTTGTACGTTCTCCCCGTGACCTGCGTGGGTTTTCTCCGAGATCTTCGGTTTCCTCCCACACTCCAAAGACGTACAGGTATGTAGGTTAATTGGCTGGGTAAATGTAAAAATTGTCCCTAGTGGGTGTAGGATAGTGTTAATGTGCGGGGATCGCTGGGCAGCACGGACTTGGAGGGCCGAAAAGGCCTGTTTCCGGCTGTATATATATGATATGATATGATATGATAACTCAGCGGGACAGGCAGCGTCTCGGGAGAGAAGGAATGGGTGACGTTTTGGGTCGAGACCCTTCTTCAGACTGAGAGCCAGAGGAGAGGGACACTGGAGATATGGAAGGGTGCAGAGAGAATGTAAGGTGTGAAAACGGCAGATCACAGCAGACGATGATCAGGGAAACGTAGAATACTTCATTGTTCGCAGAGGGGTGGTTGACAACAAGGCAAACAAATAGTAAAATTAATCAGGAGGACAGTGAAACTAGTCAGAGAACTAGGGTGGGGGAGGGCCAGAGAGAGAGAAAAAGCAAGGGTTACTTGAAGTTAGAGCAATCAATATTCATACCACTGGATTGTAAACTGCCCAAGCGAAACTTGAGGTGCTGTAAGCTGCCTAAGCGAAATGAGGTGTTGTATACCAATTCTTTATTAAACAATTATCTCAGGGACTGAAAAAGAGCATTTCCTCTCCAAGAGATTCTTCTGTGATATATGTTATGTTATGTTGTGTTATGTTATGTTATATCATAGACAATAGACAATAGACAATAGGTGCAGGAGGAGGCCATTCGGCCCTTCGAGCCAGCACCGCCATTCAATGTGATCATGGCAGATCATTCTCAATCAGTACCCTGTTCCTGCCTTCTCCCCATACCCCCTGACTCCACTATCTTTCAGAGCTCTATCTAGCTCTCTCTTGAATGCATTCAGAGAATTGGCCTCCACCGCCTTCTGAGGCAGAGAATTCCACAGATTCACAACTCTCTGACTGAAAAAGTTTTTCCTCATCTGAGTTCTAAATGGCCTACCCCTTATTCTTAAACTGTGGCCCCTTGTTCTGGACTCCCACAACATTGGGAACATGTTTCCTGCCTCTAACGTGTCCAACCCCTTAATAATCTTATACGTTTCGATAAGATCTCCTCTCATCCTTCTAAATTCCAGTGTATACAAGCCTAGTCGCTCCAGTCTTTCAACATATGACAGTCCTGCCATTCCAGGAATTAACCTCGTAAACCTACGCTGCACGCCCTCAATAGCAAGAATATCCTTCCTCAAATTTGGAATGGGTAACGTTTTGTGTCGAGACCCTTCTTCAGACTAAGCGATCGGTTTTGCAGCTACAAGACAGTGTTATCTATTAGTTTATTCACTGACTTAAAATATAGATGTGATGTTCCTAGTATCTGAGGAGGAAATTGAAGCAAAGCCTTCTGAAATACGCCGCATTGATTTTCCACTTTTGTTTATTCAAGCTAATTTTTGTTTAGTTGAACACGAGGAGACTTGAGTCTTCGCAGTGCGCTAATTACACCAGTGTAAATGTCTGCTCTGGGGCTCCGAGCATGCACATCATCGGTGATTTGATCGACCTCACTGTTTTCTACCCCATAAAGGCTTTGAAAATGTGAGGCCTTGGTCTAATTTCTATTAAACTCTTGGGCTGAAGGTCATGTCGATGCGGCAGACAGGATTCGGACTGGGCTGACAGGATTTGAGGACAAGGGTCCACGCATTGGAATGGAACAGAATCGATTCGGTGACCTGAGGGAACTTTCCTGAGCCTTTTTGGTGACGTGGACATAATTTCAAGCGCATTCTGTGATTCGAAGATCGACACAAAATGCTGGAGTGACTGAGTGGGTCAGGCAGCATCTCTGGAGAGAAGGAATGGGTGACGTTTGGTGCGATGACAGCAGAATTGATTTCTTTTATTCTGCTCATTCACTTTAACACAGATCCCTCTGTACTCTGTAGGAAGGAACTTCAGATGCTGGTTCACATGCTCCTTGCACCCTTCCATGTCTCTAGTTTTCCTCCCCCCTGACTCCCAGCTGAAGAAGAGGTTAACGTTTTAGTTTCATAAGGTCATAAGTGATGTGAGCAGAATTAGGCCATTCGGCCCATCAAGTCTCCTCCGCCATTCAATCATGGCTGATCTATCTCTCCCTCATAACCCCAACTTCTCCAGCCTTCCCCACCCCTCCCCCATAACCCCTGACACCCGTACTAATCAAGAATCTATCTATCTCTGCCTTAAAAATATCCATTGACTTGGCCTCCACAGTCTTCTGTCTCGACCCGAAATGCCACCCATTCCTTCTCTCCAGAGATGCTGCCTGTCCTGCTGAGTTACTCCAGCATTTTGTGTCTTTCTTCAGTGTAAACCAGCATCTGCAGTTCCTTCCTGCTCATTCTACGATTCACTGGTTCGATGACTGTCACACGTGCCGAGGGTAGAGTGAAATGCTTTGCTTTGCAAAAACAACCCGGTAAAATCATATCGTGGACTTCAACTCAAATGTCGCGATAGATTCTTCAGTCTGAGAGTCATGGGAATGGGAAACGAGAGATATATGGATGGTGATGTAGAGAGATATAGAACAAATGAATGACAGAGGTAGACACAAAATGCTGGAGTAACTCAGCGGGGACAGGCAGCATCTGTGGAGAGAAGGAATGGGTGACGTTTCGAGTCGTGACTCTTCTTCAGACTGATCAGAAGGAATCGGCTGCCAACGAGGATGTGTTTGAGACTTTAACCATGAGAGGGTTCAAGGACAATGGGACAAGTTAGCCACCTAGGCCCATGTTTCAGTCAGGCTTGTCCTTGCTGTGCTTGTATCCAGTGTAATTATCTCTTCCATTAATACAATAAGATGCTGCACATTGTCAAATATCGCTGCAGAAGAATTATCCCGTTAAGGAGTGCTTCACCGTGAAACAGACAAAGAAACTGTGATCCAATAATCATTTCATTAATTTTCATTTCGAGATGCCAATATTGCAACAAAAAAAATCTTTCCTCTTACAGTTTTAATTTGTGGGGCATAAGCTGGCTTGAAAACTGTGCTCAGAAATATTCTCGTTTGTTAAAAAGGATAAATGTATTTGGCACAAGGGCCACGCAGAAGGATTTCGAGACTGTAGTGTTATTTATCAAGTAAATTGAACTCTTATTCAAAGACGGTGTTATCGGGAGGATCTGCATTCTTGAAATATTCTCGATAGGGAGCTGAAGAAAAACAATATGTGTAGGAAGGAACTGCAGATGCTGGTTTAAAGCAAAGATAGACACAAAATGCTGGAGTAACTCAGCGGGACAGGCAGCTTCTCTGGAGAGAAGGGTAGTGGTGAAGCTGCGGAATTCTTTGCCACAGAAGGCCGTAGCGGCCATGTCTGGATATTTTTAAGGCAGAGATAGATAGATTCTTGATTAGTACGGGTGTCAGAGGTTATGGGGAGAAGGCAGGAGAATGGGGTCAGGAGGGAGAGATAGATCAGCCACGATTGAATGGCGGAGTAGAATTGATGGGCCGAATGGCCTAATTCTACACCTATTCCTTATGACAGTACGACCTAATGGATGGGAGACGTTTTCGGTCGAGACCCTTTCTTCAGACTGAGACTTTTCATATCACTCGTTTCCCTCTCCCCCCTGACTCTCAGGCTGAAGAAGGGTCTCGACCCAAAACGTCACCCGGCGTTCCCTCTCTCCAGAGATGCTGCCTGTCCCGCTGAGTAACTCCAGCACTTTGTGTCAATCTTCTGAAGAAAAACATGAGTTGGAAGATTGCCAATAGACGGGGCATCTTGAACTTTAATGGGATCCTGCCTGGTGTATGCAGGTTTAAAGCGAAGATAGACACAAAATCCTGTAGTGGTGAAGCTGTGGAATTCTTTGCCACAGAAGGCTCTAGAGGCCATGTGAAGGGTGATGGAAGAATATTTACGCTAACGGCAGCTGATGGTGAGCAAATCCAAAGTAAATTTCAGACTGCTAATATCAAATAGTATATTATATATATTAAATTTTAGGATTGGGGCATTATTGATTGGCACGGTGGCGCATCGGTAGAGTTGCTGCCTCACAGCGCCGGAGACCCGGGTTCGATCCCGACTGCGGGCGCTGTCTGTACTGAGTTTGTACGTTCTCCCTGTGACCTGCGTGGGTTTTCCCCGGGCGCTCCGGTTTACTCCTGCACTCCAAAGACGTACAGGTTTGCAGCTGAATTGGCTTGGTATAAGTGTAAAAACTGTCCCTCTTGTAGGATAGTGTTAATGTGCGGGAATCGCTGGTGGGTGCAGACTCAGTGGGCCGAAGGGCCTGTTTCCTCGCTGTATCTCTAAACTAAAACTAAGCTTGCCTTCATCAGTCAGGGCACTGAGCTACGTTTGGGGTTAGTTTAGTGTCACTTGTAACGAGGTTTAGTTTAGTTTAGTTTAGTTTAGTTTAGAGATACAGTGCGGAAACAGGCCCTTTCGGCCTACCGGGTCCGCGCCGACTAGCAATCCCCGCACACTAACACTATCCTACACCCGCTAGGGACAATCTTTACATTTACCAAGCCAATTAACCTACAAACCTGCACGTCTTTGAAGTGTGGGAGCAAAACAAAGATCACAGAGAAAACCCACGCAGGTCACGGGGAGAATGTACAGACTGCGTACAGACAGCACCCGTAGTCGGGATCGAACCCGGGTCTCCGGCGCTGCATTCGCTGTAAGGCAGCAACTCTACTGCTGCGCCACCGTGCCGCCCAGAAATACAGTGAAAAGCTTTTTTGCGTGCAAACCAGTCAGCGGAAAGGCAATACATTATTACAATCGACCCATCGCCAGTGCACAGATATCTGATAAAGGGAGTAACGTTGATAACATTTAGTGCAAGATAAATCCAGTAAAGTCCGATCAAAGATAGTCCAAGGTTCATCGGTGAGGTAGAGAGTAATTCTCTAGTTATTGGTAGGATGGTTCAGTTGCCTGATAACAGCTGGGAAGAAACTGTCCATGAATCTGGAGGTGTGCGTTTCCACTCTTTTGTACCTTTTGCCCGAGTGTGGTGAATCCATTGAGTTCTTTGCCACTGAAGGCTGTGGAGGCCAAGTCAGCGGATGTTTCTAAGGCAGAAATAGATAGATACTTGATCAGTACGGGTAGACTCAAAATGCTGGAATAACACAGCGGGTCAGGCAGCATCTCGGGAGAGATGGAATGGGTGACGTTTTGGGTCGAGATCCTTCTTCAGTGCGGGTGTCAGGGGCTATGAGGAGAAGGCAGGAGAATGGGGTTAGGAGGGAGAGATAGATCAGCTGTGATTGACTGGTGGAGTAGACGTGATTGGGCTGAATGGCCTAATTGTGCTCCTATCACTTATGAACCTATGGATTTTGTCAATGTTTCAACAATCTCTTAAATGTTGTGCCTTTTCAACCATAATAACATCCGCCGTCAATGAATATTGATTTTTCTAACTTTAAGAACCCTTGCACCCCCTCTCTACACCCCTCTCCCATCCAAGTCGTACCAGCTTCAAAGTTGTCTTGTTGAGTCTCATTGTCTGTAACTCGTTTTCACCTAGTCCACAGATGACAATGGCCTGTTTCCTTTATCATCGTTACTTTTTTGCATATCTTTCATTCATTTGTCGACATCACCTTCCATATCTCTCGTTTCTCTCCCCCCACCCCCCCCCCCCCCCCCCCCCCCCACCCACCCCGACTCTCAGTCTGAAGAAGGGTCTCGACCCATCATCTTTCTCCAGAGATGCTGCCTGACCCGCTGGGTCGCTCCGGCATTTTTGTGTCTCTGATACCATCAACGTACAGTTACATTCGTTTCTGTCTAGTAAGCAGATGGCCAGCTTTGTTAAGGAATACTTGCGAGAAGGTAAGTAATGAAATTAAATGAAATGTTTAAGGAAGACAGGGCCATTTGACTGTGTCTTTGCGTGTGAGAA
Source organism: Rhinoraja longicauda (assembly GCF_053455715.1). NCBI lineage: Eukaryota > Metazoa > Chordata > Chondrichthyes > Rajiformes > Arhynchobatidae > Rhinoraja > Rhinoraja longicauda. The sequence continues at coordinate 25,450,661 of NC_135983.1, read as the reverse complement.
AGATAGTGAATATTAGTCAATGGGATTGAGAAATGAGGTACAGATGGAGGGCCGTGGGATGAATTGATTCCATTATTTCCAGCTGGTTTCTAATTTACTGGTTTGCTTATGTGATTAGACATTTTAATATTATATTATACAGTGGCAATTCAGTTAGCACCGTCTTGGCTTTTACAATGAATTAAATATTATTTTCATCAAAGCAGTTTTGGCATCACATAATTTTTCAAATATTTAATTTCTCATGTTGCAGGGAGCAGATTCAATTTGTGCACAAATAACGCAATTTATTAATACTGCTGTAATTCAATGTTTTAGAAACCATCACTAAACCGTTCGTGGAATGTGGGCAGCACAGCGGCCTAGCGGTAGAGTTGTTGCCTGACAGCACCAGAGTTCCATCTCAACCACGGGTGCTGTCTGTACGGAGTTTGTACGTTCTCCCCCCGTGACCTGCGTGGGTTTTCTCCAGGAGCTCCTGTTCCCTCCCACACTCCAAAGACGCACAGGTTTGCAGGTTGACTGGCTTCGGTAAAATTGTAAACTGTCCCTAGTGTGTGGGGTAGTGACAGTAGGGTTGCCAACATTCTCACTCCCAAATAAGGGATAAGGTGACGTCACCGCCCCGCGCCCCACGTGACCTCACCCAGCCAGCGGCCACGTGCTCCCGCTCCACCAATGGCGGCCGCCCGGGCCGAGAGACAGGTTGTTACACGACCTCCGTTAGGCGGCGCCCGGGCCTCCGGACCTACACTGTCCGGACCTACACTGTCCGGACCTATACTGTCCGGACCTACACTGTCCGGAAGGTAGACACAGATTTTAACCAGCATCTGCAGTTTTTTTCCTCCTATACTGTCCGGACCTACACTATCTGGACCTACAGCGTCCGGGCCTACAGAGTCCGGACCTACAGCGTCCGGGCCTACAGCACCCCCCGGGCCTAATACGGGACAAGGGCAATCCCGTACGGGACAAACCAATTTAGCCCAAAATACAGGATGTTCCGGCTGATACGGGAAGTTAGCAACCCTAAGTATTAGTGTGCAGGGATCGCTAGTCGGCGCAAACTCGGTGGGCCGAAGGGCCTGCTTCCGCTCTAAACTAAACAAAACAAAGACTGAATGTAACTTAGAAACAGGTGCATTGGGCCCAAGGATACATTGGCAAGTCCACGTTTAGAGAATTGTGTTCAGTTTTGGCCACCTCGTTGTAGGAAAGATGTTGCTAGGCTGGAAAGGGCACAGAAAAAGATTTACGAGGATGTTGCCAGGACTCGAGGGCCTGAGCTATAGGGAGAGGTTGAGCAGGCTGGGACTTTATTTCTTGAAGCGCAGGAGGATGAGGGGATGATTTTATGGAGGTGTACAAGAGCATGAGAGGAATAGACAGGGTAGATGCACAGAGTCTCTTTCCCAGCGTAGAGGAATCGGGAACCAGAGGACATAGGTTTAAGGTGCAATTTGTTTTACACAAAGGGTGGTGGGTGTAAGGAACAAGCTGCCGGAGGAGGTAGTTGAGGCAGCTACATGGTTCACAGTGTTTGAGAAACATTTAGGCAAGTACATGGATAGAATAGGCTAAGAGGGAAATGGGCCAAATGCAGGAAGGCGGGACAAGTGTAGATGGGGCATGTTGATCGGCATGGGCTGGTTGGGCCGAAGGGCCTTCTCCAGGCTGTATGACTCTAAGGCCCAATGACAATGGTGTGAAATAATAATGATGCATGGTGCAGATCAACTTCAGTCAGAGCATGTTCAACGTTCCAATGACAGACACAAAAGGCTGGAGTAACTCAGCGAGTCAGGCAGCATCTCTGGAGAGAAGGAATAGGTGGCATTTCGGCTTGAGATCCTTCTTCAGAATCGTCCCGAAATGACACCTCTTCCTTTTCTCCAGAGATGCCACCTGACCCACTGAGTTGCTCCAATCTGTCTTCAGTTCAAACCAGCATTTGCAGTTCCTTCCCGCACAATCAATATTCCTACCTTCAGGCCAGTTTCAGGTAAACTTTACATCGGAAACCTCAATGCCCAGGAGCGAAGAAGACTGCAAAAAGTTGTGAACTGCCCGGTCCATCCCCGGCTCTGACCTCCCCACCATCGAAGGGATTTACCAGAGTCGCAGCCTCACAAAGGCAGCCAGCATCATCAGAGACCCACACCACCCTGGCCACGCACTCATTTCACGCCTGCCATTGGGAAGAAGGTACAGGAGCCTGAAAACTGTAACGTTCAGGTTCAGGAACAGCTTCTTCCCATCAGCCATCAGGCTGTTAAACACCACAACCTCAAATACACTCTGAACTACATAGACTATTATTGGTATTATTGCACTATTATTTTTTGTTTGGGTTTTATGTGTACGTATGTGTGCACGTGTCTATATACACCGATCAGCCAAAACATTATGACCACTGACAGGCGAAGTGAATAACATTGATTGTCTTGTTACAATGGCACCTGTCAAGGGGTGGGATACATTAGGCAGCAAGTGAAAAGTCAGTTCTTGAAGTTGATGTGTTGGATGCAGGAGAAATGGGCAGGAGTAAAGACCTGAACGACTTTGACAAGGGCCAAATTGTTATGGCCAGACGACTGGGTCAGAGCATCTCTGAAACGGCAAGGCTTGTGGGGTGCTCCCGGTCAGCAGTGGTGAGTACCGACCAACCGTGGTCCGAGGAGGGACAAACCACAAACCGGCGACAGACAGGGTGTTGGGCGCCCAAGGCTCATCGATGCGCGAGGACAACGAAGGCTATCCCGTCTGGTCCGAACCGACAGAAGGTCGACTGTGGCACAAGTCACAGAAAATTTTAATGGTGGTCACGGGGGGAATGTGTCACAATACACAGTGCATCGCACCCCGCTGCGTATGGGGCTGCACACGGAGGACCAACCGCATATTAGGCAGGTGGTCATAATGTTTTGGCTCATCAGGTCATAATGTTTTGGCTGATTGATGTATATACATATGTATAAGAAAATAACTGCAGATGCTGGTACAAATCGAAGGTATTTATTCACAAAATGCTGGAGTAACTCAGCAGGTCAGGCAGCATCTCGGGAGAGAAGGAATGGGTGACGTTTCGGGTCGAGACCCTTCTCGACCCGAAACGTCACCCATTCCTTCTCTCCTGAGAAGCTGCCTGACCTGCTGAGTTACTCCAGCATTTTGTGAATAAATCGATATGTATATGTATATACATATGTATGTGTAAGTATGTGTATATATCCACACATTGAACTTTTTTCCCCTTGTTTACTATATTGTCTGTAGTATACTGTGTTTACATATTCTGTTGAGCTGCAACAAGCAAGAATTTCATTGTTCTATCCGGTACGTACGACAATAAAAGACTCTGGACTCTTTCTCTGCATATCTGCATTACAACTCATTGACGTATATTTACGTTACAATGAAGGTCTGTAGTATTTAGCAGCCTAGAAATATAAAAGAGAGGAAATTCTTTGTATATGAATCATGAAATGCCCTTGGCTAGATTTCCAGCTTACAGGCATTTAATGAGAATGGAACTCCAGGGGATCTTATCTGGAAGAAGATAAATAAAATAGATCATGCATTTCCAAGTGAAAGTGCAGGAACCTGGTGCGGACTCAACACACATCATTATGTTAATACCTTGCAACCTAAGGGCACGATTTTAAAATAAATTATTGATATATTTGTGGCCTGCTAGTTTCCCATGTTTTCAGTTTAGTTTGGTTTAGAGATGCAGTGTGGATACAGGTCCTTCGTCCCACCGAGTCCGTGCCGACCGGCGATCCCCGCACATTAACACTATCCTACACACACTAGGGACAATTTTACACGCACACACACCAAGCCAATTAACCTACAAACCTGCACGTCTTTGGAGTGTGGGAGGAAACCGAAGATCTCGGAGAAAACCCACGCAGGTCACGGGGAGAACGTGCAAACTCCATACAGACATCACCTGTAATCGGGATCGAACCCGGGTCTCCGGCGCTGTTAAGGCAGCAACTCTACCGCTGCGCCACCGTGCCGCTCATGAGTACTCTCTGTTGGGATCACTGGGGAATTTGAAGGCCTTGAATTGATTTCATCAATTTCCCTCCTGCGATAAATAAAGTTATATCGTATTGTATCGTATCGTATCGTATAGATACAAAATGCTGGAGTAACTCAGCGGGACAGGCAGCATCCCTGAAGAGAAGGAATGGGCGCCGTTTCGGGTCGAGACCCTTCTTCAGACCGGGAATCGGGGAGAGGGAGACATGGAGATATGGAAGGGCAAGGTGCGGAAACGAGAGATCAAAGGGGACGAAGTTCCAAGGAAAATGGAGAATGGACCGTTGTTAGCCGAGGGGAAGGTGACTACGAGGCATGCACAGTGACATTTAATCAGGAGGACAATGAGACTAGTCGGAGAACTAGGGTGGGGGTGGGATGGAGAGAGAGGGAAAGTAAGGGTAAGTTGAAGTTAGAGAAGTCAATATTCATACAGCTGTTTTGGAAGAGACTTTCAACTGTGTAAAAACAAATGTCAATTGATGTACTGTATTTTAGTTTTTACCATTCTCTATTAGCGTGACCTATTTTGGTCTCAATCATTGTACACTCTCCCAAATCAGTTCATGGCGAGACCCTTAACAGTACTGATGTGCGGAGGGATGTTGGAGTACAAGTTCAAAGCTCACTGAAGGTGGCAGCACAGGTGGATAGGGAGGTCAAGAATGCCTATGGTACGCTTGTGTTTATTACGTGGGGCAGTGAATGTAACAGTGAGGAAGTCATGGTGCAGCTCTGTAGGACTTCGTTTAGGTTGCTTTTGGCACATTGCTTGCAGTTCTGGTCATCCCTTTAACGGAAAGATGTGTGGGCTTTGGAGAGGGTGCAGGCGAGGTGTATCAGAATCACCAGAATTACCAGTCTGACGAAAGGTCTCGACCCGAAACGTCACCCATCCCCTCTCTCCAGAGATGCTGCCTGTCCCGCTGAGTTACTCCAGCGTTTTGTGTCTATCTTCGATTGAGGATTGGAGGAGTTTAGCGACAGGGAGAGAGGTTGGATAGAATTGGATTGTTTTTTTGTGGGACATCAAAGTTTGACAGGAAGTATATTAAATTATAAGAGGCATAGAAAGGTAGACAGTCAGAACCTTTTTTACCCAGGGTGGAAATGTTCACCACTAGAGGGCATCGCTGTAAAGTGAGAGAGAAAAAAATTAATGGAGACTAGACCAAGTGGACTCGTTGGGCCCAAACCTCTCCTGCATTGGTGCAGCACCCTCTCCTACACCCCTCCCCTTCCCCCTCCCCTCTCCCTCTTCCCCCCCTCCCCCTCCCTCCCTCCTCCCCCTCCCTCCACTCCACTAAGGTGGGACTAAAATTGCCACGCTACCTTGTACCATTTTAGTTGTAGTTCAGGAATAGACAATAGACAATAGACAATAGGTGCAGGAGGAGGCCATTCGGCGCTTCGAGCCAGCACCGCCATTCAATGTGATCATGGCTGATCATTCTCAATCAGTACCCCGTTCCTGCCTTCTCCCCATACCCCCTGACTCCGCTATCCTTAAGAGCTCTATCCAGCTTTCTCTTGAATGCATACAAACAAACAAACAGACAGTTTTAGTATGTAGATGAGCGGGCCAATTTTTTTACACTGAGATTTTTGAGGGGCCTGTAACGTGATGGGAATTGCAGAAGAATAAAACGGGATTAGTAATGGATTAGTGTTCATATATAGTTGATGTTTGGCATGGACTAAGTGGCCCAAAGGGCCTGTTTCCATGCTGAATGACTCGAAGACCTCTCTGACCATCCACAAATCAGAAATCTGGCAGGAGGCAAAATTAGTGGTTGTTAATCTTTTAATAATAGCTTATGTTAGGTTCAAACTCAAACTGCAATATGCTGGCTTGTGCCAAATTGCTGACAATAGACACTATTTTTATTAATGTGTGAGGAGATCCCAAAGTTACCATATGTTTTATGAGGTGATGACAGTGAACAAAATGCGGCCTCATTTTTCATCTTAATGATGGGGTTGTTGTCTAAAATATTAAGCACACTGAGCCTGCACGAAGATGATCATCCAGAATTGTTCAGGAGGACTACAGGACGAATTTGAGCTTAGTTTATGGTCACGTGCACCGAGGTACAGTGAAAAGCTTTTGTTGCGTGCTAACCGGTTAGCAGAAAGACAACACATGATTACAATCGAGCCGTCCACAGTGTACACAAGATAAAGGTAACAAAGGTAAAGCCAGTAAAGTCAGATCAAAGATAGTCCGAGGGTCTCCAATGAGGTAGATAGTAGATCAGGACTGCTCTCAGGTTGGTGGTAGGATGGTTCAGTTGCCTGATAACAGCTGGGAAGAAACTGTCCCTTTGTTCTACGTTCTAAGGGATGTGGGATTGGGAATAAAAGTGGCACTAAGATTAGAGAATCACCCATTGAGTGGAAGAGCAGACACGAAGGGCCAAATGGCCTCCTCCTGCTTGTACTTCTATATTCTTCGTCCTGACCCGAAATGTCACCCATCCATTTTCTCCAGAGATGCTGCCTGACCCGTTGAGTTACTCCAGCACTTTGCGTCCATCTTTGGTATAGACCAGCATCTGCAGTTCCTTTCTTCACATTCTTAAAATGGTTGCTGGTATCCCCATGTAACACATACTGGTGTTTGAGATTATTCATATTTTAGGCGGCACTTTAAATATTTTTCAGAGATGTGATAACGTGTTATTTATATGCAAATATTCATCTCCCTGGACTCTGCAGTTAAGATTGGTGAAGAGTAAAAATGATTTGTGAGCTTTAAATCACTCAGTCGTATGGTCTTGCACAAATCCCCCCTCCCAATGCTGGAGGGTGTTATTTTCTATAAGTGGCACAGTCCCACAGCTAGTACCCACCCACAGGGACGGTCACGGTGGCCCAGCGGTAGAGTTGCTGCTTTACAGCGCTTGCAACGCCAGAGACTCGGGTTCGATCCTGACTACGGGCGCCGTCTGTACGGAGTTTGTACGTTCTCCCCGTGACCTGCGTGGGTTTTCTCTGTGATCTTCCGTTTCCTCCCACACTCCAAAGACGTTCGACTTTGTAGGTTAATTGGCTTGGGCGTTTGTGTAAATTGTCCCTAGTGGGTGTAGGATAGTTTTAATGTGCGGGGATCGCTGGTCGGTGCGGTCTCGGTGGGCTGAAGGGCCTGTTTCCGCGCTGTATCTCTAAACTAAACTAAAGCCTCCATGAGCACTCTAATGTCACACCACAAGCTTATAGATTAATCGGCTTAGTGTATGTATAAATTGTCCCTAGTGCGTGTAGGATAGTGTTAGTGTGCGGGGATCGCTGGTCGGTGCGGTCCCGGTGGGCCGAAGGGCCTGTTCCCGCGCTGTATCACTAAACAAAACTGATCAAGTAGACGTGCTTCCACGTGATTGCTGTGACTAGGGTTCGATTCTGACATCGGATGCTGTCAATGTTCCCCAATGACTGAGTTTCCCCTGGATGGTTCAATGGTTCAATGGTCACCTGTACCAATCTACAGGAAACATGGGCGAATGTGGAATTCCTACTTAAAATAATTAGTATCCTTGCTATTCCCATAAAATCATGAGATGAACGAGAAGTTAAATAGAACTGATGTATTTAAGATCAGTAGGAAGGAACTGCAGAAGCTGGTTTAAACCGAAGATAGACACAAAATGCTGGAGTAACTCAGCGGGTCAGGCAGCATCTCTGAAGAGAAGGAATGGGTGATGTTTCGGGTTGAGTCTGAAGAAGGGTCTCGACACGAAACGTCACCCATTCCTTCTATCCCAAGATGCTGCCTGTCCCGCTGAGTTACTCCAGCGTTTTGCGAATGTATTTGAGATCAGATTCGGTCTGCCTGTGACGACTATCTTAGTTGTGGTGTGACATTAGAGTGCTCATGGAGGCTTTAGTTTAGTTTAGAGATACAATGCGGAAACAGGCCCTTCGGCCCACCGAGACCGCACCGACCAGCGATCCCCGCACATTAAAACTATCCTACACCCACTAGGGACAATTTACACAAACACCCAAGCCAATTAACCTACAAACTCGTACGTCCTTGGAGTGTTGATGTAAACCGAAGATCTCGGAAAAAAAACCTCACGCGGGTCAGGGGGAGAACGTACAAACTCCGTACAGACGGCGCCCGTAGTCGGGATCGAACCCGGGTCTCTGGCTCTGCAAGCGCTGTAAGACAGCAACTCTGCCGCCGCGCCACCGTGACGCCCCTCCACTTGTGGTAAGACCGTGATCTCCTGCAGTTGTTGGGCAATTGTCCACACAATGGGATATCGCAGCTGAATCTCGGCCAGATTACTCCAGCTCAGAAATGACTCAATTTCTACGCACAGAAACCGCTGTGAGAACGATGGGTGATCAGCAGGGTTTTTAGGTCTAATTGTGCAAATTTAAACATATTAATTTTGTTTTATCTGTTTACTTTTTATTAAAGAAATAAATCTTGCCTTTCAAGAGCTTTGAATGTCTTCTTGCTGGGATCGACTCTAAGTAAGAGTTCATTCAGCAGGTTGGCAACTCAGATCTGTGGATTATGTCTGTGTACTTCAGCACCCAGCGGAGGCGAGATACTTCTGTCACTCCAGTTAGCTACGACAGCGGTAGAGTTGCTGCCTCACAGCGCCAGAGGACCCGGTTCGAACCCGACCATGGGTGCTGTCAGCACGGAGTTTGTACTTTCTCCCCGGGACCAAGTGGGCTTTCCCCGGGTGCTCCGGTTTCTTCCCACACTCAAGGTTTGTAGGCTAGTTGGCATCGGTAAAAATTGTAAATTGTCCCTTGAGTGTGCAGGATAGTGCTAATGCACACAGTTCACTGGTCGGTGCGGACTCGGAGGGCCGAAGGGCCTGTTTCCGCGCTGTATCTCTAAACTAAACTACGAAGCTGAAGAGACGGGTACAATTACAATGTTTAAAAGAGGTTTGGACAGATACTGTTCATTGATAGGAAAGTTTAAGGGGAATATGGGCCAAACACATTGAAGACTTGTGCTAGAGAGCATGTTTCCATGCTCCATAAGTCTACAAGGGCGTAGCAATTCTTGCTATTGAGGGTGTGCAGCGTAGGTTTACTAGGTTAATTCCCGGAATGGCGGGGCTGTCATACGTTGAAAGATTGGAGCGGCTAGGCTTGTATACACTAGAATTAAAAAGGATGCGAGGGGATCTTATCGAAACATGTAAGATTATTAAGGGATTGGACACGTTAGAGGCAGGAAACATGTTCCCAATGTTGGACGAGTCCAGAACCAGGGGCCACAGTTTAAGAATAAGGGGTAGGCCATTTAGAACGGAGATGAGGAAAAACTTTTTCAGTCAGAGAGTTGTGAATCTGTGGAATTCTCTGCCTCAGAAGGCAGTGGAGGCCAAGTCTCTGAATGCATTCAAGAGAGAGCTAGATAGAGCTCTTAAGGATAGCGGAGTCAGGGGGTATGGGGAGAAGGCAGGAACGGGGTACTGATTGAGAATGATCAGCCATGATCACATTGAATGGCGGTGCTGGCTCGAAGGGCTGAATGGCCTCCTCCTGCACCTATTGTCTATTGTCTATTGACTCTGTGACAAACACATTTCTGCACAGATATTTCTTATGGATCTCGTTCTGAGCATTTTTCAGGCATACTTTCACTCCGGTGGAATCACGACAGATCAATCTGCTCCTTTTTCCAACAGCAGTGTCACCAGAAATAAATGGACCAATTTATGCCCTGATGGAAATATCTCCAGCTGCTTTCGTGGCCAGATTTATGGGTGAGGTCTGGCTCAGAAAATCTGACAACATCCCTGGGCACCCAGTGACACTGAAGCATCTTTTGATTTGGACTGATGATGTGACCGTTCACTTTAGTTTAGATTTAGTTTAGAGATACAGCGCGGAAACAGGCCCTTCGGCCCACCGTGTCCGCACCGACCAGCAATGACTGCACATTAACACTGCCCTACACACGCACACACACACACACATGCACACGCACACGCACATGCGCACACGCACACGCACACGCACGCGCACGCGCACGCGCACACACACACACACACACACACACACACACACACACACACACACACACACACACACACACACACACACACACACACACGACAATTTTTACATTTACACCAAGCCAATTAACCTACAAACCTGCACGTCTTTGGAGTGCGGGAGGAAAACGAAGATCTCAGAGAAAACCCACGCAGGTCATGTGGAGAACGTACAAACTCCGTACAGACAACGCCCGTAGTCGGGATCGAACCCAGGTCTCCGGCGCTGCAAGCGCTGTAAGGCAGCAACTCTACCGCTGCGCCACCGTGGCCACTTGTTTAAAATAAGAATAGAACGATCACTTATGAGTCTATCCCGGATCGATGGTGGACAAAAATCTACCAGAGACATGGGTTACTATTAAAATACTTGTACTTGTGCTTCAACACCAGCTTAAGCGCTCAACCAAGAAAACCAAGCTCAAAGCCAAAGTAGCATCTAAAATGATTATATCAACTTATGCCAAGGACAATAACTAACTCCATATGCAATAATCAGCTACCTACATGTTAACAAGCACTTTTATTTTAAACTGATCGTGTAGATGCAAGTAGATCACTGGGATTATCATGTGGGCACCTTCCTGCACTGGTGTTTCGTTGTTAGGCCCACGACTGGAATATGGTTGCCAACTGTCCCGTATTAGCCAGGACATCCTGTACATTGGGCCAAATTGGATTGTCCTGTACGGGACTGCCCTTGTCCCGTATTAGGCCCGGGGAGGCACTGTAAGCCCAGACATTGTAGGCCCGGACACTGTAGGCCCGGACACTGTAGGCCCGGACACTGTAGGCCCGGACACTGTAGGCCCGGACGCTGTAGGCCCGGACGCTGTAGGCCCGGACGCTGTAGGCCCGGACGCTGTAGGCCCGGACACTGTAGGCCCGGACACTGTAGGCCCGGACACTGTAGGCCCGGACACTGTAGGCCCGGACACTGTAGGCCCGGACACTGTAGGCCCGGACACTGTAGGCCCGGACACTGTAGGCCCGGTCACTGTAGGCCCGGACACTGTAGGCCCGGACACTGTAGGTCCGGAGGCCCGGGTGCCGCCTGACGGAGGTTGCATAGCAATCCGCCTCCCGGCCCAGGAGGCCGCTGTTATGTTCAACACGGCATAAAGATAAAGTACACTCACACGTTAGTTGCCTGAATCACACCAGCCTTTATTTACCCAGCATTCCTAGCTCAAGGAACGCCCACTCATTAACATGGCACATGAATATGCATGAATACATTACACTGCTCTCCCTTTTTTAAAAGTATTAAATCCAAGTACTCACTGAATTTTGTGTATCAACCACAATAGTCTTTTCTAACTCACTTTCAGATGAATACTCAGGGATTAGGAATTCATGCTCAGTTTTCGGTTCGTCTTTGGCTGGAATCATTTGATCCACGTGAACACTTTTGATCTTGTCTCCAACATCCACTAAGTATCTTTTTGTTCCACACACTTCCACTATTTTCCCAACATCCCATTTGTCTCGACTGGACTTGTTGGGAGGACTGAGCACACGAACTTGCTCATCTGGCTTGAAGTTCCTCTCCTTTTTGTGGAAGTCAAAGTGGTGTTTTTGACTTAACTGTTTTTGCTCAACTCTCGAGGCCAAATTGGGTTGAACTAGACTTAGGCGTATTCTTAGCCTTCTCTTCATCAACAGTTCTGCAGGTGAATAACCCGTAGTTGTGGTGAAGTTCTGTACTTCAGCAAGAAACTAGCCAAACGATGTTTCATGCTGAGCTTTGAACTACCCTGCAAAACCTGTTTCTTGAGAGCCTCTTTGACTACTCTAACAGACCTTTCCGCTGCCCCATTGGAGGCTGGATGGTATGGAGGAACAAGTGTGTGTTTTACCCCGTTACGCTGCATGAACTGTTTGAACTGTTCTGAACGAAACTGAGGTCCGTTATCAGAAACAAGTTCTTCTGGTAAACCATGACATGCAAAAATTGATCTCAATTCGTCTATGGTACGCTCAGCAGTAGTGCTTGACCCCATATGCTTAGCCTCAATCCATTTGGAATGACTATCTACTAGCACCAGAAAATTATCATTACCCTTTTCACAAAGGTCTACGTGAACTCTCTGAAACGGTCTACTTGGCCATGACCAGGGTTGCAGTGGTGTTTTTGGTGGTTTACTGCGGCAATCTTGACACACGCTACATTTGCTCACCAGTGACTCAATGTCACTGTCTATACCAGGCCAATACACAAAACTTCTAGCAATTGACTTCATGCTAACTATGCCAGGATGTTCGGCATGAAGTTCGTACATAATCTTGTTTCTTAAAGACTCTGGTACAACCACTCTATAACCCCACTTTATGCATCCCTGCTCGCATGATAATTCGTGTCGTCGATTATAGAAAGGCTTCAGTTCCGAGTTTGATCCACTCTCGACTTCAGTCCAACCATTCAATGTCTGTTCATAAACACTCTTCAGCACAGTGTCCTTCACTGTTTCAGCTGCAATTTCTGTTGCAGTCACTGGAAAGTCTTCATCTACGACTTGCAGTGTGTAGATTGAGTTCTCGCTTCCCACATCAGAGTTCTCATGGGGCAATCGGGACAACGCATCTGCGACTGCGTTGCATTTGGAGCTTCTGTACTCCACCTTGTAGTCATACTGGGACAACAGAATTGCCCAGCGCTGCATCCTTGATGCCGCCATGGAAGGTATAGCTGACTTAGGACCCAGTATCGTGAGTAGTGGTTTGTGATCAGTCACAAGGGTGAATGGTCTGCCAAGAAGAAACTGGTGGAATTTCTTGATTCCGAACACAATGCTGGGTGCTTCCTTCTCTATCTGTTCATCAACAACTTGGTTGATTGTGACTTTGTAGTTACAGCATAGTCGAACAGTTTTGTCAGCCTTAAGCACAGCCACAACTGGCGTTGCCCAGTTGCTCTGGTCTGTCTTCACGAGTACTCCATTCCGCTCCAACCTGTTGAGTTCTTCCTCCACTTGTTGCTTTAGCGCATATGGTACCGGTCTTGGTCGATAATATACAGGTGTCGCATCTTGCTGCAGTCGAATGTGTGCAGAGTATCCTGTTATTCCCGTGTAACTGTCAGCAAATATTTCAGCGTGTTTGCTAACGACATTTTCAAGACGTGATTTGGACACATCAATGCTGAAAATGTTCTTCCAGTCTAATTTTATTTTACGCAGCCAATCCTTTCCAAGGAGGGTCGGTTTATTTCTGTAGCTGGCCACTATGATGGGCAGTGTTACTGACTGTCCATTACACTGAACTTCGCAATCCATTTGTCCGCACGTCTCCAAGGCTTCCCCCGAGTAGGTTCTCAGCTTGACCTTACTCTCGGACAATGGTGTCTGTGAGAACTTTGTTTCATACAGGTCTTTGCTCATGACCGAACAGTCAGCTGCCGTGTCAATGCACATATCAATTAACTGTTCATTAACCAATAGTTTAATTCGAAAGTCCTTGTCTTGGCTGGTTGTAGGCTTATTGACATCAGTTGCATGAATGATGTACAACCCAAGTTCATTGTCATTCGGGTTCATCTCTAAGTTGTGAACTCCTTTCTGGTGTTGTCGTGTGTTTCCCACTGTAAGCTTGGCCCGACATGCTGAGGCGATATGACCTTTCTTCTGGCAGTTATAGCACTTAGCTGTTTTGAACTGGCAGGATTGGGATGGGTGATTACCGTTGCAACGATAACAACTGGCTGCACTCGGCTCCCCGCCATATTTCGGTTTCAGTTTGGCCCTAGGCGCTGCTTTGTGAGTATACACGGCCACTGCAGTATGTGGTGAACGAAACTCGCGAGCATTCTTTGATGCCATCTCCATCGTAGTAGCAATCTTGCATGCTATCTCAAACGTAAGATCAGGAGTGCTCATGAGTCTGGACTGAATTCGTTCGTCCACTAGACCACAAACAAATCTGTCGCGTAGTGCGCGTTCAAGAAAGGCTCCAAAGTTACAGTGCAACGTTAACTTTTTCAAGGCAACAATGTACTCACTAATTGTCTCGTTTTGCTTCTGGTTTCTCGTGCCGAATTTGTAGCTTTCTGCAATTTCCAGAGGCTTTGGGTTGAAGTGCTCCTCCAACTTCTTTATAATATCACAGAATGGCACATCTTTTGCCTTTATGGGCGCAAGGATATTCACGAGTGTGCCGTACACTTCAGGTCCGATCACCGTGAGCAGAATCGCTTTCATGCGTTCACGAACGACCCTGTTTGTTGCAGCCACTACCTCTCCTTCACCACTGGTCTCCGTGATGTTGTTTGCCATGAAGAACATGTTTGCTCTCTCCATATATGAGCTGAACGGCTCTCTACTTTTGTCAAAGATGCCCAGGCCTCCGATATAGCCCGTGGATGCCGCCATTTTGTCCCTCTCTTTTTTTTTCCCTTTGCACAAGCTCAGATTTCCTGCCTGTTCTGGTGTAGCAAAGCACCTAAAACTTAGCAGTATAAAAGCTATGCAAAACAAACTCAGTCTCCTCCACAATCCCGTCCTTGTCGCCAATTTTGTTATGTTCAACACGGCATAAAGATAAAGTACACTCACACGTTAGTTGCCTGAATCACACCAGCCTTTATTTACCCAGCATTCCTAGCTCAAGGAACGCCCACTCATTAACATGGCACATGAATATGCATGAATACATTACAGCCGCCATTGGCGGAGCGGGAGCACGTGGCCGCTGGCTGGGTGAGGTCATGTGGGCCGTGGGGCGGTGACGTCACCTTGTCCCTTATTTGGGAGTGAGATAGTTGGCAACCCTATTCTGGAGTCCCAGAACAACCCCCCCTCAATATCTTTCTATCTATCCAGAGATGCTGCCTGTCCCACTGAGTTACTCTAGCATTTTGTGTCTGTCTTCGGTTTAAACCAGCATCTGCATTTGCTTCAAACGCACCCCCTCAACACCTACTCTCACCAACTATGCAATCAGTTTCTACTACAGTAAATAAAGGAAACGACAGACGATTAATTCACTCCAACAAATGCTAAACACTTGCATCCTATCTTCCACTTATCCTAACCCACCATTAAACTCGTAATGCCACAAATGAGTAGGTTGTCACTTAAATTCACCTTATTTTGCCATTTCAAATGCTTGTAAGTCAAAACAAAATGACGTTCTTCATTGATGTCACTCAGTGGCTGGGATCTGTACACCTCACGCTGCCTCGGCAAGGCCAGCAGCATAATCAAGGACACGTCTCACCCCAGTCGGTCACTCCCTCTTCTCCCCTCTCCCATCGGGCGAAAGGTATAAAAGTGTGAAAACGCACACCTCCAGATTCA
The DNA here is from genome assembly GCF_053455715.1 of Rhinoraja longicauda. NCBI lineage: Eukaryota > Metazoa > Chordata > Chondrichthyes > Rajiformes > Arhynchobatidae > Rhinoraja > Rhinoraja longicauda. The sequence continues at coordinate 25,435,282 of NC_135983.1, read as the reverse complement.
GGGACAGTTTCTTCCCAGATGTTATCAGACAACTGAATCACGCTACCAACAACAAGGGAACAGTTGTGAGCTAATATCTATCTCATTGGAGACCTTTGGACTTTACTGGACTTTATTTTGCACTAAACGCCATTCACATTATTCCCTTTATCATGTATCTGTACATTACGACTGGCTCGATTGTAATCATGTATTAGTTAGCACGCAACAAAAAATAGGGTAGTGTTAGTGTGCGGGCATCGCTGGTCGGTGCGGACTCGATGGGCCGAAGGGCCTGTTTCCACACTGTATCTCTAAATAAAACAAAAAAAACTAAACCTGAAGGTCATGGGCTTAGGAGGGGGTGCAAGTGATGGCAAATGTGGAACAGTGAAGGAGAGCAAATAAGTATCTTAAGGATAGCGGAGTCAGGGGGTATGGGTAGAAGGCAGGAACGGGGTACTGATTGTGAATGATCAGCCATGATCACATTGAATGGCGGTGCTGGCTCGAAGGGCCGGATGGCCTACTCCTGCACCTATTGTCTATTGTCTATAAGTAGATAAATTAAAGTGTCCTGCTGAGTGAAGCTCTTAACACAATGCCAAGCCCTGCTTAAAGAAGGCACTTAGAAACATAGAAACATAGAATATAGGTGCGGGGGGAGGCCATTCGGCCCATAGATTTATCTGGCTGAATTTGAGCATTGATATTGAGATGAAATGCTTAGCCTAGCTCTAATTTCAGTACAAAGCCAAATTATAATTATGTGGCACAGAAGTTAATGTTGCGACTCACATTTTGTTTATTGATGACAAACTCATCACGAGATTCAAAGCAAACTCAGGTTATTACTGAGCGAGTGTGTTTCCCACGATAAAATTACACGTTAAATAAATTACCAAACGATTCTTAAGCTGCTTTAACCTTTCTGCACATTTCAAGAGAAGGAAGGGAGCACGCCAGGTAATGTCAGTGATGATATTAAACGCAGTAGGCTACTCAATAGCGCAATTTTAATGCCATTATCGGCAGTATTTTATGCTCTTGGAGATTTTTTAGTAAAATGCAGAAAATTATCCTTGCTGATTTCTCAAACTCATCCTGAGCAACCAATTCTTCGGCATAAATAACCACGGGAAACAAGAATCTTTCATATAATAAATTAACAAATGGATTGATAAATGTCGTTATCACAAAGTAATTTCATGATTTGGTCCTAATCATAGAGTCATAGAGTGAAACAGCGTGGAAACAGGCCCTTCGGCCCAACTTGCCCACCATCAGCCAACATGTCCAATCTACACTGGGACCACCTGCCTGCGTTTGGACCATATCCCTCCAAACCTGTCCTATCCATGTACCTGGAAACATGTTCCCAACGTTGGGGGAGTCCAGAACAAGGGGCCACAGTTTAAGAATAAGGGGTAGGCCATTGAGAACTGAGATGAGGAAAAACTTTTTCAGTCAGAGAGTTGTGAATCTGTGGAATTCTCTGCCTCAGAAGGCAGTGGAGGCCAATTCTCTGAATGCATTCAAGAGAGAGCTGGATAGAGCTCTTAAGGATAGCGGAGTCAGGGGGTATGGGGAGAAGGCAGGAACGGGGTACTGATTGAGAATGATCAGCCATGATCACATTGATTGGCGGTGCTGGATCGAAGGGCCGAATGGCCTCCTCCTGCACCTATTGTCTATTGTCTATTGTCTATTACCTGTCTAGTTGTTTCTTAAGTGTTGTGAGTCTCTGCCGCACGTACCTCCTCTGGCAGCTTGTTCCGTACACCCAACGCCCTCTGTGTGAAAAAGTTACCTCTTGTTTTTATGTTGTTGTTATCATAAAAAAATTAATTGTGCTGCACGGTGGCGCAGCGGTAGAGTTGTTGCCTTGCAGAGCCAGAGACCTGGCTTTGATCCTGACTACGGGTGCTGTCTGTATGGAGTTTGTACGTTCTCCCCGTGACCTGCGTGGGTTTTCTCCGAGATGTTCAGTTTCCTCCCACACCATGTGGGAGGTGGTGGAGGGGGGGAGTTGGGGGTAACTTTTTTTCAATCTCTTACATCGACGAGGATGCGATTTTCTTCCGTATCGTATCTCCGTCCCGACTGCGGCCTAACGTCGTGGAGTTGGCGGCCTTTCCTGGAGACCGGCCCGGCGCTCCAAGCCGCGGGAGTCTGCGGCACTTTAACATCGCGGAGCTTGCGATCCCTTTGCCGGAGATCAAAGCTCCAACCGCGGGGCCTGTGGACTTTATCATCGTGGATCCCGTGGTCTCTGGTAAGAAGAGGCCGACTAGGGAGCTCCACGCTGCGGAGAGAGTTTCAACCGCCCCGACGCGGGAGTTTCGATCACCCCGACGGGGGCTTCGATCTTCGGCTGCGGGGGCTTTGATGGCCCTGACTGCAGACGGTTCGACAGCCCCGACCGCAGGAGAACAAAGAGGAAGAAGGTTGGACACTGGAATTTAGAAGGATGAGAGGATACACTGGAATTTAGAAGGATGATAGGAGATCTTATCGAAACGTATAAGATTATTAAGGGGTTGGACACGTTAGAGGCAGGAAACATGTTCCCAATGTTGGGGGAGTCCAGAACAAGGAGCCACAGTTTAAGAGTAAGGGGTAGGCCATTTAGAACTGAGATGAGGAAAAACGTTTTCAGTCAGAGAGTTGTGAATCTGTGGAATTCTCTGCCTCAGAAGGCAGTGGAGGCCAATTCTCTGAATGCATTCAAGAGAGAGCTAGATAGAGCTCTTAAGGATAGCGGAGTCAGGGGATATGGGGAGAAGGCAGGAACGGGGTACTGATTGAGAATGATCAGCCATGATCACATTGAATGGCGGTGCTGTCTCGAAGGGCCGGATGGCCTCCTCCTGCACCTATTGTCTATTGTCTATTGATTTTATTGCCTTCCATCACAGTGAGGAATGGGGAATCCACTGTGATGGATGTTTATGTTAACTTTTATGTGGTTGTGTGTCTTGTTGCTTTTCACTTAGTATGGCTGTATGGGCACTCAAATTTCACTGCACCTTAGTTGGTACATGTGACAATAAACTGACGTTGAGATCTTGTATTCCCAATCCCAATAACAGGCTGAAAGATAACTGCAATATCGGCAGTACAAAGTCAAATATTTTTTTAAATTTTACAATCATTTGAATTCACCAACACGAAGAAGGCAGCAAATGCACTAAAAATTAGTGATTAAAAAATTAGATAATTTGAATTGAATAACTCGACTCAAACAGATGCAGATAATTGGTCTGTGAAGAATTAATATTACAATGGGAAAGTCATGCTCTGAAAAATAATACCATTAAGATTTTTCTAAAAATTAATAATTTGCATCTCCTTTCGTCGAAGCACATGGACATATTAATTTTATGGTCTCTTTATGACATTTAATCTGGAGCCCAAATGTCAAATTAGCATGTCTAAAACGATCTTCTCGTGCTTAAAAATCTATGTTAAAATTTGAGTGTGATGGTATGGATCTTTAATTTTGTGCACTCAAGTATAATACGATCAAAATGATAAAAACCATTCTCATTTGAAATGTGACTCGACATTCACTGAGCTTTAACTCAAGAATCCAGAGGCACAGTCAGGAGATTGGCGCCGTTCGGAGATTAAAAAAGTAAGAATAGTTAACCTTTTGTTCAACTAATATTCCTTGTTTTGCTCCAGAGAAGCACATTTTCTGACTTAATTTTGACTGGGCTCATGTGTATTTTGTGGCACTGAAACCAACATAATAATTCAGAGCAGAGCTGCCAACCAACAGTTTATTTGATTTAAGCACAAAGAAAAACAGGCGCTAGATAATTTGTGACAGAAAAATGCTCGGAGAAACATAGTCACGTAGAAAATAGGTGCAGGAGGAGGCCATTTGGCCCTTCGAACCGGCACCGCCGTTCATTGTGATCATGGCTGATCATTCACAATCAGTAACCCGTGCCTGCCTTCTCCCCATATCCCTTGATTCCGCTAGCCCCTAGAGCTCTATCTAACTCTCTTTTAAATCCATCCAGTGAATCGGCCTCCACTGCCCTCTGTGGCAGAGAATTCCACAAATTCACAACTCTCTGGGTGGAAAAGCTTTTTCTCATCTCAGTTCTAAATGGCCTCCCCTTTGTTCGTAGACTGTGGTCCCTGGTTCTGGACTCCCCCATACATTGGGAACATTTTTCCTGCATCTAGCTTGTCCAGTCCTTTTATAATTTTATACGTCTCTATGAGTTGGATGTGGTACTGGACTTTGCAAGCAACGTCAGGACCGAAACTCCTCAGTGGGCCTGCCGGCTGGGCTTTGTGTGCAGTCCCTAGAACTTATAGACAATAGACAATAGGTGCAGGAGGAGGCCATTCGGCCCTTCGAACCATCACCACCATTCAATGTGATCATGGCTGATCATTCACAATCAGTACCCCGTTCCTGCCTTCTCCCCATACCCCCTGACTCCGCTATCCTTAAGAGCTCTATCCAGCTCTCTCTTGAATGCATTCAGAGAATTGGCCTCCACTGCCTTCTGAGGCAGAGAATTCCACAGATTTACAACTCTCTGAGTGAAAAAGTTATGAACTTATAAGTCATTATAAATGTAGAGTTCTTAACTTGAACTTAAAGGCTGAGCTGAAGTGTGAGCCTGCGAATTCCATTAATTCTTGCTGAACTTATGCCTGGAGAGGACATGTGGGTCACAGAGTAAAACAGCATGGGAACAGTTTCAGTTTCAGTTTTAGTTTAGTATTGAGGTACAGTGAAAAGCTTTTGTTGCGTGCTAACCAGTCAGTGGAAAGACAATACTTGGTTACAATCGAGCCATTTGCAGTGTACAGATACATGATATGGGAATAACAGTCAGTGCAAGGTAAAGCCAGTAAAATACAATCTAACCGGGGGTCACCAGTGAGGTAGATGATAGTTCAGGACTGTTCTTCGGCCCGAGTCGTCCATGGCAACCATCTACCAGCATTTCATCCATGTCTCCTGATACCTTCCTCATCCATATAAGGGCAGCACAGTGGAGTTGCTGCCTTACAGTCGATCCCGACTACGGGCGCTGTCTGTACGGAGTTTGTACGTTCTCCCCGTGACCTGAGTGGGTTTTCTCCGAGATCGTCGGTTTCCTCCCACACTCCAAAGACGTACAGCTTTGTAGGTTAATTGGCTTGGCGTAAGTGTAAAATGTCCCTAGTGTGTGTAGGATAGTGTTAGTGTGCGGGGATCGCTGGTCGGCGCGGACTCGGTGGGCCGAAGGGCCTGTCTCTAAGCTGTATCTCTAAACTAAACTAAAACTAAACTCTCACCAGCAAAATGGGTCAAATGTCCTTCATTTGTATTTAGTTCAGTTTAACTTAGAGATGCGAGCTGAGTCCGTGCCGCCCAGCGATCCCCGCACACTAACACTACCCTACATACACTGGGGACAGGTTACAATTACACCAAGCCAATTAACATACAATATGGGGGGAAACCGGAGCACCTGTGGATAACCCACGCAGGTCATGGGGAGAACGTAGAAACTCCATTCGTACAGCTCCCGTGGCCAGGATCGAACCCGGGTCTCTGGCGCTGCATGCGCTGTAGGACAGCAACTCCACCACTGTGCCTCGTGATGATTGCAAGCATATTGAAATTTCTATTATTCCATTATGCAGTTGGAAAAGCTGTGATCAAAAAACCATCGCCGACAGCTTAGTGACAAATGATAAGTGAGCTGCCCCATTTATTAAAGTACCCTCATTACAATTGTAAGCCACATATCCGAATTATATAATTTCCTAATGTTTTATGCCAGATAACATTCTGAGTAATCCATGCTTCCTTTTGATGTTCCACTTCCATCTCATTTACACAGCCGTTAAAGGCTCGGGTTACTAATTATCATCTGAAGATTCAGATGAAATGTTAACGAATAGTAACAGATAATAAGGGAGTGAGTGAAATATTTTCATTTCATTGGAAATGGCAGTGTATGTAGATTTTTTAGATTTAGATTTAGAGATACAGCGTGGAAACAGGCCCTTCGGCCCACCGAGTCCGCGCCGCCCAGCGATCCCCGCACATTAACACTATCCTACACACACTAGGGACAATTTTGACATTTGCCCAGCCAATTAACCTACATACCAGTACGTCATTGGAGTGTGGGAGGAAACCGAAGATCTCGGAGAAAACCCGCGCAGGTCACGGGGAGAAAGTACAAACTCCATACAGACGGCGCCCGTAGTCAGGATCGAACCTGAGTCTCCGGCGCTGCATTCGCTGTAAGGCAGCAACTCTACCGCTGCGCCACCGTGCCGCCCCTGTAAATGTGACCTCCAAATGGTCACCTCCAAATGGTCACCTCCAAATGGTCACCTCCAAATGGTCACCTCCAAATGGTCACCTCCAAATGGTCACCTCCAAATGGTCACCTCCAAATGGTCACCTCCAAATGGTCACCTCCAAATGGTCACCTCCAAATGGTCACCTCCAAATGGTCACCTCCAAATGGTCACCTCCAAATGGTCACCTCCAAATGGTCACCTCCAAATGAATTTGATAAGTGTAGATTTTCAGCGTTTGGTTTAGCTTAGTTTTGAGGTCCAGCGCGGAAACAGGACCTTTGTCCCACCGAGTCTGGATGTTTTCAAGAGAGAGTTAGATAGAGCTCTTAATGATAGCGGAGTCAGGGGGTATGGGGAGAAGGCAGGAACGGGGTACTGATTGTGCATGATCAGCCATGATCACGGTGAATGGCGGTGCTGGCTCGAAGGGCCGAATGGCCTCCTCCTACACCTATTGTCTATTGAGTCCACACCGACCCAGCAATCCCCGCACATTAACACTATCCTACACACACTAGGGACAATTTTACATTGATACCAAGCCAATTAACCAGCAAACCTGTACATCTTTGGAGTGTTTCCACATACATGTGACAATAGACATGTGTCTCTTGAACTACAAAATGAAAAAACAAATATGGACAGTAAAGTCCGTAAAGTCCCTGTAATGTAATTCCAGGTCTTATGAGACTCTTTACACAAAAAGAAGAATATTTGGTATGGTTCATAATTTTCATTTTCGTTATCTTTGCTTTTTATTCTTGGAACATTCATCTAAAGCAGGGAGATTAATTTGGATTCCATTTCTGTAAATTGAGGATAAGAACACAGAAATGATGAGCCCCTAACGAGTTGATCTTCCGTACATTACATTCGTGACAAAAGTAATTAACATTTTGTCAGCTAATAGCTTTTGGAGAAAAAAAAGCTGGTTGGAAGTGTATGTTTAAAGACAGGAAAGAGGATTATAGAAATCAGGAAACGCTTGGGTGTCTCTAACTTCCAGTTCTTAATATAGATATTTTAATGGGTTTGGTGGGCAGAGGGAGAAAAAAATTGAAACATTCAAACAAATTCTCTCTGCTATCATGAAGCTGTAAAATCCATCGTGTAGAATATCTGTGTTAAGTCATTCAACATACTGAATTAAGTTGACTTCAACAGAGCCAATTATCAGGAGGTTGTGCATTTCATGTAATTCATTTAGGCCTTATGACAAAAGACAAGTTTAGTTTAGTTTCGTTTGGAGGTACAGCGCGGAAACAGGCCCTTCGGCCCACCGAGTCGGTGTCGACCCGTGATCCCCGCACACTAACACCATCCTACACACACTAGGGTCAGTTCTACATTCACACCAAGCCAATTAATCTAAAAGCCTGTACGACTTTGGAGTGTGGGAGGAAACCGAATATCTCTGAGAAAACCCACTTGGTCACAGGGAAAACATACAGACAGCACCTGCAATCAGGATCGAACCCGGGACTCTGGCGCTGTGAGGCAGCAACTCTACCGCAGCGCCACCGTGCTGCCCCTCCTCGAACTGCTTTAGATAGGATTTTTATTCAACGATGTATGTAGGTATGTAGGTTAATTGACTGGGTAAATGTAAATGTAAAAATTGTCCCTAGTGTGTGTAGGATAGTGTTAATGTGTGGGGATCGCTGGGCGATGCAGACTTGTTGGGCCGAAAAGGCCTGTTTCCGCCCTGTATCTGAAATATGAAAATAAATAATAAAATAATATGATGTTCCATAGAGAGATGGAGAAAAGTCGTTGTTTCACAACAAAAGCATCGTTTCGCTTTCATACAGCTTGCTCCCCACACTGAATTGAATTTGATTGTAAGATGCAGCGTAGAAACAGGCCCAGCGGCCCACCGAGTCCACGTCGACCATCGATCACCTGTTCACACTAATTCTATGTTATCTAGGGTTGCCAACTGTCCCGTATTAGCCGGGACATTCCGTATTTTGGGCTAAATTAGTTTGTCCCGTACGGGACCGCCCTTGTCCCTTATTAGTGGGGTTGCCAACTTCCTCACTCCCAAGGAAGGGACAAAGGGTGACGTCACCGCCCCGCGCCCCCACGTGACCTCACCCAGCCAGCGGTCACGTGCTCCCGCTCCACCAATGGCGGCCGCCCGGGCCGGGAGCACGTGGCCGCTGGCTGGGTGAGGTCACATGGGGCGCGGGGCAGTGACGTCACCTTGTCCCGTATTTCGGAGTGAGGAAGTTGGCAACCCTAATGTTATCCCATTTTCACATCCACCCCATGCACACTTAGAACAACTTACAGGCAATTAACCTACAAACCTGTACGTTTTGGGGGATGTGGGAGGGAAACAGAGTACCTAGAGGAAACCCACTCTGTTATAGGGAGAACATGCAAACTCCACACTGACAGCACCCGACGTGTGGATGGATCGCGGATGTGCTGAAGGGCCTGTTTCATATTGTATCTCTCTAGGAAACTGAACCAAAACCTAACACCTATGGTTCAGTTTACCTCAGTTTAGAGATACACCAAGTCCACTCCTACCAGTGATCTCCCATACACGAGTTCCATTCTACTCACGAGGGACAATTTACAGGAGTCAATTGATCTACAAACCTACACATCTTTGGAATGTGGGAGGAAACCGGAGCACCCGGAGAAAACCCTGGCAGTCACAGAGAGAACATATCCCATGCGATGTCTAACAAAGGCCTTCTTAACTATGCTACCTTGCTGTGCTGCTGTCTTGGGGAGTCCTTGGACTTGTACACCTGGATCCATTTATACCTCAGTATTTCCCAGGTTCCTGCCATATCTTGTATTTATCCTTGCCTTGTTAGTAATCCCAAAGTGCAGCACTTAACATCTTTCAGTATTAAATTCCAACTGCTAATTAGTTTTTTTTTTAGTTTAGTTTGAGATACAGCGCGGAAACAGACCCTTCGGCCCACTGGGTCTGCACCGACCAGCGATCCCCGCACATTAACACTATCCTACACCCACCAGGGACAGTTTTTACATTTACCAAGCCAATTAACCTACAAACCTGTATGTCTTTGGAGTGTGGGAGGAAACCGAAGATCTTGGAGAAAACCCACGCAGGTCACGGGTAGAACGTACAAACTCGGTACAGACAGCACCCGCAGTCGGGATCGAACCCGGGTCTCTGGTGCTGCATGTCCTGTAAGGCACAACTCTACCGCTGTGCCACCATTTTTCAGCCCATTTTACCAACTTGAATCTCTTAGGCATGGCGGACTCTGGACATAATGTGTTTGAAGGTAGCGCTAATACAAAGAGGTGGCGATTGGCCGGCACGGACAAGTTGGGCCAAATGACCTTTTTTCCAATAGGTTTCTTTAACTCTATAATAGACCATTGGTTTATATTTCAGAGTTTGATAATCATCCTGGTGTCCATAGATCTTTAATGAAGTCAACTAATTAATGCTGATAGGGTGAAATGAAGTCCTCATGAAGCCAAGTGTTGCTGTTAAATCTTTGCCTTATTAACCAACACCGTTCAGACTCGTTTGTCTGCTTGACACAGATCATATTTATTTCAAGGTAAGAAACTCACGCTTGCCCTGCTGAATTCTTTTTAAAAATGTTGGTAAATGTCTGAGCGTGTGTTAATAATTTATGGGACCTGACTGATCAACTTCCTGCAAAGTACTCCTGATGTGGAAACTAGTCGTGGAAAGGGTTGTAAATTAACCATGGAAAGGTTTTCAAATTGGCTCAACCGCATTTTAAAGTGGGTAGATTGAATAGCAAAGTACAGTCGCCTTGTGGGACTGGGCCACCTGAGATGCAGAATCTGTGGTCAGCAATGCAGGCACAAAATGCCGGAGTAACTCAGCGGGTCAGGCAGCATCTCTGGAGGGAAGGAATGAGTGACGATTTGGGTTGAGACCCTTCTTCAGACTGATGTCAGGGGAGGGGGCGGGACAAAGTCTCTGGAGAGAAGGAATGGGTGACGTTTCGGGTCAAGACCCTTCTTCAGACTGATGTCAGGGGAGGGGGCGGGACAAAGAAGGGTCTCGACCCGAAACGTCACCCATTCCTTCTCTCCGGAGATGCTGCCTGACCCACTGAGTTGCTCCAGCATTTTGTGTCTACCTTCGATTTATTCCAGCATCTGCAGTTTTTTTTCTCTGCACACTGTAGTCAGGAATGGTGGTCTATGCACCAAAGATACTAGAGGAACAAGATGGACCACTCCGTTGAAATCGCCTATACTGAAGTGTAGTACGCAAAGGAGCCATTTTAGTAAGCAAAACCCGCCGTTCGCTCTGCCTCTCGCAGTGTAATCAGTGTTTTGGGGGGAACAGTATGTGTGATGATACCATTAAAATGCAGAATATATCTCATCTATCAATTCACAGATTTTTGTTATTTTTCTTTTCAAATGTTTCTGCAAGTTTCTGCCTGCTAAAATGGCGCCATGACGCACTATGGTTTTTAGGGTCGAGTGGTCTATCATGTTCCTCTAGTATCTTTGCTTTGCACCCAGTTATTGCATTCCTATCTGGGTACAAAGCTATTGATGGTTCAATTGTGTTTTTATTGTCACGTGTGCAAACACACAGTGAAATTATTTTCTGGCATTCAGCACAGTGCGGTATTCCCATACCCAAGCACATCCTCGATTAGCATGTGTACAGAAGTAGTCTCCGGGTTAATTGGCTTGGTAAATGAAAAATTGTCCCTAGTGGGTATAGGATGGTGTTAATGTACCGGGATCGCCGGTCAGCGCGGACCCGGTGGGCCGAAAGGGCTTGTTTCCGCGCTGTATCTCTAAACTAAACTAAGTAGGAGGCCGCCTGAGACTGAGATGGCAAACTTGTGAGAATTGAGCTGAAATGCCTGGGGCAATGCTGGGAACCATTGATATAATTATTTGCCAGGGACATTGAAGGAAGGAGGAGGTTCGCCATTGTCCTTTCAGGGTACATTCCAGGCTAAACTATTTCAAGTATTTACAGCTCGTCCATTTTGACAGATATATTCTTTTTTTATAAAGCAAAAATTACCACAGACCCTATCTCATCGTGGATTAGGTCCACGCCAACCAGCGATCATTAGCACCATCCCTGCACACCAAGGGCAATTTACAGAAGCAAATTAACCTCCAAACCTGTACGTCATTGGAGTGTGGGAGGAAACCGGAGCAGGCGGAGAAACCGGGGAGAACGTGCAAACTCCGTACAGACAGCACCCATAGTCGGGATCGAACACGGGTCCCTGGCACTGCAAGGCAGCAACTCTACCGCTGCGCCACCGTGCCTCCCCGCACTATTGCTACTGAGAGCGGTGAATCTGTGGAATTCTCTGCCACAGAGCGTAGTTGAGGCCAGTTCATTGGCTATATTTAAGAGGGAGTTAGATGTGGCCCTTGTGGCTAAAGGGATCAGGGGGTATTGAGAGAAGGCAGGTACGGGATACTGAGTTGGATGATCTGCCATGATCATATTGAATGGTGGTGCAGGCTCGATGGATCGCCTGGCGTGGGGGAGTTGAGATTCCCCCCCCCCCCCCGCCCCCAATGTAGGAGCTTGATCGCCCTGATACGGAGGGCCTGACCGCCGGCTACGGGAGTCTAGATCGTCCCGTCAACAGAAGGTTCGAGGCCCCCGACCGCTGGAGGACAAAGAAGGGAAGAGATTGAACTATTTTTCGCCTTCCATCACAGTGAGGAATGTGGAGGAGTCACTGTGGTGGATGTTCATGTTAAAATGTATGTCCTGTTGCTTTGTATTGGTATGACCGTATGGCAAATGAAATTCCTCGTATGTTGCAAAACATAATTGGCTAATAAAGTGTGATTATGATTATGAAATAGACTGATGTAATTTGCATTCGTACCCACAACGATATGCCAGAAATTATTTCATCTTAAGTCTTGAGCAAAGTACAACTGTTTGGTTTATTTTAGTTCACCTTTTGCTATTAGTTAATTTCTGGAACTTGAGGATGGGGTTACTAATTTTTAAGTGCTTAAGATAATTTGAATGACCGTTGTCATAACTTAAAAGCAACTTAGAGGTGAATGGTCAAATGTTTTGTTTAGAGATTCACTGAGGAAACGGGACCTTCATCCCACGAGTCTGCGCCAACCAGCAATCCCCGTACACTCGCGCTACCCTACACACAAGGGAAGATTTGTAATTGTACCGAAGACACTTAACCTACAAGCCTGTACGTCTTTGGGGTGTGGGAGGAAACCGGAGTGCCCGGAGAAAGCCCACGCGGGTCACGGGGAGGACGTGCAAACTCCATACAGACGGCATCCGTGGTTAGGGGTGCCAACTCTCTCACTCCCAAATAAGGGACAAGGTGACGTCACCGCCCCGCGCCCCACGTGACATCACCCAGCCAGCGGCCACGTGCTCCCGCTGCACCAATGGCGGCTGCCCGGGCCGGGAGGCGGGTTGCTATCTCCGTTAGACGGCGCCTGGGCCTCCGGACCTAGACTGTCCAGGCCGGCAGTGTCCGGGCCTGCAGTGTCCGGGCCTGCAGTGTCCGGGCCTGCAGTGTCCGGGCCTGCAGTGCCCGGGCCTGCAGTGTCCAGGCCTGCAGTGTCCGGGCTTACAGCGTTCCTTGGGCCTGCAGTGTCCGGGCCTGCAGTGTCCGGGCCTGCAGTGTCCAGGCCTGCAGTGTCCGGGCCTACAGTGTTCCTTGAGCCTGCATTGTCCGGGCCTGCAGTGTCCGGGCCTGCAGTGTCCAGGCCTGCAGTGTCCGGGCCTACAGCGTTCCTTGGGCCTGCAGTGTCCGGGCCTGCAGTGCCCGGGCCTGCAGTGTCCAGGCCTGCAGTGTCCGGGCCTACAGCGTTCCTCGGGCCTAACTCGGGACAAGGGCGGTCCCGTATGGGACAAACCAATTTAGCCCAAAATACGGGATGTCCCGACTAATAAGGGGAAAGTTGGCAACCCGATCCATGGTCGAGATCGAACCCGGGTCTCTGGCGCTGTAAGGCAGCGACTCTACCGCTGCGCCAATGTGCTGCCCATCAAGAGAAGTTAAATATAATTTTACTTTTCTAGGATTGACTGAAAATATACATTTTGAGATTGTTTTTGTGAGTTTCATGATACTTGCTTATTGTCACCGTTGTTTAGGAGCTGGAAGTTAATTGTAGTCGGCTAATGTAGACGTGTCAGCCTGTCAACGAACTGACATATTGCAATAATGACAGCGCTAATTCAAAAATTATATTGTTGTCATAACAGATGGATCTGAATGGTTTACTGAATGGAAGCGATTGTAAGATTTTGTAACAAGGTTTTGACGGTTGATTAAACTGCATGGTTCATAAGCCCGGGCTCACAAATATATGAGGAGTGTAACATTTAATAGAGAAAAAAATAATACCTTTCCCACTTGTGCTCCTTCAACAAAATAAAACATTGAATCGATTTGCATACTTATCATCTACTTCTTGTCATGTGCATTTTCATCCGCTTGTGTGTTGGTTAGAATTTGATAAGTGATAGGAATAGCATTAGGCCATTCGGCACATCACGTCTATTCTGCCGAAAGTAAACACAAAAAGCTGGAGTAACTCAGCGGGACAGGCAGCATCTCTGAAGAGAAGGAATGGGTGACGTTTCCGGTTGAGACCCTTCTTCAGTCTAGTTACTCCAGCTTTTTGTGCCAATCTTGGGTTTAAATCTTGGAATTCTCTGCCTCAGAAGGCAGTGGAGGCCAATTCTCTGAATGCATTCAAGAGAGCTGGATAGAGCTCTTAAGGATAGCGGAGTCAGGGGGGTATGGGGAGAAGGCAGGAACGGGGTACTGATTGAGAATGATCAGCCATGATCACATTGAATGGCGGTGCTGGCTCGAAGGGCCGAATGGCCTCCTCCTGCACCTATTGTCTATTGTCTATAAACCAGCATCTGCAGTTCCTTCCTACACAAAGTCTACTCTGCCATTCAATCGTGGCTGATCTATCTCTCCATCCTAGCCCCATTCTCCTGCCTTCTCCCCATAGTGACCCCAGTGGAAGAGGAGGTGGGGGTAATCAGCAGTAGTAGAACCATCAAGCACAAGCCTGTTTGTTAGAGAGCGCGACACTAACACAGTTTGGGAAGGGCACCTGCAAATCTGCCAGCGGCTTTCCATCGAGGGTCGAGAGTGTTTCATGTCTCAGAAAGAACGATGAAATTCTTGCTTGCAGCTGCACAACAGAATATGTTGCAAACAATATTTAAAAAAATTAAAAAGTATGTATTCAGAGCCAAGTTGGAGGTTGTGGTGTTTAATAGCCTGATGGCTATGGTGAAGAAGCTATTCCTAAACCAAGGAAGTTACAGTTTTCAGGCTCCTGTGCCTTTCCCGATGGCAGGAGTGAAATGTGTGTGGTGTGGGTCTTTGATGATGCTGGCTACCTTTATGAGGCAGCGGTTCCTGTAAATCCATTCGATGGTGGGGAGGTCAGGCCCCTCGATGGACCGGGCAGTGACCACCACATTTTTGGAGACTTCTTTGCTCCTCCCTTTCCAAATTTACCTATTTCCTTGCGATTGGTTTTGTTGGATATCGTCTGCTGAACAATCCACCTGTTGTGCAATTCCCACAATTTGTTGCTTGAGTACAGAGGAGGATATCTGCCACATGGCTACCGCTAAACCCAAAACCAAATGAACTATCTCTTCGGGTCAGGGGGCAGAGACTTCTATTTTGCAACTCGTTTTAAACTTTTGTTATCACTGTCACCAGAAATGAC
Source organism: Rhinoraja longicauda (assembly GCF_053455715.1). NCBI lineage: Eukaryota > Metazoa > Chordata > Chondrichthyes > Rajiformes > Arhynchobatidae > Rhinoraja > Rhinoraja longicauda. The sequence goes on along the minus strand of NC_135983.1, from coordinate 25,420,246 downwards.
ATCCGAAAGAGAGAGAAATGAAAGAGACAGATACTTCTATTTTACTGTTCCTCAGCTGAAGGCAGAAATACCAAGGAGGTAATTAATTTGCTTCAATATTTTGTTTGACACTGCAGACAGCCTGGCAGAAGACATAAAACATTTTTATACTGTCGTGGGATGTGATGCCTTTGGGTATAAGAAGGGGAAACGTTACTGGTTCAAACAGTTGCAAAATACAGGAAACTAATATTTTGACCATCATGAACTGGGGCGGCACGGTGGCGCAGCGGTAGAAACATAGAAACATAGAAAATAGGTGCAGGAGTAGGCCATTCGGCCCTTCGAGCCTGCACCGCCATTCAATATGATCGTGGCTGATCATCCAACTCAGTATCCCGTACCTGCCTTCTCTCCAACCCCCTGATCCCTTTAGCCACAAGGGCCACATCTAACTCCCTCTTAAATATAGCCAATAAACTGGCCTCAACTACCTTCTGTGGCAGAGAATTCCACAGATTCACCACTCTCTGTGTGAAAAAAAAGTTCTCATCTCGGTCCTAAAAAACTTCTCCCTTATCCTTAAACTGTGACCTCTTGTTCTGGACTTCCCCAACATCGGAAACAATCTTCCTGCATCTAGCCTGTCCAACCCCTTAAGAATTTTGAAAGTTTCTATAAGATCCCCCCCCTCAATCTTCTAAATTCCAGCGAGTACAAGCCGAGTCTATCCAGTCTTTCTTCATATGAAAGTCCTGCCATCCCAGGAATCAATCTGGTGAACCTTCTCTGTACTCCCTCTATGGCAAGAATGTCTTTCCTCAGATTAGGAGACCAAAACTGTACGCAATACTCCAGGTGTGGTCTCACCAATGCCCTGTACAACTGCAGCAGAACCTCCCTGCTCCTATACTCAAATCCCCTCGTTATGAATGCCAACATCCCATTCGCTTTCTTCACTGCCTGCTGCACCTGCATGCCTACTTTCAATGACTGGTGTATCATGACACCCAGGTCTCGTTGCATCTCCCCTTCTCCTAATCGGCCACCATTCAGGTAATAGTCTGCTTTCCTGTTCTTGCCACCAAAGTGGATAACCTCACATTTATCCACATTATACTGCATCTGCCATGCATTTGCCCACTCACCTAACCTATCCAAGTCACGTTGTAGCCTCCTAGCATCCTTCTCACAGCTAACACTGACCCCCAGCTTCGTGTCATCCGCAAGAGTTGCTGCCGCACAGCGCCAGAGACCCGGGTTCGATCCTGTCTGTACGGAGTTTGTTCATTCTACCCGTGACCCGTGTGGCTTTTCTCCGTTTCCGTCCACACGCCAAAGACGTACAGGTTTGCAGGCTAATTGGCTTGGTGTAAATGTAAATATTGTGTGTGGGGATCGCTGGTCGGCGCGGACTCGGTGGTCCGAAAGGGCCTGTTTCCGCGCTGTATCTCTAAACTAAAATAAAGACAAATACTTCTGTTTTACTGTTCAGAAGCTGAAGGCAGAAATACCAAAGAGGTTATTAATTTGCTTCAATATTTTGTCTGACTCCACTGACGCCCTGGCATAAAACATTTTTATACTGTCGTGGGATGTGTTGCCTTTGGGTATAAGAAGGGAAAATAATAGTGGTTCAGGCAGTTGCAAATTATAGGAAACTACATTGAACTGTGTGTCAAAAGACCATGATCACGATAGGATAAATGAAACATAGAAACATAGAAAATAGGTGCAGGAGGAGGCCATTTGGCCCTTCGAGCCAGCACCGCCATTCATTGTGATCATGGCTGATCATCCACAATCAGTAACCCGTGCCTGCCTTCTCCCCATATCCCTTGATTCCACTAGCCCCTAGAGCTCTATCTAACTCTCTTTTAAATGCATCCAGTGAATTGGCCTCCACTGCCTTCTGTGGCAGAGAATTCCACAAATTCACAAAAAGTTTCTTCTCACCTCAGTTTTAAATGGCCCCTTTATTCTTAGACTGTGTTCTTTGGTTCTGGACTCCTGCAACATAGGGAACATTTTTCCTGCATCTAGCTTGTCCAGTCCTTTTATTATTTTATACGTCTCTATAAGATCCCCTGTCATCCTTCTAAACTCCAGTGAATACAAGCCTAGTCTTTGCCTCCCCTTTATTCTTAGACTGTAGCCCCTGGTTCTGGACTCCCCTAGGAGGCTCCCTAGTCTTTGCAATCTTTTCTCATATGACAGTCCCTCCATCCCAGGATTCACCTGGTGAACCTACCTTGCACTGCCTCAATAGCAAGGACGTCCTTCCTCAAATTAGGAGAGCAAAACTGCGCACTACTCCAGATGTGGTCTCACCAGGGCCCTACACAACTGCAGAAGGACTTCTTTACTTCTGTACTCAAATCCTCTTGTTATGAAGGTGAACAAAATTTTGCTGCAAGTGCTATCTCATTCAATAGAATTATTCAGGTCGGTGGTAGACACAAAATACTGGAGTAACTCAGCGGGACAGGCAGCATCTCTGGAGAGAAGGAATGGGTGACGTTTCAGGTCGAGACCCTTCTTCAGACTGATGAAGAAGGTTGGTGCTCCGGTTTCGTAGGTTAATCGGCTTGGTGTAAATCTACTGTAAATTGTCCCTGGTGTGTGTAGGATAGTGTTAGTAGGCGGGGATCGCCGGTCAGTGGGACAAAGGGCTTTTTTCCGCGCCGCATCTCTGACCTAAACTAATTGTTGACATCAATTCAGTGTTCTTTGTTTATCAGCGTTGACATCTGTGGAGGTTCTCAACCAGACCCAGTCCCAATCTAATATGTTTAACACTAAATCACAGTACCAGCCCACAATGTGTGTGTGTCTGCCTTCAACATTACAGATATGCGTTGGGTATTCAAGCCATTATTTTCGTAGGGCACATAATCACATTACAAGATATTGGGTTGGGGCGAAGAGGGACCCTCCAGTGAGTTGTAGACCCAGCTGTGCAGTTGAGGCAACGCTTTTACCCCTTGTATTACAATCAATCCCCTCTCCTGAGAGGGACATAAAATCCAGACGTACACTTTGCTGCGGTACTAATGGAGTATTGTGCTGCCTATTGATTGAAAATTTGAATTAAAGCTCCGCGTTCCTTTATATTTTATTTTTTGTATGGGCATAAATAATCCCACTGCAATGCTTTAAACAAGAACAGTTGTACAGGGCCCTGGTGAGACCACATCTGGAGTATTGTGTGCAGTTTTGGTCTCCTAATTTGAGGAAGGACATCCTTGCTATTGAGGCAGTGCAGCATAGGTTCACCAGGTTAATCCCCGGGATGGAGGGACTGTCGTATGAGGGAAAATTGGAAAGACTGGGCTTGTATTCACTGGAGTTTAGAAGGATGAGAGGGGGTCTTATAGAAACGTATAAAATTATAAAAGGACTGGACAAGCTAGATGCAGGAAAAATGTTCCCAATGTTGGGGGAATCTGGAACCAGGGGCCACAGTCTAAGAATAAAGGGGAGGCCATTTAAAACTGAGGTGAAAAAAAACTTTTTCACCCAGAGAGTTGTGAATTTGTGGAATTCTCTGCCACAGAGGGCAGTGGAGGCCAATTCGCCGGATGAATTTAAAAGAGAGTTAGATAGAGCTTTAGGGGCTAGTGGAATCAAGGGATATGGAGAGAAATCAGGCACGGGTTACTGATTGTGGATGATCAGCCATGATCACAATGAATGGCGGTGCTGGCTTGAAGGGCCAAATGACCTCCTCCTATACCTATTTTTTTATGTTTTCTATGTTTAACAAGGCATTCTCTGTTCATTTCTTTAAATAATACTTATTGCTTAGCCAGCGCTAAGAAAACTGTGCACTGAAGTACTAAGACTGGAGGGGGCTAACTTTGTGTCTCTATTTAGGGACAAGCCAAGCAATTACAGGTGACTGAAGCAGTAGGATCCTGACCAGAAACGTTGCCTATCCATAGAGTTGCCAACTGTCCCGTATTAGCCGGGACATCCCGTATTTTGGGCTAAAGTGGTTTGTCCTGTACGGGACTGCCCTTGTAACGTATTAGGCCCGGACACTGTAGGCCCGGACACTGTAGGCCCGGGCATTGTAGGCCCGGGCATTGTAGGCCCGGACAATGTAGGCTCGGACACTGTAGGCCCGAGCACTGTAGGCCCGGGGGGCACTGTAGGCCTGGACAGTGTAGGCCCGGACACTGCAGCCCGGGGGCCGCTGTAGTCCCGGACAGTGTAGGCCCGGGCGCCGCCTAACGGAGATTGCATAGCAACCCGCCTCCTGGCCCGGGCGGCCGCCATTGGTGGAGCGGGAGCACGTGGCCGCTGGCTGGGTGAGGTCACGAGGGGCGCGGAGCGGTGACTTCGCCCTTTGTCCCGTATTTTGGAGTGAGGAAGTTGGCAAGCTAGATGCAGGAAAAATGTTCCCAATGTTGGGGGAATCTGGAACCAGGGGCCACAGTCTAAGAATAAAGGGGAGGCCATTTAAACCTGAGGTGAAAAAAAACTTTTTCACCCAGAGAGTTGTGAATTTGTGGAATTCTCTGCCACAGAGGGCAGTGGAGGCCAATTCACTGGATGGATTTAAAAGAGAGTTAGATAGAGCCCTAGGGGCTAGTGGAATCAAGGGATATGGGGAGCAGGCAGGCACGGGTTACTGATTGTGGATGATCAGCCATGATCTCAATGAATGGCGGTGCTGGCTTGAAGGGCCAAATGACCTCCTCCTACACCTATTTTCTAAGTTTTCTAAGTTTAACAAGGCATTCTCTGTTCATTTCTTTAAATAATACTTATTGCTTAGCCAGCACTAAGAAAACTGTGCACTGAAGTATTAAGACTGGAGAGGGCTAACTTTGTGTCTCTATTTAAGGACAAGCCAAGCAATTACAGGTGACTGAAGCAGTAGGATCCTGACCAGAAACGTTGCCTATCCATAGAGTTGCCAACTGTCCCGTATTAGCCGGGACATCCCTATTTTGGGCTAAAGTGGTTTGTCCCGTACGGGGGCCCTTGTAACGTATTAGGCCCGGACACTGTAGGCCCGGGCATTGTAGGCCCGGACAATGTAGGCTCGGACACTGTAGGCCAGAGCACTGTAGGCCCGGGGGGCACTGTAGGCCTGGACAGTGTAGGCCCGGACACTGCAGCCCGGGGGCCGCTGTAGTCCCGGACAGTGTAGGCCCGGGCGCCGCCTAACGGAGATTGCATAGCAACCCGCCTCCCGGCCCGGGCGGCCGCCATTGGTGGAGCGGGAGCACGTGGCCGCTGGCTGGGTGAGGTCACGTGGGGCGCGGGGCGGTGATGTCACCCTTTGTCCTGTATTTGGCAGTGAGGAAGTTGGCAACCCCGCCTGCCCATGATCTCCAGAGATGCTGCCTGATATTCTGAGTTACTCCAGTACTCTGCCTTTTATTTTAGATTTAGATTTAGAGATACAGCGCAGAAACAGGCCCTTCAGCCCACCGGGTCCGCGCCACCCAGCGATCCCCGCACACTAACACTATCCTACACCCACTAGGGACATTTTTTACATTTGCCCAGCCAATTAACCTACAGACCTGCACGTCTTTGGAGTGTGGGAGGAAACTGAAGATCTCGGAGAAAACCCACGCAGGTCACGGGGAGAACGTGCAAACTCCGTACAGACGGCGCCCGTAGTCAGGATCGAACCTGAGTCTCCGGCGCTGCATTCGCTGTAAGGCAGCAACTACCGCTGTGCCACCGTGCCATTGTCATTGTAATATGTCCTGCAATGGAACAACAAAATGATTACTTGCAGTAACCAGCATCTGCAGTTTATGTATATCTCTATATCACCATCTATATATCTGGTTACCCTCTCCTCTGACTCTCAGGCCAAAGAAGGGCCTCGACCCGAAACATCATCTGCTCCTATTCTCCAGAGATGCTGGAGTCCCGCTGAGTTAACCCCAACTTTGTATGTCTTATCTTCGGCCCACTAACCCCTTCCAGACAACAACCTTATTCCCACCAGCAGCAGTATTCACCCATTTTAAATCCGATGTCCCTGTGAAGTTTTGCAGCTTTCACTGCAGACCGATTAACTGATTAAACTCGGACCATGAAGTTAACCGGGTGACATTTCGGGTCGAGACCATTGCTTCTCTCCAGAGATGCTGTCTGACCCGTTGAATGACCCCAGCTTTTTGCAGTTCCTTGCGTGAAGAAGGGTCTCGACCCGAAACGTCACCCATTCCTTCTCTCCCGAGATGCTGCCAGAGCCATTGAGTTGCTCCAGCATTTCGATTTAAATCAGCATCTTTAGGTTTTTTTTCCCTGCTGCACTTCCTTGTGTCTGCAGCCGAACATCCATGGTGAGCAAGTTGAATTGAGGGGATTCTGAGACTGAATCTTTCTATTTTAAAAGGCCAGGGTTGCTTGGGGATATTAAGCATGGGTTTATGTGTAAAACATTATGTCTCTCACATTTGATATTTTTTTAAAGAGGCAACTAAGGGAATTGACGACAGGTAGCTTCGGCAAGGTGAGAGATTCTTTTCCTCAGCATAATCTGCGACCATGTCAAAAACCTCGGCGTGATATTTGACTCTGCATTAAAATTTGACAAGCAAGTCAACGCTGTGGTGAAAGCCAGCTTCTTCCAACTTCGTACCATAGTTAAAATCAAACCTTTCCTCCAATTCGACGACACTGAAAAAATCATTCACGCTTTCATTTTCTCCCGCCTAGACTACTGCAACTCCCTATACACTGGGATCAGCCAATCTTCCCTGTCCCGCCTGCAACTGGTCCAAAACGCCGCAGCGAGACTCCTGACGGGACCACATCACGCCGATTCTGGCCTCTCTCCACTGGCTCCCTGTACGGTACAGAATCAACTTCAAGCTCCTCCTATTCACATATAAAGCCTTAAATGGACATTCCCCCCCCCTACATCAAAAATCTTCTAACCCACCACTCTATCTCCAGGTTCCTCAGGTCGGCCGACTTGGGGCTACTCACTATCCCGCGGTCTAGGCTTAAGCTCAGGGGTGACCGCGCTTTTGTGGTTGCAGCTCCTAGACTGTGGAACAGCATCCCTCTCCTCATCAGAACTGCCCCCTCCATCGACTCCTTTAAGTCCAGGCTCAAAACCTATTTCTACTCCCTAGCGTTTGAGGCTCATTGAGGAGGCGCTGTGAACTGTTTTGTATGTGCTGTTATGTTTGCGTGCTACTGTATGTTTCATTTTTTTCCTTAGTACCTAATCAGATGTACAGCACTTTGGTCAACGTGGGTTGTTTTTAAATGTGCTATACAAATAAAATTGACTTGACTTGACTTGACATATTAACCCAGACTCTGCTCGCCTTCCCCCACCTATCAATGGTCTGTTCCACATTTTCTTAGACCCTCGTTCTCTTTGATCCCTCATCTTCATGCCTTGCTCTTCCAAATCTACCGTTTCCCTCTCCCCCGGACTCTCAGTCTGAAGAACGATCTCGACCCGAAACGTCACCCATTCAATAGACAATAGACAATAGGTGCAGGACTAGGCCATTCGGCCCTTTGAGCCAGCACCACCATTCAATGTGATCATTGCTGATCATTCTCAATCAGTACCCCGTTCCTGCCTTCTCCCCATACCCCCTGACTCCGCTATCCTTAAGAGCTCTATCTAGCTCTCTCTTGAATGCATTCAGAGAATTGGCCTTCTCTCCAGAGATGCTGCCTGTCCCGCTGAGTTACTCCAGCGTTTTGTGTCTACCTCCAGTGTAAACCAGAATCTACAGTTCCTTCCTACACATAATAGAGAGGTTATTGAGTTTGTGAATGTCTGGCATTTTCTCAGCATTAGGTTTTTTAATTGGAGTGGACTAATAAAAAGCTATGTCAACATAAAAATAACTAGAACGTCCTTCAAATTAATTGAATAAAATTGTATTGAGAGGAAATTTCCGCAAAAGCATTAAAAAAAATTATTGAACTTGTTCATAATGGTATCTAGTGAATACACTGTTTACATGCCTGCTGTGCTACTGCAGGTAAGAATGCCATTGTACAATTTTGGCACGTATGAGAACACAATGGGCGGCACGGTGGCGCAGCGGTAGAGTTGCTGCCTTACAGCGAATGCAGCGCCGGAGACTCGGGTTCGATCCTGACTACGGGCGCCGTCTGTACGGAGTTTGTACGTTCTCCCCATGACCTGCGTGGGTTTTCTCCGAGATCTTCGGTTTCCTCCTGCACTCCAAAGACGTGCAGGTTTGTAGGTTAATTGACTGGGTAAATGTAAATATTGTCCCTAGTGTGTGTAGGATAGTGTTAGTGTGCGGGGATCACTGGGCGGCGCGAACTCGGTGGGCCGAAGGGCCTGTTTCCGCACTGTATCTCTAAATCTAAATCTAAAATCGCTCTTGAACAGTGGCGCAGTGGTAGAGTTGCTGCCTTGCAGCACCAGAGACCTGGGTTCAATCCCGCCTACAGGTGCTGTCCGTACAGAGTTTGCATGTTCTCCCTGTGATCGCGTGGGGTTTTTCTCCGGGTACTCCAGTTTCCTCTCGCACACCAAACACGTGCATGTGTTTGAAGGCGATTTGGGTTCTGTAAATTGTCCTTTGGTCGGCAAGGACTCGGTGGGCCCAAGGCCCTGTTTCCACGCTGTAGCTCCAAAATAAACTAACAGTCAACAGGATGGAGACTCTGTGGGTCAGGCAGCACCAGAGTCCTGAGGATCTGTCTGTACGTGCGGCAACATGTACAAGAATGGCACAGAGTTCTCTCCATCCAGTTATCGGTTGCCACAACCATGACTGTTGGGTAGTATGGGTGTTGGGGGTTAAGAGGGAAAAATAGATCGTAAACGCCACAAGGAATAGGAGTAGAATTAGGCCATTCGGCCCATGAAGTCCACTCTGCCATTCAATTTTGGCTGATCTATCTCTCCCTCCTAACCCCATTCTCCTGCCTTCTCACCATAACCTCTGACACCCGTACTAATCAAGAATCTATCGCTCTCTCTGCCACAGGAGGCTGTGTAGACCAAGTCAGTGGATATTTTTTAGGCAAATAATTCCACAGATTCACCACCCTCTGAAGACCTGGAAGTCCCTCTATAGACAATAGACAATAGACAATAGGTGCAGGAGGAGGCCATTCGGCCCTTCGAGCCAGCACCGTCATTCAATGCGATCATGGCTGATCATTCTCAATCAGTACCCCGTTCCTGCCTTCTCCCCATACCCCCTGACTCCGATATCCTTAAGAGCTCTATCCAGCTCTCTCTTGAATGCATTCAGAGAATTGGCCTCCACTGCCTTCTGAGGCAGAGAATTCCACAGATTCACAACTCTCTGACTGAAAAAGTTTTTCCTCATCTCAGTTCTAAATGGCCTACCCCTTATTCTTAAACTGTGGCCCCTTGTTCCGGACTCCCCAAAGAGTGGGAACATGTTTCATGCCTCTAACGTGTCCAACCCCTTAATAATCTTATACGTTTCATACAGGGATGGGCTGATGCAAGGCCAATATGAGCAGATGGGGCTATGCAGATGCGGCAGGCACAGAATGTGAAAGTGGAACATCTGTACAATCCATGCCACACCTACTAAGACCCCCCACTTCTTGATGAACAATGCTGCCGGGAAGACCGAGCGGTGGCAAACGAGAAGGCTGTCCACTCTGCAAGAGCCTGGCCCAACATTTGAAACATAGATGAAGGACACGAAAAGAAGACTGCCCTCTGACTGAAGAAATTTCTCCTCATCTCCTTCCTAAAAGAACATCCTTTAATTCTGAGGCTGTGACCTCTAGTCCTAGACTCTCCCACTAGTGGAAACATCCTCTCCACACCCACTCTGTCCAAGCCTCTCGCGATTCTGCATGTTTCAAAAAGATACCCCCCTGCCCTCCTCATTCTTCTAGACTCCAGCGAGTTATAGATCAGCCATGATTGAATGGCAGAGTGGGCTTGATGGGCCGAATGGCCTAATTCTGCTCCCATCACTGGCGACTGTTATGGTGTGGACATGGGACATTCACGAGAAGCCAACAAAAAAAGTATCCACTTAGGGGACCAATTAAATGCTGCAATTTCAAAAATGAATGTGAGAGACTGGAATGCTAAGTGGGTCAGAATGCTATCCTCTTGCCACTGGGATTTTGGATTCAGCCACACCGAGAGATAAGAATCTCACTGGCATCTGCAAGAACCCTGTGCGCAATAATTTAAAGTGGGCTCCAGTGGGTTTACATGTAGCATCCGCCTACAATCAGCAACCTCCCCTGAATTCAGCATCGTTGGGGAGTACGAGTCAGATTGATGCAAGGAACTCTTCTGCAATGTGTACAAACCCCCCACTGACATTTAAAAAAAATAAACAATTGCTTTTAGTTCTTGTGTGAAGCATTATTAACCTTCAGTGGAGTTAGAAAGACTATCCTGGATCGAGTGGATGTGGAGAGGATGTTTCCACTAGTGGCCGGAAGTCAACTGGGAACGGCATGGTTGTGCTTACAGCGCCTGAGACCCGGGTTCGATCCCGACTGCGGGCGCCGTCTGTACAGAGTTTGTACGTTCTCTCCGTGAAATGTCGACACGAGAAAACTAGGAGGTCGTTACCCGAGGAGGTGATTGAGGCAAATACGATAATATATCATAACAATAGGTTGACAATACCATACCGGGGGCAAACTTGAGTCTCTAACTCCAAATAACCCTTGCTTTCCCTCGCTCTCCATCTGTACTTTTACACAATCGAAAGCCTCTTCCAAAGCAATGGCAGGAATATTGACTTCCCAAACTTCAAGTAGCCCTTGCTTTCCCTCTTTCTCCATCCCTCCCCACATCCTAGCTCTCCGACTAGTTCTACTGTCCTGCGTGGGTTTTCTCCGAGATCTTCGGTTTCCTCCCACACTCCAGAGACGTGCAGGTTTGTAGGTTAATTGGCTTGGCATTAGTGTAAATTGTAAATTGTCCCTCGTGTTATTGTGTGTGGGGATCGCTGGTCAGTGTGGACTCGGTGGGCTGAAGGGCCTGTTTTCGTGCTGTATCTCTAAACTAAAATGTCGGAAATACTCTTCAACCTGAAAATGGAACCAAGGTAATCTCTCAACTTAGTTTAGAGGCGACGTGTGGAAACGGACTCATCAGCCCACCGAGTGCGTGCCCACCATCGATCACCTGTACGCTTTAGTTTAGCTTAGAGATATAGCGCGGGAACAGGCCCTTCGGCCCAAGGAGTCTGCACCAACCAGCGATCCCTGCACACTAACACTATCCTGCACTCACTGTGGGCAATTTGCAAACTTGAAATGTTTTTACCAAGACAATTGCCCGACAAACCTGTACGTCTTTGGAATGTGGGAGGTGACGATTTCCCAGAGAAAACCCCACACAGGTCACGGGGAGAACGTACAAACTCCGTACAGACAGCACCCGTAGTCAGGATTGAACGCGGGTCTCTGGTGCTGTAAGGCAGCCTCACTACCACTGAGCCACCGTGTTGCCCTATCCTACACAACAGGGACATTTTACACAAGTCAATTAATCTACAAACCTGCACATTGTCAGAAATGATTTTGTTCGGTTTTTGTTTCCCCTGGCATTTCTGATTTTGTTTTCCTGGATCACTGTCAATTCTGAGCGGTAAACATAATGGAAATATTGAATTTGCTTTTGCTGTAGATCACTACACAAGAAAGATATAAATGAAACATCATTGACATCATCACTCATGGCCTGACAGCAGAATGTCACTCCATTAATTTGATCGCAGAACTGGAGGTTTGTGTGGAATCGCAACTTGTATGGAGTGTGCTGGCTGACAATGGGGGTAACCTCCAACTAAGGATCTAGTTTCAAGATGTGGGGGGGTCTGCCCTTGAACATTGAGATGGCGCAGCGGTAGAGTTGCTGCCTTACATCGCTCACAGCGCCGGAGACCCGGGTCCGATCCCGACTACAGGCGCCGTCTGTACGGAGTTTGTACGTTCTCCCCGTGACCCGCGTGGGTTTTCTCCGAGATCTTCGGTTTCCTCCCACACTCCAAAGACGTGCAGCTTTGTAGGTTAATTGGCTTCAGTACAATTGTAAAAATTGTCCCAAGTGCGAGTAGGATTGTGTTAGTGTGCGGGGAACGCTGGGCGGCACGGACTTGGTGGGCCGAAGGGCCTGTTTCTGTAACATCTTCGTTAAATAATCTAACGAGCAGGAAAGCAAAATGTGGAAATAACTAACTTGCAGATGTTGGAGAAAGCTCCTGACCTGAAAGGTCACCTATCCATGTTCTCCAGTGGTGCCACCTGACCCATTGAGTTACTCCAGCACTTTGTCTTTAGTGAATCAGCGTCTGTACTCTGAAGGGTCTTGACCTGAAACGTCACCCATTCCTGCTCTCCAGAGATGCTGCCTGTCCTGCTGAGTTACTCCAGCATGTTGTGTCTATTTGCAGTTCCTTGTTTCTTTGCTGTGCAAACTAGCACATTTGAAGTACTTGAAGTGGAGGTAGATGGATTTTCTTGAAAGGCTGGGGGATTGGAGGTCATGAGGATCTCGCACAGAAGGGGTAGTTGAGGTACATCAGCCATTATTGATGGGCAAGGCAGACCTATGTGTAGGTTAACCCATGATGAACGTTTGTCGGCACTGGGCCTGTACTCGCTGGAGTTTATAAGAACGAGGGGGGACCTCTGAAACGTACAGAATAGTGAAAGCCTGGATGGAGTGGATGTGTAGAGGATGAAGGGATTAAAAGTACCATTAGCAAATTTGCCGATGATACAAAGCTGGGTGGCAGTGTGAACTGTGAGGAAGATGTTATGAGGTTGCACGGTGACTTGAACAGGTTGTGTGAGTGGGCGGATGCATGGCAGATGCAGTTTAATGTGGATAAGTGTGAGGTTATCCACTTTGGTGGTAAGAATAGGAAGGCAGATTATTATCTGAATGGTGTCAAGTTAGGAAAAGGGGACGTACAACGAGATCTGGGTGTCCTAGTGCATCAGTCACTGAAAGGAAGCATGCAGGTACAGCAGGCAGTGAAGAAAGCCAATGGAATGTTGGCCTTCATGACAAGAGGAGTTGAGCATAGGAGCAAAGAGGTCCTTCTGCGGTTGTACAGGGCCCTAGTGTGACCGCACCTGGAGTACTGTGTGCTCCTCTCCACATCCACTCTAACCAGGCCTTTTACTATTCGGGAAGTTTCAGTGAGGTTCCCCCCCCCCATCCCCTCCCCCCTAGTCCTTCTGAACTCTAAATGTCAATTCTAAGCATTTCTATTCCCAGCATGCAGGAAACACTGAAGAACCCTTTTTTAAAATAATGCAGGTGCTTGCTCTGCTTGCAAATCGATGCTCTGTTTCCCATCTGTCATCAACACATGGCGTTAACTGCATCATTGCATTCTAATTTGGCTGAGCTGAATCTGACTAGATGGCATGTTTGTGACCAGTGTGATCATCACTCACTCCACCCACTTGCAAGTTACCTTCCAGTGCTAGGTTTTCGCACTTGTGATTTACATTTCCAGGTTCAGTTCATTGTCACGTGTACCGAGGTACAGTGCAAAGCTTCTGTTGCGTGCGGACCTAGTCAGCGGAAAGACAATACATGTTTACAATCGAGCCATTTACAGTGTGTAGATGCATGATAAGGGAGTGAAGAAGGGTCTCGACCCGAAACGCCACCCATTCCTTCTCTCCCGAGATGCTGCCTGACCCGCTGAGTTACTCCAGCATTTTGTGTCTACCTTTGATAAGGGGAGTAACGTTTATTTCCTTGATGAATGTATCATCCATTCAGGTCACGTGAATGGCATGGAAGACACCAGGAACTGAGGATGCTGGATTCTTGAGCAAAGCAAAATGCTGGAGCAACAATAGACAATAGACAATAGGTGGGAGAGGCCATTCGGCCCTTCGAGCCAGCACCGCCATTCAATATGATCATGGCTGATCATCCAACTAACGTCACCCATTCCTTCTCTCCCGCGATGCTGCCTGACCTGCTGAGTTACTCCAGCATTTTGTGAATAAATCAGTATCCCGTTCCTGCCTTCTCTCCATAGAGAGGAAGGAACTACAGATGCTGGTTCAAACCGACAATAGACACAAAACGCTGGAGTAACTCAGCGTTACACAGGCAGCATCTCTGGAGAGAAGGAGTGGGTGACGTTTTGGGTCGAGATCCTTCAAGGGTCTCGACCCGAAACTTCACCCCTTCCTTCTCTCCAGAGATGCTGCCTGTCCCGCTGAGTTACTCCAGCGTTTTGTGTCTATAAACAGACCGCCGTGTCGGTTTCAGTGATACACCTCAGAGAGACAGCACATCACTGGCAACTGTCTCCTGGCCATTCAGGACATTCTCTACCGGCGGTGCCTGCGGAAGGCACGCAGCATCATCAAGGACCACAGCCACCCAGCACACAGGATGTTCTCCTTGTTACCGTCAGGCAGACGATACAGGAGTATGGGTGCACGTACCACCAGACTTAAGAACAGTTTCTACCATCAGGCCATCAGGCTTCTGAACTCATAAACACATTTCAAATCATATATGTTGATTATTTTTAATATTGTCTTGAAACCTATTTTTAATATTGTCTTTTTACCTTACTAATGTCATTTTCTTAATCTTATTTATCCTTGGAATATTACTGCTGAGGTGACCCGTTGTCTTGTCAAATACATTTACATGTGCCGTTGACACTGTGCCAACCTACATATGACAAATAGAATTTATTATTATTATTATTATATCTCCAGGAAATGGCGTTGTTTGAGATTACAGGCCAAGGTGAAGATTCGTTCTGATGCATAGACCAAGCTGTGGAATAATGCAGAAATAGTAAGGGAAACGACTGAGATTAATGAACTGCTTTGGTTCTCTGCCTGATTCTTTTCCAAAGAAGCCTTGATATATCACTCTCTGAAGGGAAAGTGAAAACCAGAAGAAAAATTACTAAACAACATTGCTTAAAGTGTGGCACGTTGCTTTTTTTTTTTTAAAAGGTAATGTGTCTGGATTTCAACCTGCTCCCCAACACGTGACCTTATTTATTCACAAAATGCTGGAGTAACTCAGCAGGTCAGGCAGCATCTCGGGAGAGAAGGAATGGGTGACGTTTTGGGTCGAGACCCTTCAAGGCTCTCGACCCGAAACGTCACCCATTCCTTCTCTCCCGAGATGCTGCCTGACCTGCTGAGTTACTCCAGCATTTTGTGAATAAATCGATTTGTACCAGCATCTGCAGTTATTTTCTTATACTACGTGACCTTATTTAACTTCGCTGAAGTGCCCTGTATCCTTTGGCTGAACTGCAGGTTATGGTATTGCTCAATAATGAGTTATTACCGCTCCAATGAGGGTGAAAGAGCTTACAGGGCAAGTTTATGTCTGCAAAATGACATTCCATACGCCAACTCAAGGCAGCATTCTGATATGTTACAGACTAACATCCCAACCTGGACCATTTAGCCAACTGTGCTGTGCTGATTTAAAGTTATGGTCAAACAGCGTGGAAAAAAGCCCTTCAGCCTAATTTTCCCGCACCGACCAACATGTCCCATCTACACCAGTCCCACCTGCCTGCGTTTGGCCCATATCCCTGTAAACCTGTCCTACCCATGTACCTGCCCAAATGCTTCTTAAACGTTGCGATAGTACCTACCTCCTCCGACAGCTCATTCCATGCACCCACCACCCTTTGTGTAAATTAGTTACCACCACGATTCCTCATAAATCTTTCACCCAATGCCTTAAAACCTATGTCCTCTGGTTCTCGATGCCCCTAGTCTGAGCGCTTTTCTGAATTCGAGGGGAGGAGGGACACAAAATGCTGGAGTAACTCAGCGGGTCAGGTAAAGAAGGGTCTCGACCCGAAACGTCACCCATTCCTTCCTTCCTGAGATGCTGCCTGACCCGCTGAGTTACTCCAGCATTTTGTGCCCACCTTTCTAAATTTGAGACCCGAAACATCACCCATTCCTTCACTCCTGAGATGCTGCCAGACCCGCTGAGTTACTCCAGCATTTTGAGTCCATCTGCTAAACCATATTATGCCTGCTCGTCGTTGTTATATAATTACATGTTGATGCTGCACATGGTCATTAGAAAAAAATCCATTGAGCAAACAGCAAATGAAAGGGTCTTGACCTGAAACGTCACCAACTCTTTTTCTCCAGAGATGCTGCCTGACCCGCTGAGTTACTCCAGCATTTTTTTGCCTATCTTAAATGAAAACATAAAAAATGACTTTGGCACGAACGGAACTGGAATCTTTTTTTGTTGTTGGTGTTAATTTTGAGGGGATACCTAGCTGAAAGGTACAGCAGGCAGTGAAGAAAGCTAATGGCATTTTGGCCTTTATGACAAGAGGAGTTGAGTACAGGAGCAAAGAGGTCCTTCTGCAGTTGTACAGGGCCCTAGTGAGACCGCACCTGGAGTACTGTGTGCAGTTTTGGTCTCCAGATTTGAGGAAGGACATTCTTGCTATTGAGGGAGTGCAGCATAGGTTCACCAGGTTAATTCCCGGAATGGCGGGACTGTCGTATGTTGAAAGACTGGAGCGACTAGGCTTATATACAATGGAATTTAGAAGGATGAGAGGTGATCTTATTGAAACATATAAGATTATTAAGGGGTTGGACACGTTAGAGGCAGGAAACATCTTCCCAATGATGAGGGAGTCCAGAACCAGGGGCCACAGTTTAAGAATAAGGGGTAGGCCATTTAGAACGGAGATGAGGAAACACTTTTTCAGTCAGAGAGTTGTAAATCTGTGGAATCCTCTGCCTCAGAAGGCAGTGGAGGCCAATTCTCTGGATGCTTTCAAGAGAGAGCTAGTTAGAGCTCTTAATGATAGCGGAGTCAGGGGGTATGGGGAAAAGGCAGGAACGGGGTAATGATTGAGAATGATCAGCCATGATCACATTGAATGGCGGTGCTGGTTCGAAGGGCCGAGTGGCCTCCTCCTGCACCTATTGTCTATTGTCTATAAAGAACGGAATGAAATGTAGGAAATATGCAATCTCCCTTTGCATGAACATGATGGATCCACAGATGTAATTATCCCTGGTGTTTAGTAACAAGATAACAAGACACCTACTGTGCTTGGTTATGTTGTTAGGCTCGTGCTGTTTTATGATGTACAGTTTAAGGAGCAAGTGAACCACAACATTCTTAATTTGCCATGAACAATTTACTGATGTTCTCTGTGTGATCCAACTGTGACCCCTACAGGCCTTTGACAGCAATGTGTTAGCTGGGAAAGAAGATGCACTGGCTGCCCTTTGTGTTGAGTTTCCACTGCCGTGGGAAGACAATCTAGCTGTGTTGTTGAGCACAATGAGATTCGATCAATGCGTGTGCGGTTCGCTTGGCTGTCGAGCTCACAACGATACACTGCGACCCACGTTTCGATTGCCCTCCCCCGATCTAAAATATAAAAATATTGGCTCTTTGAAGATGTGCCGTTGCATTTTCAAGGGGAGAATTGAAATGAATGCCATTAGTAACACAAGGCAGGAGTATAATAGTGATGCACACTGGTAGACATGGACTTTTATTCACTGTCATTACTAGCTCATTAATATTCCCTTCACAATTTGGATAGGATGCAAGAAACCACTCAAGGAATTGTCAGTCTGGATACTGATACAGATTCATTTTGTTAACCGTAGCCTAATGCTGGTGCTGAAACTCAGCTGGATGCATTGTGTGGATTTTTTTTTCTTCAATATATAGATTGTGAATTCTTATTTCGGTGTGCGATTCCAAATCTCGGCCATGCTGCCACGTTGTATAACTGACCTTGTTGGGTTGTTGTTGGCACTGGTAACGGAACCTTGGCACGTTGTCTGTGTTTCATTGGGAGACTGCAAAAGAACTCGGGAGCAAGCTCTCTCACTTAGACCTTGAAATAATTCAATGCAACAAATAATTGCTACAGAAAGTTAAAGCCTGCCTTTTCAATTTCATCTCCCAAGCAAAGTTGGCCTTCAGTGCACCTTCCTGATTCGGGTTAGTATACAGATACAGCACGGAAACTGGGCACTTTGGCCCACCGAGTCCACGCCAACCAGCGGTCCCGGTACACAAACATTATCACACACACTAGGGACGACAATTTACAATCTTTACTGTAGCAAATTAAAACGCATGACCGCCCCGACGTGCAGCGGCAGCGACTTCGCCCGCCCCGGATCGCGGGGCTTGGGTCGGCCTGCCGCGGACCTTTCACCGTCCGGCGCGGCCTGGAACGTGGCAAATTCAACAGCCTGACTGCGGGAGAAGACGGCAGGGGAAGAGAAAAGACATTCTGGCCTCCCATCACAGTGAGTCTCCTCCAGTCACCTCCTCACTGTGATGGATGTTTCTTTTTTTTGTTTTGTGTTGGTTGTGATTGTGTGTGAAATTGTTTATTTTTATTGCTCTATTGCCGGACTGTGGGTGACAATAGACAATAGACAACAGACAAAAGGTGCAGGAGGAGGCCATTCGGCCCTTCGAGCCAGCACCGCCATTCAATGTGATCATGGCTGATCATTCTCAATCAGTACCCCGTTCCTGCCTTCTCCCCATACCCCCTGACTCCGCTATCCTTAAGAGCTCTATCTAGCTCTCTCTTGAATGCATTCAGAGAATTGGTCTCCACTGCCTTCTGAGGCAGAGAATTCCACAGATTCACAACTCTCTGACTGAAAACGTTTTTTCTTCATCTCAGTTCGAAATGGCCTACCCCTTAAATGTGTAGGAAGGAACGGCAGATGCTGGTTTAAACCGAAGATAGACACAAAATGCTGGAGTAACTCAGCGGAACGGGCAGCATCTCTGGAGAAAAAGGATGGGTGGCTTTTCGGTTCGGGACCCTTCTTCAGACTGATGTCAGGGGGGCGGGACAAAGGAAGGATATAGGTGAAGACAGGAAGATAGAGGGAGATCTGGGAGGGGGAGGGGAAGAGAGGGACAGAGGAGCTATCTAAAGTTGGAGAAGTCAATGTTATTACCACCGGGCTGCAAAATGCCCAGGCGAAATATGAGGTGCTGTTCCTCCAATTTCCGGTGGGCCTCACTATGGCACTGGAGGAGGACCATGACAGAAAGGTCAGACTGGGAATGGGAGGGGGAGTTGAAGTGCTCAGCCACCGGGAGATCAGTTTTGTTAATGCGGACCGAGCGCAGGTGTTCAGCGAAGCGATCGCCGAGCCTGCGCTTGGTTTCGCCGATGTAAATAAGTTGACATCTAGAGCAGCGGATGCAATAGATGAGGTTGAAGGAGGTGCAGGTGAATCTCTGTCTCACCTGGAAAGACTGTTTGGGTTGGTCTACACCGATTATAGACACAAAATGCTTGAGTAACTCAACGGGTCAGGCAGCATCTCTGGAGAAAAGAAAGAGGTGACATTTCAGGTTGAAAGCCTTCTTCGGACTTCTCCCTCCCCTCTACTTGGAGTCTGAAGAAGGGTCTCGACCCGAAACGTCACCCATTTCTTCTCTCCAGCGATGCTGCCTGTCGTGCTGAGTTACTCCAGCATTTTGTGTCTAAATAGGTCTTGGGGTTAGGTCTGAAGCCCACCTACACTGGTTCCCACTTTGACCTCGTGCAAGGATTAGTTTACGTACATGGCACACTGTGGGAAACATTGTGAGAAACAATGGCAATGATGTTTTTGTTAAAAAGGAAAAATAGTTTTAGTTTAGTTTATTGCCATGTGTAATAATAGGGGGATCTTATAGAAACTTACAAAATTCTTAAGGGGTTGGACAGGCTAGATGCAGGAAGATTGTTCCCGATGTTGGGGAAGTCCAGAACAAGGGGTCACAGTTTAAGGATAAAGGGGAAGTCTTTTAGGACCGAGATGAGAAAGTTTTTTTTCACACAGAGAGTGGTGAATCTGTGGAATTCTCTGCCACAGAAGGTAGTTGAGGCGAGTTCATTGGCTATATTTAAGAGGGAGTTAGATGTGGCCCTTGTGGCTAAAGGGATCAGGGGGTATGGAGAGAAGGCAGGTACAGGATACTGAGTTGCATGATCAGCCATGATCATATTGAATTGCGGTGCAGGCTCGAAGGGCCGAATGGCCTTCTCCTGCACCTATTTTCTATGTTTCTATGTAACGAGGTACAGGAAATCCTTTTCATTATGGGTTATCCAGTCAGCAGAAAGACAATACACTATTACAAGCAGAAACTGTGTGATTGTAATTCTGTAAAATGGATAAAAGGGATGGTTACCTGAAAAGATTAGTTTACTTTAGTTTGGAGATACAGCGCGGAAACAGGCCCTTCGGCCCACCGAGTCCACGCCGACCAGCAATCCCCACACACTAACACTATTCTACATACAATATGACAATTTACAATATTACCAAGGCAATTAACCTACAAACATGTACGTCTTTGGAGTGTGGGAGGAAACCGGAGAGTGCTCACGCAGTCACGGGGAGAACGTACAAACTCTGTACAGGCAGCACCCGTAGTCGGGATCGAACATGGGTCTCTGGCGCTGTAAGGCAGCAACTCTACCGCTGCGCCACTGTGCCACAGTATACTTTAAAAAAAAAAACAACTGTATGACCTTTTCATTCGTATTTAGAACACTTTTTGTTGTTGTTGCAGAACATAACCCAACTAAAATTTGATGAGTGTGAGAATTCCTCTCACTAAATGATTTTCTAAAGCCTTCCAAGAAAGCTATTCTTCCAATGGAAATGGGTCCAGAAATTTACACTGTCAACAAATTTTTAATGCCGTGTAAAGAAAAGATGTTATTGTTTAGCAAAAAGTATTCTAGTATTACGAATTCCTGACAGAATTCTCAGCATCGTTTCAGTCTGAACTGACAGACATTGTGGGGAGCTACAACTGTGGAACTAGAAATGCAAAGTCGGGTGGGACTGTGTAATAAGGTAACTGCAGATGCTGGTTTAAACCGAAGATAGACACAAAAAGCTGGAGTAACTCAGCGGGACAGGCAGCATCTCTGGAGGGAAGGAATGGGTGACGTTTTGGGTCGAGATCCTTCTTCAGACTGGTTAGGGGTGACGGATGAGGAGAGATATAGACGGTGATGTGGAGAGATAAAGAACAATGAATGAAAGACATGCAAAAAAGTAACGATGATAAAGGAAACAGGCCATTGTCAGCTGTTCGTTGGGTGAAAATGAGAAGCTGGTGCGACTTGGGTGGGGGAGGAATAGAGAGAGAGAGGGAATGCCGGGGCTACCTGAAGTCGGGTGGGACTGTCTTATTGAAGGACCAGGGTGACTGGTAGTTGGGTAGTTTTGGCACATGGCAACTCTGTGGGCTGAAGACTCTCTAGAGGGAAGAACTCCAGAGGAAAAGGAGACCTGTGACTGCCTCCTCATCAATGGCCTATTGAGTATTGGTGGGGGCTTGGCCCAGTTTGGTTTGGAGATCCAGAGCAGAAACAGGCCCTTTGGCCCATTGAGTTTGGGCCGTCCAGAGATTATCCTACGCACTCTAGTGACCATTTATAATCTTTTTATTTTAAACCAGGCCAATTAACCTACAAACCTGCACGTCTTTGGAGTGTGGGAGGAAACTGGAGCACCCGGGAGAAAACCACATGGTGTCGGGGAGAACGTACAAACTCCGTAAAGACAGCACCCATGGTCGGGATCGAACCCGGGTTTCTGGCGCTGTAAGACAGCAGCTCTACCGCTGTGCCACGACTTAAGTTTATTCTTGCCACCCGTGACAAGGTACAGTGAAAAGCTTCAGGGGGCAGCTGCGGTGAATTTTAGAGTATGTTTCTGGATCAGAACCATTTCCATGGGGATTCTACCCAAAACAACCATACAATAGTTCATCAGTCAGAAGAAGGGTCTCGACCCGAAACGTCACCCATTCCTTCTCTCCTGAGATGCTGCCTGACCTGCTGAGTTACTCCAGCATTTTGTGAATGAATACCTTCGATTTGTGCCAGCATCTGCAGTTATTTTCTTATACAATAGTTTAAAATCACAACATAAAGACTTCTCGAATTACAGTAAAACACTGATAATCTGAGACCCCATTAAATGGAAACTTAGTTTAGTTTAGAGATACAGCGCAGAAACAAGCCTACCGACTCCGCGCCGGCCAGCGATCCCCGCACACTAACGCTATCACTATCCTACACACACACTAGGGACAATTTACAATGATACCAAGCCAATTTGCAATTTTTACCGAAGCCAATTAACCTACAAACCTGTACGTTTTTTGGAGTGTGGGAGGAAACCGAAGATCTCGGAGAAAACTCAGCAGTCACAGGGAGAACGTACAAACTCCGTACAGACAAGCGGCCCTAATCAGGATTGAACCCGGGTCTCAGGCGCTGAAAGGCAGCGACTCTAACGCTGCGTCACTGTGTCCACCTTTAAATGCACTCGACATCCCAGTTGACTATCCTGCGTACAAACAAAACATAGAAACATAGAAAATAGGAGGAGGCCATTTGGCCCTTCGAGCCAGCACCGCCATTCATTGTGATCATGGCTGATCATCCACAATCAGTAACCCGTGCCTGCCTTCTCCCCATATCCCCTGATTGCACTAGCCCCTAGAGCTCTATCTAACTCTCTTTTAAATTCATCCAGTGAATTGGCCTCCACTGCCTTCTGTGGCAGAGAATTCCACAAATTCACAACTCTCTGGGAGTTAAAGTTTCTTCTCACCTCAGTTTTAAATGGCCTACCCCTTTATTCGTAGACTGTGGCCCCTGGTTCTGGACTCCCCCCAACATGGGGAACATTTTTCCTGCATCTAGCTTGCCCAGTCCTTTTTTATAATTTTTATACGTCTCTGTAAGATCACCTCTCATCCTTCAAAATTCCAGTGAATACCAGCCCGCTGGAAATCAAACACAAAGCAATCAACGACACATCTTTTAGACGGTCATATACATATCGCTCTCTGCTACCCAGGCACTCTAATCCATCAGGGTGAGAATGATCATAACTACAGCGGATGTGTAGTTTTCACTTCATTAGCATTTACGAGTCTCCCTTTATCGATTTACATTTAGCAATATCGTTACTCCTCCTCTCAAAAGCAAACAAACACATTCACTCCAATTTTTGGTCATTTCTTTCTCATTAAAATTCCATTATTTCTGTTGAGATTAAGGATTTTAGCACTTGAAAATGATAAAAAATAAATCAAGCCATTTTCACAGCTTCCCAGCTCAAGTATAGCTGCTGAATTCATTTCCCTGTGTTGGTTGGTGGGCTGGATTAAACCGAAGAGAGACACAAATAGCTGGAGAAACTCAGCGGGACGGGCAGCATCTCTGGGAGAGAAGGAATGGGCGATGTTTTGCGTCAAGAAGAGGGGTCTCGACCCGAAACGTCACCCATTCCTTCTCTCCGGAGATTGAGTGACTCCAGCTTTTTGTGTCTACCTTCAAATTAATTTTCCTATGGTTTACTGAGGCTGCATCTATTGTTCCACAAAAGGTTTGTTCTCGGTTTCTTTTCTGTTTCTCATTATACAACTGTCAAGTTTTGAGGGATTATATTCTCACCTTAATTCAAACGAGCCACTCAGAAACTCTGTTTTAGTACTGAAGTCGGCCTCACGAGGGTATTGTGTTCAGTCCTCGGCACCGAGTTATAGGAAAGATATAGACAATAGACAATAGGTGCAGGAGGAGGCCATTCGGCCCTTCGAGCCAGCACCGCCATTCAATGTGATCATGGCTGATCATTCTCAATCAGTACCCCGTTCCTGCCTTCTCCCCATACCCCCTGACTCCGCTATCCTTAAGAGCTCTATCTAGCTCTCTCTTGAATGCATTCAGAGATTTGGCCTCCACTGCCTTCTGAGGCAGAGAATTCCACAGATTCACAACTCTCTGACTGAAAAGGTTTTTCCTCATCTCAGTTCTATATGGCCTACCCCTTATTCTTAAACTGTGGCCCCTTGTTCTGGACTCCCCCAACATTGGGAACATGTTTCCTGCCTCTAACGTGTCCAACCCCTTAATAATTTTATACTTTCGATAAGATCCCCTCTCATCCTTCTAAATTCCAGTGTATACAAGCCTAGTCGCTCCAGTCTTTCAACATATGATAGTCCCGCCATTCCGGGATGTTGTCAAGCTGGAAAGAGTGTAGAGAAGATTTACAAGGATGTTGCCAGGACTAGAGGCCTGAGCTATAGGGAGAGGTTGAGCAGGCTGGGACTCTATTCCTTCGAGCGCAGAAGGATGAGGGGTGATCTTATAGAGGTGAATAAGATCATGAAAGGAATAGATCGGGTAGATGCACAGAGTCGCTTGCCCAGAGTAGGTGAACCGAGAACCAGAGGACATAGGTTTAAGTTGAAGGGGAAAAGATTTAGTAAGAATCTGAGGGGTAATTTTTTACTCAAAGGGTGGTGGGTGTATGGAACGAGTTGCCAGAGGAGGTCGTTGAGGCAGGGACTATCCCAACATTTAAGAAGCAATTGGATAGGTACATTGATAGGACAGGTTTGGAGGAATATGAACCACATGCTGGCAGGTGGGACTAGTGTAGATGGGACATGTTGGTTGGTGTGGGCAAGTTGGGCTGAAGGGCCTGTTCCCACACTGTGTCACTCTATGACTTTTGCCCCATGTTAAACAGAAGTGATTGAATCTTCTAGACGCAAAATACTGGAGTAACTCAATAGTTCAGGACCCAGGTCTGAAGAAGGGTCTCAGCAGGAAGGCAGGAAAGACGTCTTTTCTCTATAGAGATGCTAACCCGCTGAGTCGCTCCAGAATTCGGTCCTATCTTAACAGCGCTGGCCGATGGGGAGATCAGCACAAAGCTAGAACTCCTACCAGCGGCTTGAGCCAAACACAAATTAGTGGTTCAGTCAGTTTTGGTTGATTATTTGTGACCCACTGAATGTTTAATCAGACTTACAGTCTTCAACTGTTCAAGTTCACAGTAATCATCATTACCTCACTGCACCTACTTAGATGTGAATCCTTGGCCATTATTGAGCAATTAGCTGAGGACGATCATCATGAGGCACGAACTGTTTAGAGATTTGTCTTAAAGTCATTCCGCTTTCAATTATTGATGGCAATGAGAGAGAAAAAAAAGGATTTCAGGCCAGATTCCCCATTGGCGTCATTAATAGTTAGACGTCATCTTTGGCATCTTTCCATGAAAACTGCCCCTCTTAATATATGGAATAATTTTCATTCATAACCTTGGTGGTGGAATTGAACAGTGTTGGAATGTGCTCATTTTTGCTGTTCCAACTTGATCTAAGTGCATCGGATGGTTTATGTTACATCCATCAGTGCAATTTGCTCCACTATGAGCCATATGCTTCCTCAAATTCTGCTTTGGAAAGTAGAAGGTGCCATTGATTCACGACCACACACTGCTGTCGTACCTTGCACTAGGTGGAATTCTTTCTCATCCCTGATGTCAACACCAATGAACGGAGCGACTAGGCTTGTATACACTGGAATTTAGAAGGATGAGAGGTGATCTTATCGAAAAGTGTAAGATTATTAAGGGGTTGGATATGTTAGAGGCAGGAAACATGTTCCCAATGTTGGGGGAGTCCAGAACCGGGGGGCCACAGTTTAAGAATAAGGGGTCGGCCATTTAGAACTGAGATGAGGAAAAACTTTTTCAGTCAGAGAGTTGTGAATCTGTGGAATTCCCTGCCTCAGAAGGCAGTGGAGGCCAATTCTCTGAATGCATTCAAGAGAGAGCTAGATAGAGCTCTTAAGGATAACGTAGTCAGGGGGTATGGGGAGAAGGCAGGAACGGGGTACTGATTGAGAATGATCAGCCATGATCACATTGAATGGCGGTGCTGGCTCGAAGGGCCGAATGGCCTACTCCTGCACCTATTGTCTATTGTCTATTGTCTATTCTCTGCAACCTCAAAGTGTGTTTACTAATGTTTTCTCAATTTACACACCAACAAACAAACTTTTCAGTGCGTGGTCTCCGAAGGTCTCCGAATTAGAGTCTTGGGCAGTTCTTCATGTAGTTTAGAGACACAGTGCGGAAACAGGCCCTTCAGCCCACTGAGCCTGCACCAGTACACCAGCTCTGTCCTACACAACCTAGGGGCGATTTTCAATTTTTTAACGAAAGCCAATTAACCTACAAACCCGTTGGCCTTTGGAGTGTGGGAGGAAACCGGAGCACCCGGTGAAAACCCACGCAGGTCACGGGGAGAACGTACAAACTCCGTACAGACAGCACCCATCGTCGGGATCGAACCCAGGTCTCCAGCGCTGTGAGGCAGCAACTCTACTGCTGCGCCACCGTGCCGCCACTAAGTAATCGCCTTGTCAGTGATATCCAGCAGTTTAGGAAAAACTACCAGTCTGGCACCAGCTACAGTTCCAAGGATGCCAATTATTGGAGTTTTGTGGAGGGTAAAATATATTAAAATCACAAAAGTAATAGATTCTTTATTATTATATGTTTATTATTTGGCAACATGAAATTAATACATTCCCTCTTTCTCAGGACTGAATACGCACAAGTTTCACAAGTTATAGCAGTAGAATTAGGCCATTCGGCCCTTCATTCAATCATGGCTGATCTCTGCCTCCTAATCCCATTTTCCTGCCTTCTCCCCAAATCCCTTGACACCCGTTCTAATCAGGAAATTTGTCCGTCTCTGCCTTAAAATTATCCACTGACTTGGCCTCCACAGCCCTCTGTGGCAATGAGTTCCACAGATTAACTACCCTCTGACTAAATGGAGGCACGGTGGTGCAGCGGTAGAGTTGCTGCCTTAGAGCGAATGCAGCGCCGGAGACCCGGGTTTGATCCCGACTGCGGGTGCTGTCTGTACGGAGTTTGTACGTTCTCCCCGTGACCTGCGTGGGTTTTCTCTGAGATCTTCGGTTTCCTCCCACACTCCAAAGACTCAGTTCTCCCATTGTATTCAAAGTGACAAATCTGGTGTAAGCCTTCTCCATGCTGCAGATAGCAGGCTGGGATAGAATAGACAATAGACAATAGACAATAGGTGCAGGAGGAGGCCATTCAGCCCTTCGATCCAGCACCGCCATTCAATGCGATCATGGCTGATCATTCACAATCAGCGAATGCAGCGCCGGAGACTCAGGTTCGATCCTGACTACGGGTGCTGCACTGTAAGGAGTTTGTACGTTCTCCCCGTGACCTGCGTGGGTTTTCTCCGAGATCTTCGGTTTCCTCCCACACTCCAAAGACGTACAGGTATGTAGGTTAATTGGCTGGGTAAAATGTAAAAAATTGTCCCTAGTGGGTGTAGGATAGTGTTAATGTACGGGGATCGCTGGGCGGCACGGACTTGGAGGGCCGAAAATGCCTGTTTCCGGCTGTATATATATGATGATGATGAGTACCCCGATAGAGGCCGCCATTGACATCGATCCACTTCAAATCCACTTTGAAAAGATTTCATGCAAGGAATAACACTTCACCAAGGTGGCAAACAGTTATCCACTCATAGTTTCAGTGGAGCATTTTTTATGAGGAAACTAGAAAAAGCTGCTGAAAATGAGCAAATGATGTGAACAGTCAGATTGTCCTGAAGATAGACATTAAAATGCTGGAGTAACTCAGCGGGACAGGCAGCATCTCCGGGGAGAAGGAATGGGTGACGTTTCTGGTCAAGACCCTTCATCAAAATTGTGCCAGTGTATGTATTTAGAAGTGGTGGCCACTGTCTCAATCTCTTTCTACACTCCCAAGATGTACAGGTTTTGTAGGTTAATGGGCTTGGTATCATTGTAAATTGCCCCTAGTGTGTGTAAGATAGTGTAAGTATGCGTGGATCGCTGGTCACTGCGGACTCAGTGGGCCGAAAGGCCTGTTTCCATCTCCAATCTAAACGAAACGATTTTTCCTACAAACCTGCACGTCTATGGAGTGTGGGAGGAAACCGGAGCGCCCGGAGAAAACCCAGGCAGGTCACGGGGAGAGCGTACGATCTCTGTGCAAACAGGCACCTGTAGCCGGGATCGAACCTGGGCTTCTCTGGCGCTGTAAGGCGGCAACTCTACCGCTGCGCCACCGCGCTGCCATTCCTGCATCGAACATCCCTTGCGAAATGTTAGAGTGGAGTACTCTCCTCGTAATCCCACCTGTAAATCATTGTAGTTTATTTTATTTGAATCCCAGTCGATCAATCACAGGATGGTTGTCGTTAAACCGCGCCAGTTTATGGACCGTTGAGGAGAATTCCTGGAACAAACAGGAGATTTATTGGGAGCGGTTACCCTCTGGCACGGGCAATGTTTACAAAACATTGGTTCCCGAAAATATACTGCTCCGCTCAGGATGTCGGCCAACAGGTGTTCACCCATTGAAGTGCAAGCTGTAATTATTAACCCACCTGCAACAGGTTTCGTTTAATTGCCAAACGATCGGTGTTGACCATTAATCAAACAATTCACTTCAGACAGGTGAGCAATACTGTTCAAACAGATGACCCGAAAGGTCATAGTTTTAAGACCATAAGATGCTTAACTAAAGTGAATGAGAAACAGCATGCAACACCTGCGGCAAGACCGTTTAATGGAGACCCTCGGACTGTCTTTGATCGGACTTTACTGGCTTTACCTTCCACTAAACGTTATCCCCTCTATCAGTCTGAAGGAGGGTCTCGACCCGAAACGTCACCCACTCCTTCTCTCCTGAGATGCTTGCTGCCTGACCCGCCGAGTTACTCCAGCATTTTGTGAAATAAATACCTTCGATTTGTACCAGCATCTGCAGTTATTTTCTTACATCCCCTCTATAGATAGAGAGAGATAGAGCTCTTAAGGATAGCGGAGTCAGGGGGTACGGGGAGAAGGCAGGAACGGGGTACTGATTGAGAATGATGAGCCATGATCACATTGAATGGCGGTGCTGGCTCGAAGGGCCGAATGGGCTCCTCCTGCACCTATTGTCTATTGTCTATTATCATGTATCTCTACACTGTGGACGGCTCGATTGTAATCGCGTACAGTCTTTCCGCTGACTGGTTAGCACGCGACGAAAGCTTTTCACTGTACCTCGGTACACGTGACAATAAACTAAACTACATATTCAAATACCCTTTTTGTTTAGTGGAGTGATGCAGCGCGGAAAAAGGTCCTTCGGCTCATCGAGTTTATTGGTTAAAAATATATTGCCTTGTGCTGACACATGCACGATGTTATCACATCGCCAGCTCCAACCAACTTCGGACAGTGATTGGTAAAACAATTTCATAAGTTATAGGAGCACAATTGAGCAATTTGGCCCATCAAGTCTACTCTGCCATTCAATCATGGCTGATCTATCTCTCCCTCCCTACCCCATTCTCCTGCCTTCTCCCTGTAACCCCTGGCACCCGCACTAATATGAATTTGTCAGTCTCCACTGTAAAAATAAACATTGACTTGGTCTCCACTGCCTCTCTTTCTTGTCTTCAATGTTATTCATTATGATGTGAAACTGTTGAAAGACTGGAGCGGCTAGGCTTGTATACACTGGAATTTAGAAGGATGAGAGGGAATCTTATCGAAACGTATAAGATTATTAAGGGGTTGGACACGTTAGAGGCAGGAAACATGTTCTCAATGTTGGGGGAGTCCAGAACCTGGGGCCACAGTTTAAGAATAAGGGGTTGGCCATTTAGAACAGAGACGAAGAGAAACTTTTTCAGTCAGAGAGTTGTGAATCTGTGGAATTCTCTGCCTCAGAAGGCAGTGGAGGCCAAGTCTCTGAATGCATTCAAGAGAGAGCTAGATAGAGCTCTTAAGGATAGCGGAGTCAGGGGGTATAGGGAGAAGGCAGGAACGGGGTACTGATTGAGAATGATCAGCCATGATCACATTGAATGGTGGTGCTGGCTCAAAGGGCAGAATAGCCTCCTCCTGCACCTATTGTCGATTGTCTATTGTTGAAATAATCAGTTCTATTATCAAAAGGACACAAATTGCTGGGGTAACTCAGCAGGCCATAAAACATCTCTGGAGAACATGGACTGGAGATGTTTCTGTCTGTCTGACGAAAGTTTCCGGTTGTTTTCAGACTTTAAAAAAATAAATTACAAATACTTTATTCCAAAACAAAACAAACATACAAAGTAGTCACGAAATCAGATCAAAAGCTGCCTGTATCGGCAGTGTACAACCAAAACAGTTATCGAATTAAAATTCCGCCGACTTTGTCAATAATGCACTCGACCTCCCGCGGCGACCGGCGTTCACGGAAGGCCTCCAGCGTCCCCGTGGACACCGCGTGTGCGTGTTCCTTCCCTCTCCAGGGACACGTGGGCACGGACGTAACCCCGGAAGAGGGGCGGGCAGCCGACCCCTGTGCGGCCGTCGACTACCCGCTGCCTGGACCCGAGAACGGCCATCATGGCCAAGGCCCAGGAGCAGACCGACAGGGAGACCACCCCCTCCAGATATTCCCCCCCCCCCTCTGTACCGGGTGCCCAAAGACTGGGAGTCTGATGAAGGGTCTATCACGAAACATCACCCATTCCTTCTCTCCAGCGATGCTGCCAGTTCTGCTGAGTTACTCCAGCATTCTGTGTCTATCTTTGATGAATTGGGAGCAATCTGTTACCAGAATATTTTGCCAGAAACTGATAGCCTGTTAAACTAGCTCTATCATATTAAAATTCAAATTCAAAACTGATATGCCTTTCACTCGGTATAGGTTTGTTAAATTACCTTGTGTTAAATGCACATATTTACCTGGTTCGGTTCCTGCAATTGCAGCGACCCCTTTTAACTGAAGATTTCTGTCATAGAGTGATACAGTGTGGAAACAGGCCCTTCTGCCCAACTTTCCCACACAGGCCAACACTGTCCCACCTACACTAGCCCCACCTGCCTGCGCTTGGTCCACATCCCTCCAAACCTGTCCTATCCATGTACCTGTCTAACTGTTTATTAAATGGTGGGATAGTCCCAGCCACAACTACCTCCTCTGGCAACTGCTACCACAGTTGATCTCAGTGTTTATTTCTCATGAGTTGATCTTTATTCTTCTCTTTATTTCCATTCTTATGTTTGTTATGTAGGAAAATAACTGCAGATACTGGTACAAATCGAAGGTATTTATTCACAAAATGCTGGAGTAACTCAGCAGGTCAGGCAGCATCTCAGGAGAGAAGGAATGGGCGATGTTTCGGGTCGAGACCCTTCTTCAGACCGAAGAAGAGTCTCGACCCGAAACGTTGTCCATTCCTTCTCTCCTGAGATGCTGCCTGACCTGCTGAGTTACTCGAGCATTTTGTGAATAAATACCTTATATTTGTTATGATCAGAGTGGAGGTAATATAATCAATAGCAGAAGACAAGGTGGTTGTAAAATAGTCAACTCTCTTAATGGGGCTCTCTCTTCAACTACCTGAGTGGTCTCCTGACTCTTGGAAACTTGAAGATAGCCACAAAATGCTGGAGTAACTCAGCGGGTCAGGCAGCATCTCTGGAGAGAAGTAATGGGTGATGCAAAATGTAGAATGGTTCATTGTTAGCCGAGGGGAAGGTTTCAAGGAGGTACCCATGTAGTTGATAGAATATTTTCGTAGAGTAGTATCTAACAAAAAAAAACTAATGTTGTTTACTGCACAGTGTGACTGTCGGCTAATTCTGCTGTGAAGTCAGAGAGCTGGTGGGCAGCTTACTGACGCCATCTCTCCATGATATCATGCAATAAAACCTCGAAGCAAATCTCCAACGTCTCCGCTTTTCATTTTCCATTAATTTCCCTCTAAATGAATTTCCTCCACCCATTCCTTCTCTCCTGAGATGCTGCCTGGCCCGCTGAGTTCCTCCAGCATTGTGCGTCTGTCTTCGGTGTAAACCGGAGCCTGCAGTTTCTTCCCGTACACACCTGGAGCTTTTACATTTCCGAGTCTTTGAGCTTTACCACCTGTGGGGCAAAATAAGTGTATTCATTCCCATTATAGGAGACTGTTTGCCATCTCAATGAGCTTCGTCCAGCTTTTATTGATCCTTTTAAATTACACTCGCAAACACAGATGAGATCAAAAGGGCTGATATGGTTGGTGCTGCCCAGGCATTACTGGGTATTGACGAAAATAAAATGTTTGTTTTGGGGAAGTGTATGTGCTTGTCAATGCCTACAGGTAATAGGGGTCACCTCAAATTCTCTCGTTCAAGAAGAGTCCATTTCAACTCTCCATGGGACCGCTTCCTTTCGATTTCCATCAGGATCAGGTACAAAAAATATCCGTCAGTGTGTTTGTTTTCTCAGCGTTAACCAGGCTGGTATTTACCTTAGGTAAACACGGAAAGCTGGAGTAACTCAGCGGGACAGGCTGCAGCTCTGGAGAGATAGGAATGGGTGGCGTTTCGGGTCGAGACCCTTCTGGAGAAGTAAACACTATGGTAGCACTACAGAAATCTTCAGTTAAAAGGGTCGCTGCATATGCAGGAACTGAACCAGTAAATATGTGCATTTAACACAAGGTTTTATCAAACCTATACTTAATGAAAGGCTTATCAGTATTAAATTTGATATTTTATATGATAGAGCTGGTTTAACAGCCTTTCAGTTTCTGGCATAATATTCTGGTAACAGATTGCTACCAATGTATCAAAGATAAACACAAAATATTGGGCCCTTCTCGATCCGAAACCAACCCATTCCTTCTCTCCAGAGATGCCGCCTGACCCGCTGAGTTACTCCAGCATTTTGCGTCTATCTTCGGTTTAAACCAGCATCTGCAGTTCCTTCCCATGCACCTGGCATTTGCCTTGCAGCGTTGTCATTAATGACGGGGCTGGCTCTGACTGACGACAGCCTAGCTGCAGATGGACACAAAAACCTGGAGTAACTCAGCGGGTCAGACAGCATCCCTGGAGAAAAGGAATTGGTGACGTTTCGGGTCGAGACCCAACTTTGGACTGAGAGTCGGGTGATAAGGGAAACCAAAGATATTGATGGTGATGTAGAGAAGAAAAGAACAAATGAAGTAGTTATCAGGAAGTAGTTATCAGGAAGTAGTTATCAGGAAGCAGTTATCAGGAAGCAGTTATCAGGAAGTAGTTATCAGGAAGTAGTTATCAGGAAGTAGTTATCAGGAAGTAGTTATCAGGAAGTAGTTATCAGGAAGTAGTTATTAGGGAGAAGTTATCAGGAAGTAGTTATCAGGAAGTAGTTATCAGGAAGTAGTTATCAGGAAGCAGTTATCAGGAAGCAGTTATCAGGAAGTAGTTATCAGGAAGTAGTTATCAGGAAGCATTTATCAGAAAGTAGTTATCAGGAAGTAGTTATCAGGAAGTAGTTATCAGGAAGTAGTTATCAGGAAGTAGTTATCAGGAAGTAGTTATCAGGAAGTAGTTATCAGGAAGTACTTATCAGGAAGTAGATATCAGGAAGTAGTTATCAGGACGTAGTTATTAGGGGGAAGTTGCCAAGGAGAATTTATCAAATATCTTGGAGTATACCTGGACAGTAAACTGGACGGGTCCAGGAACGCTGAGGCCCTGCATAAGAAGGGACAGAGCCGGCTGGACTTTTTGAGAAGGTTCCGCTCCTTCAACGGCTCCAGCAAGATGTTGCAGATGTTCTACCGATCGGTGGTGGCCAGTGCTATCTCCTTCGCTGCCATGTGCCGGGGCAGCAGGGCGAAGGCCGCGGACGCCAACAGGATCAGCAAGCTCATCAGCAAGGCTGGCTCTGTACTGGGGGCGGAGTTGGATTCACGGGAGGTGGTCTTCGAGGGGAGGATGCTCCTCAAACTGCGGAGCGTCCTGGACAATACAGCTCACCCCCTCTGTGACACACTGGTCAACCTGAGGAGCACCTTCAGCAACAGACTGGTCCCACCAAGATGCAGCACAGAACACCACAGGAGATCCTTCTTCCCTGTAGCTATCAAACTGTGCAACTCCTCCCTCTTCTGTCGTGGGGTAGACTGAGACTGAGACTGACTTCCCACCCCACCCGTCCCCTCCCCCTCCCCCCAAATCTTTGCCCATCCCCCAATCCTTCCCACTCATCACTTTCATTTCATGTTTCATGTATTTTGTGTTTTTGTGACTGTTGGCAGATCCATTTCCCTCCTGGGATAAATAAAGTTCTCTCGTATCGTCGCGAATGAAAGATATGCAAAAATGTAACGATGATAAAGGAAACAGGCCATTGTTAGTTGTGGCCTAGGTGAAAACAAGTTGAGGACAATGAGACTCAACAAGATGACTTACACTGCCTTATTTCTGTATTTCCCTCTCCCCTGACTCTCAGTCTGAAGAAGGGCCTCGACCTGAAACGTCACCCATTCCTTCTCTCCAGGGATGCTGCCGTGTCCCGCTGAGTTACTCCAGCATTTTGTGTCCATCTTCGGCTTAAACCAACATCTGCAGTTCCTTGTATAGGAAGAAAAACTACAGGCGCTGGTTAAAATTGAAGGTAGACGCAAAATGCTGTAGTAACTCGACGGGTTAGGCAGCATCTCGGGAGAGAAAGAATGGGTGACGTTTCGGGACGAGACCCTTTTTTCTTCCTGCTCAAGACAATGTTAAAGCTGGTACGACTTGGGTGGGGGAGGGATGGAGAGAGTGGGAGTGCAATGGTTACTTGCAGAATTGGTTCTCTGCAGTCTCGTCCCACAGCAATTCAGTTCTTGGCTTAAACATTAAGAAAGGACAGATGGAAGCTCATAACCAAGTGCACGCTGTCTACCAGTCCTTTGGAATAAATCCCAAATCATTCAGTACTTTCATCTTCCATCACTGCTTAGGGGAGAATTGGTCTGTGTTAGTTGCCTTTCTGCAGTCTGCCATCCCCCCCCCCCCCCCCCCCTCCTTTCCCCACTTCACCCCACCCTCCGCCCATGGGCTCATTCAGTTAATCACCATAAAATGGCAATTGGGAATGAAAGTAACCATTTGGAGCATCCCATCGCCCCACACCATTTTGCCTGCCAAGTCTTAGCAGACATGGGATGCTGTGAATGTTATATCATCAGACAGAGAACACTGTCTCTGCCATGCTCTTTAAGAAGCGTTGGGCCGAATGCTTTACAAGAAGGAATGTCTGAGATGTTTCGGAAGGAACTGCAGATGCTGCTTTATGCCGGAGATGGACTCAAAACGCTGGAGTTACTCAGCGGGACAGGCGGCATCTCTGGAGAGAAGGAACGGGTGACGTTTCGGTTCTGTGCACTTTCCACCGACAGTGATACAGTGTGGAAACGGGCCCAACTTGCCCACAACGACCAACATGTCCCATCTACACTAGTCCCACCTGCCTGCGTTTGGGCCATATCCCTCCAAACGCATCCCCATCCAGGTGCCTGTCCAAATATTTCTTGCGACAATACCTGAAATAGGGTCTCGACCCGAAACGTCACCCATTCCTTCTCTCCAGAGATGCTGCCTGTCCCGCTGAGTTACTCCAGCATTTCGTGTCTGCAATTCCTCCTGACACATTTTGTCTTCCTCAACTACCTCCTCGGCCAGCTTGTTCTGTACACTCACCACCCTTTGTGTGTGTGTGTGTGTGTGTGTGTGTGTGTGTGTGTGTGTGTGTGTGTGTGTGTGTGTGTGTGTGTGTGTGTGTGTGTGTGTGTGTGTGTGTGTGTGTGTGTGTGTGTGTGTGTGTGTGTGTGTGTGTGTGTGTGTGTGTCTGTGTGTGTGCGTGTGTGTGTGTGTGTGTCTGTGTGTGTGTGTGTGTGTGTGCGCGTGTGTGTGTGTGTGTGAGTGCGTGTGTGCGTGTGTGCGTGTGTGCGTGTGTGCGTGTGTGCGCGGTTGCATGTGTGTGCGTGTGTGCGCGGTTGCATGTGTGTGTGCGTGTCTGTGTGTGCGTGTGTGTGTGTGTGTGTGCGTGTGTGTGTGCGTGTGTGTGTGTGTGCGTGTGTGCGCGGTTGCATGTGTGTGCGCTTGTCTGTGTGTGCGTGTGTGTGCGCGTGTGTGTGTGTGTGTGTGTGTGTGTGTGTGTGTGTGTGTGTGCGTGAGTGTGTGCGTGAGTGTTGCAATTAAATCTTTCCCTCTCACCTTAAACCTATGCCCCCGTTATGGTACCTGCATTGCCAAGCTCGACAATGGGAGAAGTATATGCCGAACATTGGCTTTGCAAAGAAGCATGGCGGCACGGTGGCGCAGCGGTAGAGTCGCTGCCTTCCAGCGCCAGAGACTCGGGTTCGATCCCGACTACAGGCGCTGTCCGTACAGAGCTTGTACGTTCTCCCCGTGACCGCGTGGGTTTTCTCCGAGATCTTCGGTTTCCTCCCACACTTCAAAGACGTGCAGGTTTTGTAGGTTAATTGGCTTTGGTATAAACTGTAAAATTGCCCCCAGTGTGTGTATGGTAGTGTTAGTGTGCGGGGACCGCTGGTCGGCACGGACTCGGTGGGACGAAGGGCCTGTTTCCGCACTGTATCGTTAAACTAAAACAAAAGCAAAGCAAACTCCAAAGCCTTGGGAATCTCCAGACAAAATCATGGATTGACAAGATGGAACAATTTTACAAGAACACAATTCCACAGACGTGCCAGGAAGGGAAGTGTTTGCACGGGGGATAAAAGTTCTCTTCAAAGCTTGCGACACCCACTTGCTCGGATTTCTTCATTAGTTCGGTTGTCAGATTTTGGGGAGAAGGCAGGAGAATGGGGTTGAGAGGGAGAGGCAGATCGGCCTTGATTGAATGGCGGAGTAGACTTGATGGGCCGAATGGCCTGGTTCTGCTCCTAACACTGATGCATTAGAGGTCATAGCCTTCATTTAGGAAGGAGATGTTGAGGAATTTCTTTAGTCAGAGGGTGGTGAATCTGTGGAATTCATTGCCACAGAAGGCTGTGGAGGCCAAGTCAGTGGATATTTTTAACGTAGAGATGGATAGATTCTTGATTAGTACGGGTGTCAGAGGTTACGGGGAGAAGGCAGGAGAATGGGGTTAGGAGGGAGAGATGGATCAGCCATGATTGAATGGCGGAGTGGACCTGATGGGGCAGATGCCCTAATTCTGATCCTGTCACTGATGAACTTGTGAAATATCTTGGAGTGTACCTGGACAGTAAACTGCACGGGTCCAGGAACGCTGAGGCCCTGCATAAGAAGGGACAGAGCCGGCTGGACTTTTTGAGAAGGTTCCGCTCCTTCAACGGCTCCAGCAAGATGCTGCAGATGTTCTATTGATCGGTGGTGGCCAGTGCCATCTCCTTCGCTGCCATGTGCCGGGGCAGCAGGGGCAGCGATGATGGAGAGCAGCTAAGTTGCAATGGTGCGTTGGCACATATTTTTCCTGTATTGATGAGGGAGCATCTGGGCTGTAATCTGTAAAACTGAATGTAAACTACAGCGGGGCATCTGGCCGGAGCCTGAAGAGAATATGAATTTCTTGCACAGTTGGCTGCAAAACTGGTCCTGCCTCTTGTAAGATCCTTGCATTTTTGAATTGGTAAAAAAAAAAATCATCCAAGGAGTCGACCAAAGTAGTCAGATGAAGCAACGTGCACCATTTTGTTTTTGCTTGTGAAATCACAGTGGCGCAGCGGTAGAGTTGCTGCCTTACAGCGCATGCAGCGCCAGAGACCCAGGTTCCATCCCGACGACGGGTGCTGTCTGTACGGAGCTGGCACTTTCTCCCCGTGACCTGCATAGGGATTTCTCCGAGATCTTTGATTTCCTCCCACACTCCAAAGGCTACAGGTTTTGTAGGTTAATTGCCTTGGTACGAAATGTACAATTGTCCCTAGTGTGTGTGTGTGTGTGTGTGTGTGTGTGTGTGTGTGTGTGTGTGTGTGTGTGTGTGTGTGTGTGTGTGTGTGTGTGTGTGTGTGTGTAGGATAGTGTTAACGCGCGTCGATCGCTGGTCGGTTTGGACTCGTTGGGCCGAAGGGCCTGTTTACCCGCTGTATCTCTATAGACAATAGACAATAGACAATAGGTGCAGGAGGAGGCCATTCGGCCCTTCGAGCCAGCACCGCCATTCAATGTGATCATGGCTGATCATTCTCAATCAGTACCCCGTTCCTGCCTTCTCCCCGTACCCCCTGACTCCGCTATCCTTAAGAGCTCTATCTAAAGTAAATGCGATGGGAGAAATTCCGACTTTGATGATCGCAGAGAGGATTTTCTCTTTGGTGAGTTATGGCTGTTCTTTTGTTTTACGTCTGAGAGACTCATAACTCAAAAGTACCGCAGGTGCAACAATGCAAGGTGATTTCTCACGGTGTCTCGGGGAGTGTGCCTGGAATCTACTGCTGCAAGCAAAAGATTCCATTTGTTGTAAAAGGGTATCATGGTTCATGGTTTCTGTTTTTTTTTTAAACCATCAAGAACATCTGGGGCTGTTTTTGATCACGCCTTCGAACAGGCAAACTGCTTTTGAAAAAAATAAATCCTCACAGGGTGGGTGAGTCTGTGGAATTCATTGCCGCAGAAGACTGTCGAGGCCAAGTCAGTGGTTATTTTTAAGGCAGAGATAGATAGATTCGCGCACAACATTCTGTTGTGAAATAAATTAAATGATCCTGTTTCGGAAATTGCTCAATCTCTCTGAAAAATGGGTCAGACCTTCAAAAACCATTTTGTTCCATAGATGATAAGAAAGTGACGTGAGATGTTTCAATTTCAAAAGTTACCACATATTAATAGGAAACTATCTTCTCCCACCATCATTTACTACAACGGCTCCCCATACCATTATAATTAGATGGGATTTCCATCCAAGGTAGGACATTAATGTTACAGTCTTGTGTGTAAAATGCTTAGAATTGGAGGTAAAGTTATTATGTTTACACATTGCAAACTGAGAGTTAATTATAAGGGTCGGCGCGGCGGTAGAGTTGCTGCCTCACAGCGCCAGGGAACCGGGTTCGATCCCGACTACGGTTGCTGTCTGTACGAAGTTTGTACGCTCTCCCCGTGACCTGCCTGGGCTTTCTCCAGGATCTCCGGTTTCCTCCCACACTCCACTGACGTGCAGGTTTGTAGGTTAATCGGCTTGGTATAAATGTAAATTGTCCCCAATGTGTGCAGGACAGTGTTAATGTGCGTAGGGATCGCTGGTCGGCGCGGACTCGGTGGGCCGAGGGGCCTGTTTCCGCGCTCTATCTCTGAACTAAACTAAACTAAATATCTTCGTGTCTGTTGGTTTGTACAACACCGTGTTTCAGAAGAGCCAGGGAACTGCAAACGCTGGAACCTTTGGCCAAAATACCAAGTGATGGAGTAACTCGTGCTAAACACAAAGTTCTAAAGAATGGTCCCTGCAACTTATTGTTGCCTATCCATGTCCTCCACAGATGCTGCCTGGCTCATGGAGTTACTCCAGCGTTTGTTCAACAAGAAACAAATGGCAATTATCCAATCTGTATCCACAAAGCACCAAAATAATTAGGCCGTAAGTCATCGGAGCAGAAATAGGCCATTCGGCCCATTGAGTCCACTGCAACATTCGAGAATAGTTGATCTACTTGTCCCTCCCGACCCCATTCACCTGTCCTCTCCCCGTAACCTTTCACTCCCTTTCTAATCAAGAACCTATCAAACTCTCCTTTAAAAATACCCAATGTCGGCCTCCACTGCCGTCTGTGGCAATGAATTCCACAGATTCGCTGCACTGGCTAAAGAGGGTGGTGAAACATTTGGCTTTGTTTTATACATTGAAATACATCTCTGATCTTCAGCGACATTTTGAACCATCCAAACCTCTCAGGTCGTCTGGGACAGTTCTGCTTTCGGTCCCCAGAGTCAGAACTAAACATGGAGAAGCAGCGTTTAGTTTTTACTAGAACAAGTGGACCCATAGGGCCCAAATTTCTCCTGCATTGGTGCAGCACCCTCTCCTCCACCC
This sequence comes from Rhinoraja longicauda, assembly GCF_053455715.1. Lineage (NCBI taxonomy): Eukaryota > Metazoa > Chordata > Chondrichthyes > Rajiformes > Arhynchobatidae > Rhinoraja > Rhinoraja longicauda. The sequence continues at coordinate 25,380,568 of NC_135983.1, read as the reverse complement.
TCCCCATCCCCTTGCCCCCCTCCCCCTTCCCTGCCCCTCCCCTCCTCTCCCCTCCCCCTCCCCCTCCCCCCCTCCCCCTCCCCCCTCCCCCCTCCCCCCCTCCCTTCCCTCCCCCTCCCCCACCTCCTCCCCCACTCCATCCCCCTCAACCCCCCTTATCCTCCCTCCCTCCCCCTCCCTTCCCCCCCTCCCCACCTCCTCCCCCCACTCCATCCCCCTCAACCCCCCTTATCCTCCCTCCCCCTCCCCTCCCCCCCTCCCCCTCCCCTCCTCTCTCCCCCCTCCTCCCCCCTCCCTCCCCTCCCCTCCCTTCCCTCCCCCCACTCCATCCCCCTCAACCCCCCTTATCCTCCCTCCCCCCTCCCTCCCTTGGAGATAGATTGAAACTTTAAAATGTGAATAACAAAAAATATGACACCGATTTCAATGAAACTTCTTCCATTAGCACCAAAGGGACGACGGTGAGTAAGGTGGGCCTAAAATTGTCGCACTATCGTGTACCGTCTTGGCTGTAGTTCAGGAACAAACACACAAACAAACGATAGTTTTAGTGTATAGATGCACTACATGTACAGAACAAACTCACAGAAAACTGCAGGTCCACTGCACTCTCAGTTCTTTTAAATCAAGGCTGAAGACTATTCTGTTTGACGCTGCCTTTTATTAAATAAAATATTTATTCATTTCTTACACGGCGCTGTAACTTTTAATTTTGTATTTTATACCTGTCTTATTCTATTTTAGCTTGTTATTATTTTCTATTCTCTTTAACGACTGTTTTTAATTGCTTTTAACTCCACTTTAATGTTTTATGTAAAGCACTTTGATATGCCGTGTTACTGAAATGTGCTATATAAATAAACTTGCCTAGCCTTGCCCTTGTTCATTTAAGATTACTAAAATATTAGCACACTTGTATGTGAACTTCAGAGAAGAGGTAAAACTGCAGAAAAGCAGCATTCTACTGCATCTTGCTTCTTTTTAGTAAGGAATTGGGTTTCTTGGCAATGTCTCATGTTAAGGGAAGCATAACTCGGTTGTAACAAAAACAAGATTCGTACTTGAGTCTAAATTATTTGAACCTTATAGACGATAGACAATAGACAATAGGTGCAGGAGGAGGCCATTCGGCCCTTCGAGCCAGCACCGCCATTCAACGTGATCGTGGCTGATCATTCTCAATCAGTACCCCGTTCCTGCCTTCTCCCCATACCCCCTGACTCCGCTATCCTTAAAAGCTCGATCTAGCTCTCTCTTGAATGCATTCAGAGAATTGGCCTCCACTGCCTTCTGAGGCAGAGAATTCCACAGATTCACAACTCTCTGACTGAAAAGATTTTTCCTCATCTCAGTTCTAAATGACCTACCCCTTATTCTTAAACTGTGGCCCCTTGTTCTGGACTCCCCCAACATTGGGAACATGTTTCCTGCCTCTAACGTGTCCAACCCCTTAATAATCTTATATCGATACCTTCTATCTTAGGGAAGATCATTGCACCCATTGCAATCTGTTTCAATTTATTATGAAATAAAATTACAATTCTCCTTTCATTTCGTCTCCAAATGTGGTAAATTTCTTGAGAATTTTCTATATATTTTTTTTCTAAAGCAGAGAATTCGAGATGGGGGCAGAGAAGATGGTGAACTACTGGTATTCCATTACTTATAGTAAGAGGAACTAATGCAAATGCAAAGACCTGTCCACACATTGAGCCAATCCAAAAATGATATAATGGTGGAACTGATCTCTTATGTTTGGACAACAGATAGGAAACCTTCAATGGCGTAATGGGGATTGCATTCGCAATGCGAAGAGCCTGATATTAGCATCATTTCCAGCAAACTGTGAGTAATGGGGTATAAGAAAATAACTGCAGATGTTGGTACAAATCGATTTATTCACAAAATGCTGGAGTAACTCAGCAGGTCAGGCAGCATCTCGGGAGAGAAGGAATGGGTGACGTTTCGGGTCGAGACCCTTCTTCAGATGGGGTATGGCTAGTGCACCATCCCATCGGCCATAGAAATCTGCGTCTCTGCGTAAGAGAAATAGGAACTGCTTTGGGAAATTTGTGCCACACTGGGAAAGAAAATGAAAAGACGATTTACAATTGCAGATCGGGAGAAATTAAAGTAGTTTACAACAAGGGCAAGGGCCCCCACCGTGATGTCGACTCGGATAATTTACATTCGACTACAAATCTATTCGTTTGAGTTATTCTCCCACTTAGCAGGTAGGTTGGCGCAGTCGCCTAGAAAATTAATTAGCCGCTTAAAAGCAGTAAGGCAACGCAAAGTTTAAAAAAGAAAAGCTCCTTCCCAGCAGCTCTACCTGCTGTTTGATTACAAAGCAGAAACCAGTGATGGTTCATTTCGGGTTTTTTTACATGCAAAGTTCAATAAGCTTCTTCACACACCTCGGCACCATGCAAAGTCAATGTAGACGACACTGTCAAGCTGTTAATTTCCCCAGAAGACGTTCAAGAACTGAAACTTCAAATTAGTTTCGCTTACTTTAGTTTATTGTCACATAGAAACATAGAAACATAGAAAATAGGTGCAGGAGTAGGCCATTCGGCCCTTCGAGCCAGCACCGTCATTCAATATGATCATGGCTGATCATCCAGCTCAGTAACCTGTACCTGCCTTCTCTCCATACCCCCTGATCCCTTTAGCAAAAAGGGCCAAATCTAACTCCCTCTTAAATATAGCCAATGAACTGGCCTCAACTACCTTCTGTGGCAGAGAATTCCACAGACTCACCACTCTCTGTGTGAAGAAATGTTTTCTCATCTCGGTCCTAAAAGACTTCCCCCTTATCCTTAAGCTGTGACCCCTGGTTCTGGACTCCCCCAACATCGGGAACAATCTTCCCGCATCTAGCCTCTCCAATCCCATAAGAATTTTACATGTTTCTATAAGATCCCCCCTCAGTCTTCTAAATTCCAGCGAGTACAAGCCTAGTCTATCCAGTCTTTCTTCATATGAAAGTCCCGCCATCCCAGGGATCAATCTAGTGAACCTTCTCCGTACTCCCTCTAAGGCAAGAACGTGAACCGAGGTACGGTGAAATATTTTATTTTGTCGCGCGTTGACCAGTCAGCAGAACTAATCAACCGCCGAAGGCAGAAGCGAGGAGAATTTATTTTCTCAGAGGGTCAGGTCTCTTTGGGATTCTATACCACAGTGATCGGTGTAACCAGTGTCATTAACCAGATTCAAGGCTGCGGTAGATTATTGAACTACGGGACAGTCCAGGAGCAAGGAGATTATAATGGAATCCAGTCGGAAACTGGACTTGAGTTTAGTATAGCGTAGTTCATTGTCACGTGGACTGAGGTACAGTGAAAAGCTTTTGTTGCGTGCTAACCAGTCAGCGGAAAGACAGTACATGATTAAAATTGAGCCAACTACAGTGTACAGATACATGATAAAGGGGAATAACGTTGAGTGCAAGATAAAGGCCAGTAAAGTCCGATTAAAGACAATAGACAATATTGTCTATAGGTGCAGGAGGAGGCCATTCGGCCCTTCGAGCCAGCACCACCATTCAATGTGATCATGGCTGATCATTCTCAATCAGTACCCCATTCCTGCCTTCTCCCCATACCCCCTGACTCCGCTATCCTTAAGAGCTCTATCTAGCTCTATCTAGCTCGATTAAAGATCATCCAAGGGTCTCCAGTGAGGTAGATAGTCGCCAAGGACCACTCTCTGGTTCTTGATAGTTGCCAGATAACAACTGCCCCTGAATCTGGAGGTGTGCGTTTTCACACATCTATACCTCTTGCCTGTTGGGAGAGGGGAGCAGTGGGAGTGAGAGAGGTGAGACACGTTCTGATTTGTTCCATGCCTTTTCGTACCTCGACTTTCCCCTCTCCCCTGACTCTCAGTCTGAAGAAGGGTCTCGACCCGAAATGTCACGTCACCTATTCCTTCTCTCCGGAGATGCTGCCTGACTCCACAGAGTTACTCCAGCATTTTGTCTACCTGCACCTCAAACACCTATTTTTCAACATAACGCCTGAATTCCCTTTGTTAAGGGGGAATATTAAGAAATACAAGAATATAAACCATATCATTGAAAGTTCAACATTCTACATTTATTGATTGCACAAAATGTTTTATAAACCTACCTTATTGAACTTAATGCACAGAATACTACTCTACAGTACCAAACCCAATATCTGTCATTGTTTCCTGGTCTATCGAGTGCAATGCAATCACCTTTAATAAGGTTTGGTTGCACTTTTATTTCCACTAAGTTTTCAATAGAGTTGCCTGTTCTGTTTGCAAATGTTAATCCGTTCAATCTTCCACAAGAATTGACAGTTCTTTTTTTGTTTCCTCGAGGAATGTGTCAAGTAAATGTTTTGGTGTGCTTGGTAACTGTTCTACGGAATTAAAAACCCAGAAGGGGATTGCTGCACAATTAATCTTACAAACAAAAAACAAGGCCAGCATCCTGGTGATGGCTCAGGAGGGATTAAACACAGAGTGATACAGCGTGGAAACGGGCCCTTCGGCCCAACTTGCCCGCACCGGCCAACGTGTCCCAGCTACACTGGTCCCACCTGCCTGCGTTTGGTCCATATCCCTTCAAACCTGTCCTATCCATGTACCTTTCTAACTGTTTCTTAAACATTGGGATAATCCCAGCCTCGTCTACCTCCTCTGGCAGCTCGTTCCATGCACCCACCACCCTTTGTGTGGAAGAAGTTACCCCTCAGATTCCTATTAAATCATTTTCCCTTAAGCCTATGTCCTCTGGTCCTCGATTCCCCTACGCTGGGCAAGACACTCTTGTGCATCTATTCCTCTCAAGATTTTGTACACCTCTATAAGATCGCCGCTCATCCTCCTGCGCTCCAAGGAATAGAGTCCCAGCCAACTCAACCTCTCCCTACAGCTCAGACCTTCCAGTCCTGGCAACATCCTTGTAAATCTTCTCTGTACACTTTCCAGCTTGACAACATCTTTCCTGTAACACGGTGCCCAGAACTGAACACAATACTCTAAATGCGGCCTCGCCAACGTCTTATACAACTGCAACATGGCCTCCCAACATAATGTACAAAGGTGGAAACTGAGAACAGGAGTAGATCGCCGGTACCCCAGAGACTGCTCCACCATTCATCAAGGTCACAGCGGATCTTCAGAAGTGGTAGATGCAGAATTAGGCCATTCGGCCCATCGAGTCCACTCCGCCATTCAATCATATCTTTCCCTCTCTACCCCATTCTCCTGCCTTCTCCCCGTATCCCTCGACACCCGCACTAATCTAGAATCTGTTAATCTCTGCTTTGAAAATACCCAAAGACTCTGCCTCTGCAGCCGTCTGTGGCAATGAATTCCACAGATTCACCAATATTATGATTTCCCTCATCGAAGACATCACAAAATGCTGGAGTATCTCAGTGGGTCAGGCAGCATCTAGGACAGAGGGAATGGGTGACGTTTCGGTGCGAGACCCTTCTTCAGACTTCTTATGATTTCCCTCAGGGACTTAGTTCACCATTATTAGATTTTTTAGATTTAGAGATACAGCGTGGAAACAGGCCCTTCGGCCCACCGGGTCCGCGCCGCCCAGCGATCCCCGCACATTAACACTACCCTACATGCACTAGGGACGATTTTTACATTTGCCCAGCCAATTAACCTTTGAAGAGGCGATTCGGCCCTTCGAGCCAGCACCGCCATTCATTGTGATCATGGCTGATCATCCACAATCAGTAATCCGTGCCCAACTTCTCCCATAAGCTTTGATTCCACTAACCCCCCCCCCCCCCCCCAGAGCTCTATCTAACTCTCTCTTAAATTCATCCAGTGATTTGTCCTCCACTGCCCTCTGTGGCAGAGAATTCCACAAATTCACATCTCTCTGGGTGAAAAAGTCCCTTCTCACCTCAGTTTTAAATGGCCTCCCCTTTATTCTAAGACTGTGGCCCCTGGTTCTGGACTCCCCCAACATTGGGAACATTTTTCCTGCATCTAGCTTGTCTAGTCCTATAAGATCCCCTCTCATCCTTCTAAACTCCAGTGAATACAAGCCTAGTCTTTTCAATCTTTCCTCATATGTCAGTCCCGCCATCCCAGGGTTCAATCTCGTGAACCTTCACTGCACTGCCTCAATTACAATGATGTCCTTCCTCAAATTAGGAGACCAAAACTGTACACAATACTCCAGATGTGGTCTTACCAGGACCCTTACCAGGATTGAGAGAGACGTGTAGAATACGTGAGGATATCACAGAGCAGTCTCTTTGTTTTTCTATCTATCCAATAAAGGGAATGGCAGGTGTTAATAACAAATACAGGGGATTTTCAAATACAAGTGGTGCACATATCACCTTACACTAAGAGGAGAATGATAGCTGGAATCTACTTACTGTCAGCCTGAACAGCTAAATATACCATCAGATAAAATTCCAGTTTCCATTGAAGCAGGAGAGGAGGCAATTGCAAATAACCAACTATATTTAATGCACATTTTAATAACGTTAATGCCTCCATTTAAGGGAATTCCAAATCCATAGCCAATCTGTTCCATTGCAGAGTCAGGCTTTGAGGAATTAGGCACGGAAGGAAAGGTGTTTTAGATTTTTAGATTTAGAGATACAGCGCGGAAACAGGCCCTTCGGCCCACCGGGTCCGCGCTGCCCAGCGATCCCCGCACGTTAATATTATCCTACACACACTAGGGACAATTTTTACATTTGCCCAGCCAATTAACCTACAAACCTGTACGTCTTTCGAGTGTGGGAGGAAACCGAAGATCTCGGAGAAAACCCACGCAGGTCACGGGGAGAACGTACAAACTCCATACAGACAGCGCCCGCAGTCAGGATCGAACCTGAGTCTCCTGCGCCGCATTCGATGTAAAGCAGCAACTCTACAGCTGCGCCACCGTGCCGTAATTATTCTTTCAGAATGCCGACGAAGTAGATGGGAAATGCTTTTCTGGGAGATGATGGTTCTGCCAAGCGTTAAGTTGAAACAACTGCAACCGTTAACATTGCCTGCAATTAGCGTGAGTTTGGGTGTAAAAATAAGCGGTTGCATCCAAGAGCACAGCGGTAGATTTGCCGCCTTACAGAGGTCACAGCGCCAGAGACCCGGGTTCGATCCCAACCATGGGTGCTGTCTGTACATAGTTTATAGGTAACCCCCCCGTGACCGCGTGGGTTTTCTCCGAGATCTTTGGTTTCCTCCCACACTCCAAAGTACAGGTTTGTTGGTTAATTGGCTTGGTATAAGTGTAAATTTTCCCTCGTCTGTGTAGGACAGTGTTAGTGTGCGGGGATCGCTGGTCGGTGCGGACTCAGTGGGCCACTGAATCTCTAAACTAAACTAACAATATAATCATCTCAGGTAGCTCGCAGTAGCAACAGAAAATGATAGAACCATTCAGCATTGAAAATAAGTAGGAAAGAACTGCAGATGCTGGTTTAAATCGAAGGTAGACACAAAATGCTGGAGTAACTCAGTGGGACAGGCAGCATCTCCAGTCTGAAACATAGAAACATAGAAAATAGGTGCAGGAGTAGGCCATTCGGCCCTTCGAGCCTGCACTGCCATTCAATATGATCATGGCTGATCATCCAACTCAGTATCCCATACCTGCCTTCTCTCCATACCCCCTGATCCCTTTAGCCACAAGGGCCATATCTAACTCCCTCTTAAATATAGCCAATGAACTGGCCTCAACAACCTTCTGTGGCAGAGAATTCCACAGATTCACCACTCTCTGTGTGAAAAAAAACGTTCTCATCTCGGTCCTAAAAGACTTCTCCCTTATCCTTAAACTGTGACTTCCCCAACATCGGGAACAATCTTCCTGCAACTAGCCTGTCCAACCCCTTAAGAATTTTGTAAGTTTCTATAAGATCCCCCCTCAATCTTCTAAATTCCAGCGAGTACAAGCCGACCCTGAAGAAGGGTCTCAACCCGAAACGTCACCCATTCCTTCTCCCCAGAGATGCTGCCTGTCCCGCTGAATAACTCCAGTATTTTGTGTCTACATAGAAAATAGGTGCAGGAGTAGGCTATTCAGGAGCCAGCACCGATAATCATGGCTGATCATCCAAAATCAGTCCCCCGTTCCTGCTTTCTCCCCTCATCCCTTGATTCCTTTAGCCCTCAGAGATATATCTGACTCTCTCTTGAACACAGCAGGTCAAAGATTCTTGCCAGACATGAAATGTAAACTCAGTTTCTCTTCCCACTGATGCTGCCGGACCTGCTGAGTGCTCTAAAAATATAGATATATGTGGCATAAGATGGAAGAGTTTGTTTGAGAACACCCTTTCCCCTGAGTTCATCTTTCAGAAATTGCCTCCTAAACAAAGTACTTTGAATCATGACTTTCCAAAATTACTTTCTTTATATTATACGTGGTTTTATATTTGGTGCTGAGAGAGGCTGAGAGACACACCGAAAGAATGAAACTTAGTATTGGAGATCGTTGAGCAAGATAGATCATAACTTCATAAGTCATAGGAGCAGAATTGGGCCATTCGGCGTATCGAGTCTCTTCCGCCATTCAATCATGGCCGACTTACCTCTCCCTCTCCACCCCATTCTCCTGCCTTCTCCACGTAACTCCCGAACCTTTCAATCTCCACTTTAAAAATACCCAATTACTTGGCCTCCTCATGTGGCAATGAATTCCACAGATTCACCACCCTCTGACTAAAGAAATTCCTCCTCATCTCCTTCCTAAAGATATGTCCTTTTATTCTGAGGACAGGTTTTATTCTGAGATGGGTGCAGAAAGGATTGTGGGCGGGCAGGTGGACTTGTACTTATTAGGGTGTAGGTGGTCTCCAGCTACATGGGCATGTCACAGTAGGAAGAAATTACTAATAAGCCCAGTGGCAGAAGGGCTGGCCATCAGCAAGAGATGATGTTGCATGATGTCCAGAACCAAGGGTCACAATTTAAGAATAAGGGGTATATATAAGAAAATAACTGCAGATGCTGGTACAAATCGTAGGTATTTATTCACAAAATGCTGGAGTAACTCAGCAGGTCAGGCAGCATCTCAGGAGAGAAGGAATGGGTGACGTTTCGGGTCGAGACCCTTCTCATTTCATTTCAGACTGAGATGAGGAAAAACCTTTTCACCCAGAGAGTTGTGAATCTGTGGAATTCGCTGCCACAGAAGGCAGTGGAGGCCAATTCACTGGATGTTTTCAAGGGAGAGTTAGATAGAGAGTGCTGAGGGCTAACGGAATCAAGGGATATGGGGAGAAAGCAGGAACGGGGCACTGATTTTGAATAATCAGCCATCATCATATTGAATGGCGGTGCTGGCTCGAAGGGCCGAATGACCTGCTCCTACATGCATTTTCTATGTTTCTATAATTGATAAGCGGCCACACCAGGATCAGTGGAGACCAGCCAAGATCAGGTTAGGGTTAGCAGAGAGGGTGGGTGATAAATCGGGTGACTGTCAATGAGACCAGGCCAGTGGCATTGTTGAGATATTTTAGATTTTTAGATTTTTGGATTTAAGATACAGCGCGGAAACAGGCCCTTCGGCCCACCGGGTCCGCGCTGCCCAGCGATCCCTGCACATTAACACTATCCTACACACGCTAGGGACAATTTTTACATTTACCAATTAACCTACATACCTGTACGTCTTTGGAGTGTAGGAGGAAAGCGAAGATCTCGGAGAAAACCCACGCAGGTCACGGGGATAACGTACAAACTCCGTACAGACGGCGCCCGTAGTCAGGATCGAACCTGAGTCTCCGGCGCTGTGAGGCAGCAACTCTACCGCTGCGCCACTGTGCCGCCCGTGTAGGAAGGAACTGCAGGTGCTGGTTTAAACTGAAGGTAGACACACTGATACTGGAGTAGCTCAGCGGGACAGGTCCCCCACCCAAGTTGCACCAGTTTTTTGTTCTCACGTAGCTACAGCGAGCAATGGCCCGGTTCCTTTTCCATTGTTACTTTTTTGTATTCATTTGTTCAATGTCTCTCTACATCATATCATATCATATCATATATCTACAGCCGGAAACAGGCCTTTTCGGCCCTCCAAGTCCGTGCCGCCCAGTGATCCCCGTACATTAACACTATCCTACACCCACTAGGGACAATTTTTACATTCACCCAGCCAATTAACCTACATACCTGTACGTCTTTGGAGTGTGGGAGGAAACCGAAGATCTCGGAGAAAACCCACGCAGGTCACGGGGAGAACGTACATATCTCATGTTTCCATTTCCCGTGACTTTCAGTCTGAAGAAGGATCTCGACCTGAAAAGTCACCCATTCCTTCTGTCCAGAGATGCTGCCTGTCCCGCTGAGTTACTCCAGTATTTTGTGTCTATCTTCGGTTTAATCCAGCATCTGCAATCCCTTCCTACACAAGGAATTTCTTTAGTCAGATGGAATTCTTTGCCACAGAAGGCTGTGGAGGCCAAAGCAATGGATATTTTTAAGGCAGAGATTGACAGATACTTGATTAGTACGGGCGTCAGGGGTGATGGGGAGAAGGCAGGAGAAAGGGGTTAGGAGGGAGAGATAGATCAGCCATGATTGAATAGCGGAGTAGACTCAATGGGCCGAATGGCCTATTTCTGTTCCAATGACTTGTGAACAACATCCCTCTGCTGGGTTTCACCACCAGAGGTGAACGCAAGAAGTTAACTGTGACCATGTTGGGATAAAAGTGTAAATTACATACGATACATATTATATGCAGGCACACACACAAAAATGCGTGTGAAAATACATGCACACACGCACACACACGTACACATACACATACACACACGTACACACAAACATACACACACACACACACACACACACACACACACACATACACATACGCACACACACCTATAACAGATGTACACACACATACACATACACATACACGCACACTCACACACACACATACACACACATACACATACATACACACACATATACACACACATACACATAAACACACATATACACACACATACACACACACACACACACACACACACACACACATACACATACATACACACACATATACACACACATACACATAAACACACATATACACACACATACACACACACACACACACACACACACACACACACACACACATATACACATACATACACACACACACACACACACAATTTGGCATGTTCATATTATATTCCTAATGATCACAGGGCCGGAGGCACAAAACCTGTTCAACTGCTTTGCACATGATCCTGCTCGCTTGAAAGACTCCTCTGGGGGAATCCTTATCAAAAGAAATAGCACTAACCTCAAGCCTCCTGCAATATATTCCAGCATGCAAACAGATGATCATGCAATAAATGAAACAATTGAAGTGGAAAAGTGCAAAGATGATCTCAAATGACATTTGCAACTGGAATGTGCCTCCCAGCCATTTTCTTAGGGACAATAACTTCAGTACAAATGCTTACCTAACCAGGTGTGTGCATATCCAATGAGGAAATAAAAGCAAAGAATGAAGGAGCTGTTCCCGTCCTCCATCTCTGAAATGAAAAATAAAATGCTCTTGGTAAAAGACTCATGCATTTCCCAATCTATTCCTCTCATGATCCCATACTCATTGGTTTAATGTGCGAAGGGCATGATTTAATAGGGACCTGAGGGGCAATCTTTTCACTCAGAGGATGGTGCCAATATGGAATGAGTTGCCACAGGAGCTAGGTGAAGTAGGTACTATAAGAACATTTAAGAGACACTTGGATAGGTACATGGATAGAAAGGTTACGAGGGATTTGGGCCAAGCAGAGGCAAATGGGACTCGCTTCGATGGGGCATCTTGGTCAGTATGGACGAATTGAGCCAAAGGGCCTGTTTCCGTGGTGTATCACTCAATTACTCTATACCTCAGTGGTCACTCACTGAGAGATGGAATCGCTTCCTGGCCCGCTGAGTTACTCCAGCATTTTAGACAATAGACAATAGACAATAGGTGCAGGAGTAGGCCATTTGGCCCATCGAGCCAGCACCACCATTCAATGTGATCATGGCTGATCATTCTCAATCAGTACCCCGTTCCTGCCTTCTCCCCATACCCCCTGATTCCGCTATCTTTAAGAGCTCTATCTAGCTCTCTCTTGAATGCATTCAGAGAATTGGCATCCACTGCCTTCTGAGGCAGAGAATTCCACAGATTTACAACTCTCTAACTGAAAAAGTTTTCCTCATCTCCATTCTAAATGGCCTACCCCTTATTCTCAAACCGTGGCCCCTGGTTCTGGACACCCCCAACATTGGGAACATGCTTCCTGCCTCTAACGTGTCCAACCCCTTAATAATCTTATATGTTTCGATAAGATCCCCTCTCATCCTTCTAAATTCCAGTGTATACAAGCCTAGTCTCTTTTTTTGTGTCTCGCTTCCGCACTTTGCTTCTCGCCGACCAGTTGAAACAGGGTCATTCTCTGGCTGGACACAAAATGCTGGAGTAACCCAGCGAGACAGGCAGCATCTCTGGAGAGAAGGAATGGATGACGTTTTTGGTCGAGACCCTTCTTCAGACTTTGAAGTCTGAAGTCTGAAGAAGGGTCTCGACCAGAAACATCACCCATTCCTTCTCTCCGGAGATGCTGCCTGTCCCGCTGAGATACTCCAGCATTTTGTGTCTATCTACAATTTAGACCAGTGTCTGCATAGAAACATAGAAAATAGGTGCAGGAGGAGGACATTTGGCCATTCGAGCCAGCACCGCCATTCATTGTGATCATGGCTGATCATCTGAATGGCTGATTGTGATCATCTGCAGTTCTTTTTGAGATTTAGATTTTTAGATTTAGAGATACAGCGCGGAAACAGGCCCTTCGGCCCACCGAGTCCGCGCCGCCCAGCGATCCCCGCACATTAACACTATCCTACACACACTAGGGACAATTTTTACATTTACCCAGTCAATTAACCTACATACCTGTACGTCTTTGGAGTGTGGGAGGAAACCGAAGATCTCGGAGAAAACCCACACAGGTCACGGGGAGAACGTACAAACTCCGTACAGACGGCACCCGTAGTCAGGATCGAACCTGTGTCTCCGGCGCTGCATTCGCTGTAAGGCTGCAACTCTACCTGCCGCCCTTTCCTGCACAGAATTCTGTAGCTGGTCCAGGTAGGTTTTTGATCAGTGGATAACACTCAAGACATTGATGATGCATCAAAGTGGAGATGGTGGTGCTTAATGTCAGGAGTAGGTTTCTCTCAAAGGCACTGTCATCTTACAATCATACAAGAACCAGAGGACATAGGTTCAAGGTGAGAACACAAACCAGAGAACCAGTTGGTTTAAGGTGTGAGGGGAAAGACTTAAAAAGAAACGGAGTGCCAATTTTTTTTTAACAGGTATATGGGACGAGGTGCCAGCGGAGTAGTTGGGGCAGGTACTGTTATAATCACACAGGGTGGAAACAGAAAACTCGGCCCGTCATATAATGACATTTAAGAAAACATTTGGATAGGTACATGGATAGGAAAGATTTAGAAAGATATAGGCCAAACGTGGCAGGTGGGACTAGTGTAGATGGGGAAGTCTGTGGTCTCTGTTTTGCTCTGGTTTATTTTCACCCACATGTTTAGACCGTAATGTTGTATCCTTATTGTTCTGATGTGTTTATGCTTTACTCTTAAACGTTAACTGTATCTTTGTGTTGCCATTTGTGAGCGGAGCACCAAGGCACATTCCTTGTATGTGCATATACTTGGCCAATAAACCTATGGATTCATTCATTCATTCATTCATTCATTCATTCATTCAATCTTGGTCAATGTGGGCAAGTTGGGCCGAAGGGCCTGTTTTCATGTTGTAAGACTCTATGATCAGAATGGACTCAAATAACGTAGCAAATCACAACATGAAGCCTTCGCCACCTCTAGATCAAGATCCCTCCCTAACATCATGGTTGGTGTTTAGTTTATCTAGTTTAGGGATACAGCATGGAAACAGGCCCTTCGGCCCACCGAGTCCATGCCGACCAGCGATCCCCGTCACATGACCAGATGCTACACACACCAGGGACAATTTACAATTTCTACTGAAGCCAATTAACCTGCAAACCTTTACGTCTTTGGAGTGTGGGAGGAAACCGGAGCACTTGTGGGAAACCCACGAAGGTCACGGGGGGTACGTACAAACTCCATGCAGACAGCGCCCGTAGTCGGGATCGAACCCAGGTCTCTGGCCCCATGAGGCAGCAACTCTACCCACAAAGATCGCGGACGATGAAGAAGGCAGCTCACCATCATCATGGTCTCAAGGGCGGTTGGGGAAGGGCAATTAAACACGGGCTCAACCCATGAAGCACACATCCCTCGAATGAATAACAATGTATGTAGTGTTGAAACAACTATTGCCTCGGAACTCAATTTCACGCGCTGATTATATAGACAACAGGTTGAACGCATGATCAAAACAAGCCAAATTAAAAGTTTCCTGAAATGTGTACCAGCGTGCAAATTGATGAAAATGCAATAAATAAAACTATTGAAGGGTAAAAGGACAAAACATATCTTCAATGACACTGACAACAATAAGGCAGAAGGACAAACACAGATATGTTTCATACATTTCATACATTTCTGATTGCATGCAGTATCTTTTGAAGAATCATTTTTCTTGTTCAGGGAATGAAATGAAATTAGAATGGTGGAGACTGCTATGAAATAAAATTCATAGCAGGTTAGAGTTTCAATTGTATTTGTCTTGATATTGGAAAACAGTTCAAATCTCATTCCATTTGATATATAAACCATGCTGCCTGGACCTTCCTCGTGATATCAGAACATTTGCTCAACTCCATTTGCTGCCCTTGCAACTCCAGGGCGGCACGGTGGCGCAGCGGTAGAGTTGCTGCCTTACAGCGAATGCAGCGCCGGAGACTCAGGTTCGATCCTGACTACGGGCGGCGTCTGTACGGAGTTTGTACGTTCTCCCCGTGACCCGCGTGGGTTTTCTCCGAGATCTTCGGTTTCCTCCCACACTCCAAAGACGTACAGGTATGTAGGTTAATTGACTGGGTAAATGTAAAAATTGTCCCTAGTGTGTGTAGGATAGTGTTAATGTGTGGGGATCGCTGGGCGGCGTGGACTCGGTGGGCCGAAGGGCCTGTTTCCGCGCTGTATCTCTAAATCTAAAAATCTAAAACCCCCTTCCTTCCGTGCCTAATTCCTCAAAGCCTGACTCTGCAATGGAACAGATTGGCCATGGATTTGGAATTCCCTTAAATGGAGGCATTAACGTTATTAAAATGTGCATTAAATATAATTGGTTATTTGCAATTGCCTCCTCTCCTGCTTCAATGGAAACTGGAATTTTATCTGATGGTATATTTAGCTGTTCAGGCTGACAGTAAGTAGATTACAGCTATCATTCTCCTCTTAGTGTAAGGTGATATGTGCACCACTTGTATTTGAAAATCCCCTGTATTTGTTATTAACACCTGCGATTCCCTTTATTGGATAGATAGAAAAACAAATAGACTTCTCTGTGATATCCTCACGTATTCTACACGTCTCTCTCAATCCTGGTAAGGGTCCTGGTAAGACCACATCTGGAGTATTGTGGTCTCCTAATTTGAGGAAGGACATCCTTGTAATTGAGGCAGTGCAGCGTAGGTTCAGGAGATTGATCCCTGGGTTGGCGGGACTGCCATATGAGGAAAGATTGAAAAGACTAGGCTTGTATTCACTGGAGTTTAGAAGGATGAGAGGGGATCTTAAAGAGACATTTAAAATTATAAAAGGACTGGACAAGCTAGATGCAGGAAAAATGTTCCCAATGTTAGGGGAGTCCAGAACCAGGGGCCACAGTCTTAGAATGAAGGGGAGGCCATTGAAAACTGAGGTGAGAAGGAACTTTTTCACCCAGAGAGTTGTGAATTTGTGGAATTCTCTGCCACAGAGGGCAGTGGAGGCCAAATCACTGGATGAATTTAAGAGAGAGTTAGATAGAGCTCTGGGGGGCTAGTGGAATCAAAGCTTATGGGAGAAGTTGGGCACAAGTTACTGATTGTGGATGATCAGCCATGATCACAATGAATGGCGGTGCTGGCTCGAAGGGCCGAATCGCCTCCTCCTGCACCTATTTTCTACGGAGTGAAATTTCTCGGCGACAGCTGGCTTGTCGCCAAGTATCGTTGCTTATTGCGGGCGCTGTCGCATGCTGTCCCCAGGTTTGCTTGGATCTCTTAGATGCATTTAGAAGCACATAATATTAAAATAAGTAAAGTAATTTCAAAATACCATAAAATAAGCTCCGGTTACCCCACACGCCAAAGATGTACAGGTTTGCATTTTAATTGGCAGTGGTAAAATTGTAAATTGTAAATTGTCCCTCGTGTGTGTAAAATAGTGTTAATGAGCGGGGATCGCTGGTCGGCTCAGACTCGATGGGCCGAAGGGCCTGTTTCCGCGCTGTACCTCTAAACTAAACTAAAATAATTTGAATAAAGTCAGTCCAAAAAAGCTTAAGTTATATCAACACAACTCCCAGCAGACGAGTCAACAGTAACAGTTAAGAATATACAGAAAACTGATGACAATTTACCCTTGTCTTTACTTTTATTTACAATGAATAATCTGTTGCTATCCACTTTGCTGCTGTAACACTGTAAATTTCCCCGGCGTGGGACGAATAAAGGAATATTATTATTATTAAATTAGGTTTCTGTTAATATCGAATTAAGGATTATTTTATCCAAAGTTGGCCCACTTCGCAAGATTGAAGTCGGCGCGGACTCGGTGGGCCAGAGTGCCTGTCTCCCTTCTGCAACTCTCAACTAAATTCTTGCTATTGAGGGCGTGCAGCGTAGGTTTACTAGGTTAATTCCCGGAATGGCGGGACTGTCATATGTTGAAAGACTGGAGCGACTAGGTTTGTATACACTGGAATTTAGACGGATGAGAGGGGATCTTATCGAAACGTATAAGATTATTAAGGGGTTGGACATGTTAGAGGCAGGAAACATGTTCCCAATGTTAGGGGAGTCCAGAACCAGGGGCCACAGTTTAAGAATAAGGGGTAGGCCGTTTAGAACAGAGATGAGGAAAAACTCTTTTAGTCAGAGAGTTGTGAATCTGTGGAATTCTCTGCCTCAGAGGGCAGTGGAGGCCAATTCTCTGAATACATTCAAGAGCGAGCTAGATAGAGCTCTTAAGGATAGCGGAGTCAGGGGGTATGGGGAGAAGGCAGGAACGGGGTACTGATTGAGAATGATCAGCCATGATCACATTGAATGGTGGTGCTGGCTCGAAGAGCCGAATGGCCTCCTCCTGCACCTATTGTCTGTTGTCTAAACTAAAGTTAGTTGACATTCAGTGAAACATTTCCTGTTATCCAATGCATAACTGAATTGTTCATTGTATATCGTGTCGTTACTTGCGAGCAAATCACCAAGGCACATTCCTTGTTTGTATATATACTTGGCTAATAAAATTTTTTCAATTCAATAAGCAATGCAGAAGGATATGAAATGCTCACTATATTCTCTCAATTTGTCCAATTTATCCCCCAGTAAAATATATATTGGTTTTAGAGAAATCTTCTTTCTTTAAGAGGCCACATGGGACACAGTTACTCTGTTGCCACAAGACCACCATTTTATTTGCTCATTGCTATGATTTACAAACTCGTTGTCTTTTTATTTCTTCTTTTGACTGCATTAACAGTTTGGTATCGTGGTCTGGATGGCAAAAGAATGGAAGAGAAGGCAGTTTCACCGTTCATCCCACCCCACACTTTGTACAACCGAATGAATTGCAAAATGAACATTCATGTAATCTCCAGCCATGTTGCCTCGACGGACAGTAGTTTTTGTACATTCACAGCAAACCCCATTCTTACTACTTTTAAACGTAACAAAAGAGATAAATATACCTTGGTGGTTGAATACTTTCAAGGGTTCCCAGGACTATGTTTTAAATCATTTATTTGCCGCTATTTAATCTCTGTGCTTAAAGGCAAGAAGATTTCTAGTCCTTAGACAGCCATGCTGTGGATTTGCAGACACATTAAGTTTAGTTTGGTTTAGTTTGGACATACAGCCACTTAGTCTTTCAGACCTACCACACCGTTCATTAAGACTCTTCTAATCTTCTATCTCGATACCATTGACCAGCTCTATTCCCACATCCTTTAATTCCATTAATGACCAAGAATCTATCGATCTCTGTTTTAGTTTAGTTTAATTTAGATAAACAGCGTGGAAACAGGCCCTTCAGCCCACCGCTTCCGCGCCGACCAGCGATCCCCGCGTATTAACGCTGCCCGACACACACTAGGGACAATTTACACTTGTACCAAGCCAAGTAAGCTACAAACCTGTACGTCTTTGGAGTGTGGGAGGAAACCAAAGATCTCGGAGAAATTCCGCGCGATCATGGGGAGAACGTGCAAACTCCGTACAGACAGCACCCGTGGTCGGGATCGAACCCGGGTCTCCGGCGCTGTAAGGCGGCAACTCTACCGCTGCGCCACCGTGACCGCCCTTGAAAGTCAACCGGAACCATGGCATTCCTACTTCCTGCAGCTTCCCGTTGTCAGGGAGCTCCATCATAAAGGAACGATGTATTTCCCAATATAGAGACAAAATGTTTCAGTAACTCAGCCGGTCAGGCTGCCTATCTGGAGAAAGTGGGTGAGTGATGTTTCAGGTCGGGACCCTTCATCGGAACCTCATTCAACAAAAAGAGAGCGGAAAAGAGAAAAAAAAACATTGAGTCTGAAGAAGGGTTTATGTCCATAAGTGATAGGAGCAGAATTCGGCCCATCAAGTCTACTCCGCCATTCATTCATGGCTGATCTATCTTTCCCTCTTAACCCCATTCTCCTGCCTTCTCCCCATAACCCCTGATACCCGTACTAATCCGGAATCTGTCTGTCTCACCCTTAAAAATATCCATTGACTTGGCCTCCACAGCCTTCTGAGGCAATGAATCCCACAGATTCCGACCTGAAATGTCACCCATCCATTTTCTCCAGAGATGCTGCCTGACCCGTTGAGTTACTCCAGCATTTTGTCTCTGACTTCAGTAGAGGCCAGCGTCCACAGTTCCTTCTTGTGCAATATATTTCCCAGTGATTGCCTGGACATCCACCGTGCAGGTGAGAGAAGGCCCATTTGAACTGGTTTCTGCAAATCCCTGGTGGCACAGGTCACCGTGTCTGGGAAGAATCTTTGACAAAAATTGCTGCCATCCATTCTGCATTTGGCACATGCTGACGTACTTCCATCGATGTTGGACTGAGGCGAGCATTCAATGTGGTTTATGGGGTCGGCAGTGCAGTGAGTCACGCTGCAATAACTCCCTCATCGAAATGTGTAACATTACAAAAGGACTGGACAAGCTAGATGCAGGAAAAATGTTCCCAGTGTTGGGGGGAGTCCAGAACCAGGGGCCACACACAGTCTAAGAATACCCCTAAGGGCCTAAGGGCGACACGGTGGCGCAGCGGTAGAGTTGCTGCCTTACAGCGAATGCAGTGCCGGAGTTCAGGTTCGATCCTGACTACGGGCGCCGTCTGTATGGTGTTTGTACGTTCTCCCCGTGACCTGCGTGGGTTTTCTCCGAGATCTTCGGTTTCCTCCCACACTCCAAAGACGTACAGGTATGTAGGTTAATTGGCTGGGCAAAAGTTTAAAAAAATTGTCCCTAGTTGATGTAGGATAGTGTTAGTGTGCGGGGATCGGTGGGAGGCGCGGACCCGGTGGGCCGAAGGACCAGTTTCTGCACTGTATCACTAAATCTAAATAAATAAATAAAGGGGAGGCCGTTTAAACCTGAGGTGAGGAAAAACTTTTTAACACCCAGAGAGTTGTGAATTTGTGGAATTCTCTGCCACAGAAGGCAGTGGAGGCCAATTCACTGGATGAATTTAAAAGAGAGTTAGATAGAGCTCTAGGGGCTAGCGGAATCAAGGGATAAGGCAATCACGGGTTACTGATTGTGGATGATCAGCCATGATCACAATGAATGGCGGTGCTGGCTCGACGGGCCAAATGGCCTCCTCCTGCACCTATTTTCTATGTTTTCTACAATTGTGATGAAGATTCCTCAGTGCACTCTTGAAGAGTGCAGTTTTGGTGTTGCTGCACCTGCAGTGAAGGTCTCTTGTAAATTAGATTTACATTGTCGATGGTCAAAGTAATTAGCAAAATATCAAAAATGCAAAAGGGTCTCGAACCGAAACGTCACCCATTCCTTCTCTCCAGAAATACTGCCTGTCCCGTTGAGTTGCTCCAGCATTTTGTGTCTATCTTTGCAAAATATATTTCAAGTTTGGTGCCTCCTTGCAAAATATGTAGGGTCCAAATTGCTTTTGTGGATGGTAATTAAGTTTGAGATTACTTTGGTTTAGCGATACAGCACGAAAACAGGCCCTTCGGTCCACTGAGTCCGTGCCGACCAGCGATCCCCGCACGCTGGCACTATTCTACACACACTCGGGACAATTTGCAATCTTTACCGAAGCCAATTAACCTACGAACCTGTAGGTCTTTGGAGTGAGGGTGGAAACCAGAAAACCCACGCAGGTCATGGGGAGAACATATAAACTTCGTACAGACTGCCCCCTTGGTCAGGATTGAACCTGGCGTTGCAAGGCAGTAGCTCGACCGCTGTGCCACCCTGGTGCACCAAAGATAACATGATGCATTACTTCCTACGTGTCAGCTCCTCTCCTCCTTGCTCAGTTTGTTCCCTTCCTCGATTTGAGGCTCATTCCTTTTTCTTGTGAGCTTCACGTGAAAAGTTAACGTGATCTTGGAGAAAACCCACGCGGTCACGGGGAGAACGTACAAACTGACAGCACCCGTAGTCGGGATCGAACAGACCCGATTCGATCGCTGCGCCACCGTGCCGCTCTGTATTGCATGAATGCGGGGGGAGTAGATTCCAAAGGTTTCCCTTCCTCTGAGTAAATAGTTGTTCCGCCGTCTCAGTGCTAGATGGTCTTGCTCTTAGACTGAAATTATGTCCCAATGCCCCAGACGTCTCTGACAGGGGAAATATCATTAGCGACAGGAGCAGACATAGGCCATTTGGCCCATCAAGTCTACTCCACCATTCATTCGATCGTGGCTGATCTATCTTTCCCTCTCAACTCCATTCTCCTGCCTTCTCCCCACACCCGTACTAATCAAGAATCTATCTATCTCTGCCTTAAAAATATCCACTGACATTTGGCTTCCACGGCCGTCAGTGGCAATGAATTCCACAGATTCACCACCCTCTGACTAAAGAACTACCTCCTAAAGGAAGTATAAGTAAATAACTGCAGAAAATAACATACCTCCTAAAGGAATGTCCTTTTGAGGCCTCTCCACATCCATTCTATCCAGGCCTTTCACGATTCGGTAAGGCTCGGTGATCATTTCGCTCAACACCTTCGCTCAGTCCGCCTTAATCAACCTGATCTCCCGGTGGCTCAGCACTTCAACTCCCCCTCCCACTCCCAGTCTGACCTTTCCGTCATGGGCCTCCTCCAGTGTCATAGTGAGGCCCACCGCAAATTGGAGGAACAGCACCTCATATTACGCTTGGGCAGCTTGCAGCCCAGTGGTATGAAGATTGACTTCTCCGACTTTAAATAGTTCCTCTGTCCCTCTCTTCCCCTCCCCCTTCCCAGTTCTCCCACTAGTCTTCCTGTCTCCACCAACATCCTTTCTTTGTCCCGCCCCCCCCTGACATCAGTCTGAAGAAGGGTCTCGACCCAAAACGTCACCGATTCCTTCTCTCCAGAGATGCTGCCTGACCCGCTGAGTTACTCCAGCATTTTGTGATACCTTAAATTCACTATTCGGTATGTTTTAATAAGGTCTGCCTCTAGTCTGCCAGCCGGTTATACAAGTGGATGTTGTTCCATGTGCTGGGTTAGTCCCAGACTGCCAGAAGACATGGATAGGATACGTTTGTGTTTCAATACATGATATTTGACCTCGATGCAGCGTGACCTTAATCCTTCTGCCTCATTGTGCAGTCAATCAGTGCACCTTATAGCCAATTAGCACCGTGGAGTGAGAAGACAGGTTTGGCAAGTGCAAAAGCTGAAGTCATGGCTGAGGCGAGAATTCTCAACGAGTAATAGGATGGTTTAATGCATCGGCTCCACAGAAACATAAATATTGAGAAAGCAACTAAAAACCTGGATCATGAAAAGAGAGTGTGTAGGTACTGCAGGAGCTGCAGGTACACCGAAGATGGACACAAAATCCCGGAGTAACTCATCAGAACAGGCTAGCATCAGTCTGGTGAAGGGTCTCAACCCGAAGCGTCACCTATCCATGTTCCCCAGAGATGCTGCCTGACCCACTGAGTTCCTCCAGCATTCTGTGTCTATCTTTAACGAAAGAAAGGTCAGATTTCAGGCTCGCAATTACCTCAGCCAATTTTTTTGCTAATAAACTGGAAGATAAAATTACTCACATTCATCCTCAGAAGGATAATGTGACAAAATTTATGAAGGCAAATGGCTTTGCCGATATTTAGATTTTGCATAGTGTGGATTATGTTCTGGCTAATACTGCTAATACTTCCCTTGGTAGAACAAGCAGTGGGTAAATAAGGGCTCAAAACTGGCATAAGATCATAAGTAATCGGAGCAGAATTAGGCCATTCGGCCCATCAAGTCTACTCCGCCATTCAATGATGGCTGATCTGTCTCTCCCTCCTAACCCCATTCTCCTGCCTTCTCCCCATGACCCCTTGCACCCGTACTAATCAAGAATCTATCTATCTCTGCGTTAAAAATATCCATTGACTTGACCTCCACAGATTCTCTGGCTAAAGAAATTCCTCCTCATCTCCTTCCTGAAGGAACGTCCTTTAATTCTGCAGCTATGACCTCTCGTCCTAGACTCTCCCACTAGTGGAAGCAACCTCTCCATGATTGAATGGTGTAGACTTGATGGGCCGAATGGCCTAATTCTACTATCACTTATGATCTCACGAAATTGAATTTTAATTAAATTCCTTATGGACCACATTAAACCTTTGTGGTATACCGAAGAATTTGCATATCTCCAGATTCCCTGACTCTCAATCTGAAGAAGGATCTCAACCTGAAACGTCCCCTATTCCTTTTCTCCAGAGATGCTGCCTGACCCGCTGAATTACTCCAGCTTTTTGTGTCCATCTCCAGATTCAGGCAGAGTTTCTTCCCAACTGCTATCAGGCAAGTGAACTGTCCTTTGATCAGCTAGAGTGCGGCCCTGACTTCCCATCTATCTCATTGGAGACCTTTGAACTATTTTTAATCGGGAATCCAGAACCAGGGGCCACAGTCTAAGAATAAAGGGGAGGCCATTTAAAACTGAGGTGAGAAGAAACTTTTCTGCCCAGAGAGTTGTGAATTTGTGGAATTCTCTGCCACAGAGGGCAGTGGAAGCCAATTCACTGGATGAATTAAAAAGAGAGTTAGATAGAGCTCCAGGGGCTAGTGGAATCAAGGGGTATGGGGAGAAGGCAGGCATTTGTTGCTGATTGTGGATGATCAGCCATGATCACAATGAATGGCGGTGCTGGCTCGAAGGGCCAAATGGCCTCCTCCTGCACCAATTGTCTATGTTTCTATGTTTCTATGACATTATCAGAGTTCAATATTGTAACTTGCACTACAGGTTATACTCTATCCTTTATCTGTACACTGTGGACAGCTTGATTGTATTCATGTCAAGTTTTATCTTTGACTGGATAGCACACAAACAAAAGCTTTTCACTGTACCTCGGTACACGTGACAATAATAAAGTTTAGATGATTTAGTTTAGAGATACCGGCCTTGTGGCCCACTGATCGCCGCACATTAACACGACCCCACGCACACTAGGGACAAGTCTACACTTATACCAAGCCAATTAATCCACATAGCTGTACGTCTTTGGAGAGTGGGAAGTGACCGAAGATCTCGGGGGAAATCCACACAGGTCACGGGGAGAACGTTGAAACTCCGTAACAGACAGCACCCGTAGTCGGGATCATATCCGGGTCTCTGGCGCTGTGAGGCAGCAACTCTACCGCTACTCCACAGTACCGTAATCTGTACTGAATTATCTTTTAACGAAACTGAAATTAACAGAGGTGCAATCTTGTCCTCGAATTCAGGAACTATCAGATGACAGTACAGCACGGATCCTTGCAGCGAATAGCTATGGTCCAGGGTTTTTGCTTTGGATTGAACTCAAGCCTGTGAAGGACTCATACAATAATTTATCAGTGTCTTGCATGTTAAACAATGGCAACTTTCCTTGTCCGAACATCTAATCGTAATGAATAACGACAGCTATAAATCATGAAATACACAGTGTCTACTGACTCATTTCATAAAATTAACTTTGCCCTGAGCCCATCCCTCTCTTCGTCTTCCAAAATCAGTGACTGGGTACTGAAGGATTTTCTGTTGACCTCTAAAACCACAGACTGAGTTGCTGCATTTTGAGCTTCCACATTGAGTGAAATCTGATTCACTATTGAGAACAGTGAATGCATCTTTCATGAACTAGGGAAGAAGGTGGAAGGACAGAATTGAAGGACGTTCCTTTAGGAAGGAGATTGATTGATTGGTACAGGTGTCAGAGGTTATGGGGAGAAGGCAGGAGAATGGGGTTGGGAGGCAGAGGTTCTATTGAGGGTTCACCCTCAGGAAGGCCGATCTCACCTCTGCAACAGTAACTCTGGGGAGAGCCACACTTGAGTCTGATGGGACGGAAATGTCATTGCCCCATCTGCCTTAGTTTAGTTTAGAGATACAGCGCGGAAAAAGGCCCTTTCGGCCTACTGGGTCCGCGCCGACCAGCGATCCCCGCACATTAACTCTATCCTACACCCACGAGGGACAATTTTTACATTTACCAAGCCAATTAACCGACATACCTGCGCGTCTTTGGAGTGTGGGAGGAAACCGAAGATCTCGGAGAAAACCCACGCAGGTCACATAGAAACATAGAAACATAGAAAATAGGTGCAGGAGTAGGCCATTCGGCCCTTCGAGCCTGCACCGCCATTCAATATGATCATGGCTGATCATCCAGCTCAGTAACCTGTACCTGCCTTCTCTCCATACCCCCCTGATCCCTTTAGCCACAAGGGCCACATCTAACTCCCTCTTAAATATAGCCAATGAACTGGCCTCAACTACCTTCTGTGGCAGAGAATTCCACAGACTCACCACTCTCTGTGTGAAGAAATGTTTTTTCATCTCGGTCCTAAAAGACTTCCCCCTTATCCTTAAGCTGTGACCCCTGGTTCTGGACTTCCCCAACATCGGGAACAATCTTCCCGCATCTAGCCTCTCCAACCCCTTAAGAATTTTATATGTTTTCACGGGGAGAACGCACAAACTCCGTTCAGACAGCGCCCACAGACAGGATCGGACTTGGGTCTCCGGCGCTGCATTCGCTGTAAGGCAGCAACTCTACTGCTGCGCCACCAGCCTTCTGCTCAAAGCGAGCATAGAAAGCATTAGGTTCATCAGGTAGGGCCGCACTATCTCCAGTAATGTTGCCTGACTTGGCTTTGCAGCCTGTTAGAGTATTCAGACCTTGTCACTTGCCGGATGTCCGAATGATTCTACTGGGCAGGTGGACACAAAATGCTGGAGTAACTCAGCGGGTCAGGCAGCATCTCTGGAGAGAAGGAATGGGTGACGTTTCGGATCGAGGCCCTTCTTCAGACTGAGAGTCAGGGGAAGGGGAGTCTAAAGATGTAGAAGGGTAAGGTGTGAAAACAACAGGTCAAAGCGAACGCTGATCAGGAAATATAAAATGGGTCATTGTTAGCAGAGGGGAAGGTGACAATTAGTGATATTTAATCAGGAGGACAGTAGAACTAGTCGGAGAGCTAGGATGGGGGGAGGGATGGAGAAAGAGGGAACGCAAGGGTTACTTGAAGTTAGGGAAGTCAATATTCATGCCATTGCTTTGGAAGGGACTTTCGATTGTGTAAAAGTACAGATGGAGAGAGAGGGGGAAAGCAAGGGTTACTTGGAGTTAGAGACTCAAGTTTGTCCCCGGTATTGTATTGTCAACCTATTGTTATGATATATTATCGTATTTGCCTCAATCACCTCCTCGGGTAACGACCTCCTAGTTTTCTCGGGTCGTTCAATACGAACTTTGACACCTTTCAAAACTGATCGCAGAATAATCTGTAAAACAAGGGGATTTGCAAGGAAACGGACTATATTTTATTGCCAAGGTTACTTTGAAGATGCACAACAGAAATTAAAAAGGAGAAGTGTAGAAAGCAAGAATATTTTTAATCAATACTTGCCGTAGATGACTACTTTGCCTGTGTGTTTACCTGCCTTCAGGAAGTGTGGCACGGTGGCGCAGCTGTAGGGTTGCTGCCTTACAGCGCCGGAGAGCCGGGTTCGATCCTGACTACGGGTGCACTCTGTACGGAGTTTGTACGTTCTCCCCGTGCCCTGCGTAGGTTTTCTCCGAGATCTTCGGTTTCCTCCCACACTCCAAAGGCATATCGGTTTGTAGGTTAATTGGTTTGGTATAAACGTAAATTTAGAGATTTAGATTTAGATTTAGAGAAACAGGCCCTTCGGCCCATCGGGTCCGCGCCGCCCAATGATCCCCGCACATTAACACTATCCTACACCCACTAGGGACAATTATTTTTTTTACATTTTCCCAGCCAATTAACCTACATCTCGGTATGTCTTTGGAGTGTGGGAGGAAACCGAAGATCTCGGAGAAAACCCACACAGGTCACGGGGAGAACGTACAAACTCTGTACAGACAGCGCCCGCAGTCAGGATCGAACCTGAGTCTCCGGCGCTGTATTTGCTGTAAGGCAGCAACTCTACCGCAGCGCCACCGTGCCGCCTGTAAATTGCCCCGAGTGTGTGTAGTATAGTGTTAGTGTGCGGGGATCGCTGGTCAGTGCGGACTCGGTGGGCCGAAGGGCCTGTTTCCGCGCTGTATCCCTAAACTAAACTAAACTGAAGCCCACACACTAACTCCAGCCTGATGTCTCAACCTGATTTTAAAAAAAGACACAAAGCGCTGGAGTAACTCAACGGGTCAGGCAGGCATCTCTGGAGATCTTGGGTGTTTTGAAGAAGGGTCCCGAATCGAAACGTCACCTATCCATTTTTGCCAGAGATTCTGCCTGACCCGCTGAGTTACTCCAGCACGTTGAGTCTTTCATTTTTTTAAACCAGTTTAGTTTTTTGTCACGTGTACCAATGTACAGTGAAAAGCTTTTGTTGCGTGCTAAGCAGTCAGCAGAAAGACTGTACATGTTTACAGCCAATCAATTTACAGTGTACAGGTACATGACAAGGGAATAACGTTTAGTGCAAGGCGAAGCCACCAATGTCCGATCAAGGATAGTCCGAGGGTCATCAAAGAGGTAGATAGTAGTTCAGCACTGCTCTCTGGTTGTGGTAGGATGATTCAGTTGCCTGATAACAGCTGGAAAGAAACTGTCCCTAAATCTAGAGGTCAATAGTCAATAGTCAATTTATTTGTCACATACACATAAATGTGCAGTGAAATGAAAGATTACCCACAGTCCAACAATAAGACCAATAAAAATAAGCAATAAAAATATGCAATAACACACAATGGTAAACCACTGTATCCCACTTGTAAACCACTTGTCACACTTCTTTACCTTTTGCCAGTTGGGAGAGGGGAGAAGAGGGAGTGGCCGGGATGAGACTGGTCCTTGATGATGCTGCTGGCCTTGCCGAGGCAGCGTGAGGTGTAGATGGAGTCAACGGAAGGGAGGTTGGTTGGTTGGTTGGTGTGATGGTCTGGGCCGTGTCCACAATTCTCTGCAGCATCTGTATTTGTAGTTCCTTGCTTCTTCGCAAGGTAGTATGTGGTTGCTGCCGGGGGCTGTGGGTACCAAACTTAGATTGAAGACAAAAAAGTAAATGCGAAACAGTGGCCTTAAATGAATAAGAGTCCAACAATATCAGCAGTGGTACTTGGGTTGAGAGCTTTGTTAAAATAATTGTTTCCATATTGTGGTTGAAGTAGATGATAAAATCTGTGGAGTATGAGGTGAAAAATATCTTTTCAACATGTGGTAAATTACTACTTTTACTCAAATATGTGCCTGGGGATCAGTAAAGTTGTTAATTACCAGTGTCCTGGAACGCTTTACAATTAATCTAACTCTCTCCACGATTTACTGATTTATTAGCCATGCCCATCTCTGTGATCTGAGCTCATCAGCAAATTGCTATTAAAGTTAATTTTTTTCCTATGTGGTGATGTATCAGCAGTCCGCCTAGCCAAGAAGTTCATTTCGGCTTGGAGAAACGATGAGCAGGTTCCAGTGACCTTCCGAACAGCTTCCCCTGATCTCAGTCCTCCAGGTTCCCTCCTGACTCTGGGTGCTATCTGTTCGGAGTTTGCACGTTGTCCCCGTGACCTGCGTGGGTTTTCTCCGAGATCTTCGGTTTCCCCCCTCACTCCAAAGACGTGCAGGTTTATAGGTTAATTGGCTAGGTTAATCAATGCAAAAAAGAAATTGTCCCTAGTGTGTGTTGGATAGTGTGAATGTGCGGGGATCGCTGGTTGGCGTGGACTCTGTGGGCCGAAGGGCCTGAATCCACGCTGTATCTCTAAACTAAACTAACGACCCGAAATGTCACACATTCCTTCTCTCCTGAGATGCTGCCTGACCTGCTGAGTTACTCCAGCATTTTGTGAATAAATACCATCGATTTGTACCAGCATCTGCAGTTATTTTCTTACAGTCTGAAGAAGGGTCTCGACCCGAAACGTCACCCATTCCCTCTCTCCTTAGATGCTGCCTGACCTGCTGAGTTACTCCAGCATTTTGTTATACCTAAACTAAACTGCATGGCTAGGCTAGGTTGAGAGAGATGTGGGCCAGACACGGACAGGTGGGACGAGTGTAGATGGGGCATGTTGGTCGGCGCGTGCAAGTTGGGTCGGAGGGCCTGTTTCCACGCTGTGCGACTCAGCGCCTCTATAACTTTTTAAGCCGACAGTGTGGCTATGGCCGGTTATTGAAGAACATACCACAGCAGGACACAGAGAGAGGAAGTTGAGCTTGGAGCACAGATTCACAGAGTGCTTGATTCACAGCCAGGAGGTGCCCTCCAGAAGGATCAGCTACTGGGGCTCAGTGGGGAGGCAGTGGAGAAATTACAAAAAAAAACAGAAACACAAAGATGAAATGAGAACAGAGAGGACAAACCTACTAGAAAGGTCAGCACAAGGCTCGGCGGTGATCCGACAAAGTTCTTTACAAGTCAGTGGACGTTTATTAGGATCGACAGGAAGATGTTTTCTGTTGTGAGGGAGGGCAAAGCTGAGAGATTATTTCTGAACGGCAGCTCTGATTGATCTCATATAAATCACGGCAATGTTATGGTTTATGATTGAGAGGCCACCACTCAGGGGTGCCTGTGGGACACCAAGGCATGAGGAGAAATTTAACCGCACACCATGCATTGCCTGTGGATGTAAGGTCACTTGAACTCGATTTCTTTGCCTCATCTTGTGGCCTCTGTGGTTTAGTTTTACTTTAGTTTAGAGACACAGCGTGGAAGCAGGCCTTGCGGCCCACCGGGTCCGCGCCGACCAGCGATTCCCGTGCACATTAACACTATCCTACGCACACTGGGGACAATTGACCCGGGTTCGGTCCTGACCGCGGGTGCTGCCTGTACGGAGCTTGAGCGTTCTCCCCGTGACCGCGTGGGTTTTCTCCAGGTGCTCCGGTTTCCCGGCACATTCCAAAGACGTGCAGGTTTGTAGGTTTATTGGCTTTGTTAAATGAAAAAAGGTAACATTATCCCTCGCGTGTAGGATAGTGTTCGTGTGCGGGGATGGCTGATGGGCCGAAGGGCCTGTTTCTGACCGTTGGACTACCCTTTACTGGCTTAACATTGCACTAAACGTTATTCCCTTACCATGTATCTACGCACTGTAAATGGCTCGATTGTCTTTGTCATGCATTGTCTTTCCGCTGACTGGTTAGCACGCAACAAAAGCTTTTCACTGTACCTCGGTACACGTGACAATAAACTAAACTAAACTAAAGGGCCTGTCCCACTTAGTCGATCTTTTTGGCGACTGCCGGCGACTGTCAAAGTCATAGCAGATCGCCGAACTTCTCTTTTATCCGATGACAATGACCACGACAATGACCACGACAATGCCGAGTCAGGTCGAGATTACAGCGTCTTCTGAAACATCGCAAAATTCCCATGCTGTCAATGCTTCTCCGGCGTCCTAATTTTTGCTGAAATCACTGACAAGTCGGTAAGTACTTGAGAGTTTTGAGCTATAACACCTTGTGTGGGTTACTTAAAAACCAAGCTTCACTGTAACAAGGAATAAACCGGATTTACTTCCAATTTACTAATAGCTGTATTAAAAATAAAAAAATTAAAAGTGGTTCAGTGGATTTTTGTGAAAAGTGTGTGGGCATTCTTTGAAAATGTAAGGGAGATGCATATCTGGTTTCTGGGTTGCATATCTGGGTTGGGAGCTCACTTTAAATGTAATGGCTGATGGCCATAAACATCGCGAAAATTCCCACGCTTACCTGACCGTCAAACTGTGGCCTCCAATCTACCTGATAAATGTCCTGATGGTAAATAAATTGGTTAAACACAAGCATTTTATGGTATTTTGAAATGACTTTACTTATTTTAATATTACGTGCTTCTAATTGCATCTTAAGAGAACCTATCAAAGCTGGGGACAGCGTGCGACAGCGCCCGCAATAAGCAACGATACCTGGCGACAAGCCAGCTGTCGCCGAGAGATTTCAAACCGTTTCATTTCCCAGCGACGCGCTGAGATCCTCGACGATCTTTGGAAGACTCCTGACGATCATGCCCACGACACCCGGCGAACTGTCGGCGACAGTCTAGTCGCCAGAAGTCGCCTTAAAATCGCCTAAGTGGGACAGACCCTTAAACTATCTGTAAACTAAACTAAATGATTAACTTGGCATGCAGCAGAAATTGTGTGGAAGCCTTGAAATCATGCTGATGCATATTCGGATTCTCTACCCTTTTTACCTCATCTGCAAACTTTGTGAAGGAGCAATGTTCCTAATTTAAATGCTTCAATGCTAAGAGAGACACTCTCAGCTTGAAGTGTCAGAAATAACAACATATGTTTGTCAGTCTGTTTGAAGACTTTCCCAGCTTGTATACAACCCATTTCTTTCAGTTTTAGAGATACAGCGCGGAAACAGTCCCAGCCGCCCACTGAGCCCGCGCCGATCAGCGATCCCCGCACGCTAACACTATCCTACACACACTTTTGGGACAATTTGTATTTATACCAAGCCAATTAACCTGCAAACCTGCACGTCTCTGGAGTGTGGGAGGAAACCGGAGCACCCGGAGAAAACCCACGCAGGTCACGGGGAGAACTGACAAAACTCCATGCAGACAGCACCCGTAGTCAGGATCGAACCCGAGTCTCTGGCGCTGTGAGGCAGCAAGAGTCTACCGCTGCGCCACTGTGCCACCCTTGTTAAAAGTCATCTCTCCATGTCCTCCACAGATGCTGTTGGACACGCTGAGTTACTCCAGCACTTTGTGTCTTTTCTCTCCATGTCCTCCACAGATGCTGTTGGACACGCTGAGTTACTCCAGCACTTTGTGTCTTTTCTCTCCATGTCCTCCACAGATGCTGTTAGACACGCTGAGTTACTCCAGCGCTTTGTGTCTCTTCTCTCTTTACTGTGGATTCCTTGCGGTTTCAATGTTGATCATACTGAAAGCGCATGGTCAGGCTCAATCGTTCTGCCTGTGGTGCCAGCACGAGAGGTTCAGCCTCTGCTGCTTGGACAGAGACAGAGTGCACCTGACTTTAGAAACCAGGCTTAACACTGGGACACAAGTGGAGAATCTCGGAGCATCATGACAACTCCACACAGGTGTACAGTGGGAAATGAAGCAGGAAGATTCATTCATCTTGGGTACCAAATTCATGTTCATAATTTCATAAGTGATAGGAACAGAATTAGAACATTTGGCCCATCATATCTACTCCGCCATTCAATCATGGCTGATCTATCTATCCCTCCTAACCCTGTTCTCCTGCCTTCTCCCCGTAAACCCCTGACACCCACACTAATCAAGAATCTACCTACAGTGCATCTCTACCTTAAAAATATCTACTGACTTGGCTTCCACAACCCTCTGTGGCAATGAGTTCCACAGATTAACCACCCTCTGACTGAAGAAGTTCCTCTTCACCTCCTTTCTAAAAGAGCGCCCTTTAATTCTGAGGCTACGACCTCTGGTCCTAGAATCTCCCACCAGTGTAAACAATCCTTTCCACATCCACTCTATCTATGACTTTCATCATTCGGTAAGTTTCAATGAGGTCCCCTCCCTCAACCTTCTAAACTCCAGCGAGCACAGGCCCAGTGCTGCCTGACCCGTTGAGTTACTCCAGCATTTTGTGTCCCATTTTAATGGACTGGTTCTATGATCTGCTGGTCTAATTCTGCAAACCTTGTATTTCGATTGTAGGACTGTGTTATAATATTCCAGACAATCAGTTTTGCTGTTTACTTTTATAGAGTTCGGTGTTCCAAGTTCACATCTTCCTGCAGAACAATGTAGTATTTAAGCAACAGTGAAGTTTCTGGATAGGTTCCTCAAGGGGTCTTGATCAAACAGTGCCATGAGATTACCCAGGCTCTAGTTCTTAGTTTAGTTTAGTTTAGAGATACAGTGTGGAAACAGGCCCTTCGGCCCACTGAGTCTGCTCCGACCATTTAGAACGGAGATGAGGAAAAACCTTTTCACTCAGAGAGATGTGAAGCTGTGGAATTCTCTGCCTCAGAAGACAGTCAAGGCCAATTCTCTGGATGTTTTCAAGAGAGAGTTAGATAGAGCTCTTAACGATAGCGGAGTCAAGGGATATGGGAAGAAGGCAGGAATGGGGTAGTGATTGTAGATGATCAGCCATGATCACATTGAATGGCGGTACTGCTCAGACTATTTGTTTTGTGTGCAAGGTGTTCCGATTTTTTGATCAAAGATGCATTTTAAGGCTGGGATTTGTTTGGTCTTGTTTGACATTTAATCAATTTGCAAACCATTTGAGGTTTATTGAAGGATCTATTGTAAGTGGCTATTGCAGCCAACACATGCTCGCGTTCCTGTGATCTCATTCAAGGGAAGAGACTTTCTTGGAGGAATTGTTATCCTCACAGAAGTCAAACCTAGCCCTTTGTTTAAATACACAGCACGGTGGCGCAGCGGTAGAGTTGCCGCCTGACAGACCCGGGTTCGATCCCGACTACGGGTGCTGTCTGTACGGAGTTTTTGTACGTTCTCCCCATGACCTGCGTGGGTTTTCTCCAGGTGCTCCGGTTTCCCCCCACGCTCCAAAGACGTAGGTTAATTGGCTCGATAAAATTATAGATAGTTTCGGGTCGAGGCCCTTCTTCAGATAGAATTGTAAATTGTTCCTAGTGTGTACGATAGTGTGAATGTGCGGGGAATCGCAGGTCGGCATGGGCTCGGTGGGCCGAAGGGCCTTTTTCCATGCTGTATCTCTAAAGTAAAACAGTGTTATCCTTAGCAAGACCCAAGCACCTGTGACCGTCAGTGGAACCTCACTGTTAGTTTATATTTGTCAAATCTATTGAGATTAGGTTGGTACAACTAATGCATTATTGCACTTCACAGCAGAGGCCTTAATTACTTTTAACTGTGAAAGGCAAAGTGGCAGACATTACTCATTCTTTGTCATCCCTGACAGATTTGTTTACAGTTTCAGATGTATTTTGCTTGAAGTGGATGGAACGAACTTAAAGTAAAATGGGGAGGGATCACATCAAAGGGAACTCACTTGCCCCAAAGACATTCAGTTCTGGTTCCCACAAGGCAGCACGGTGGCGCAGCGGTAGAGTTGCTGCCTCACAGCGCCAGGGACCTGGGTTCAATCCTGACTACGGGTGCTGTCTGTAAGGAGTTTGCACGTTCTCCCCGTGACCTGCGTGGGTTTTCTCCGGGTGCTCCGGTTTCCTCCCACACTCCACAAAGACATACAGGTTTGCAATTGAAGATAGACACAAAATGCTGGAGCAACTCAGGGCGACAGGCAGCATCTCTGGAGAGAAGGAATGGGTGACGATTCGGGTCGCGACCCTTCTTCAAACCGGAAACGTCACCCATTCCTTCTCTCCAGTGATGCTGCCTGTCCCGCTGAGTTACTCCAGCATTTTGTGTCTACCTTCGGTTCAAACCAGCATCTGCAGTTCCTTCCTAAACATTTTGTAACTTTTGTAAGTTGGTACAATTGTAAATTGCCCCTAGTTTGTGTGGGATAGTGTTGGTGTGCGGGGATCGCGGGTCGGCACGGACTCGGTGGGCCGAAGGGCCTGTTTCCGCGTTGAATCTCAAAATTAAGCTAAACCAAACCTGCGTGGGTTTTCTCCGGGTGCTCCGGTTTCCTCCCACACTCCAAAGACGTGCAGGTTTGCACGTTAATTGGCTTGGTAAAATTGTGAATTGTCTCGAGGGTCAGTGTGCGGGGATCGCTGGTCGGCGCTGACTCGGTGGGCCGAAGGGCCTGTTTCTGCGCTGTATCTCTAAACTGAACTGAACTAAACACTCGCTGCCCACAATCTGGTCTGACTTGTGGCATGTTTCATTCTCCCTATTGCGGGTCTCTCGAGGGGAGTCGGAACCACACCAGCCTCGTGTGAAAGCAACTCAGGCTTCCAAGCAAACAGCCAGGTGCTTCAGTCACTCAATAGACAATAGACAATAGGTGCAGGAGGAGGCCATTCGGCCCTTCGATCCAGCACCGCCATTCAATGTGATCATGGCTGATCATTCTCATTCAGCACCCCGTTCCTGCCTTCTCCCCATACCCCCTGACTCCGCTATCCTTAAGAGCTCTATCTAGCTCTCTCTTGAATGCATTCAGAGAATTGGCCTCCACTGCCTTCTGAGGCAGAGAATTCCACAGATTCACAACTCTCTGAATGAAAAAGTTTTTCCTCATCTCAGTTTTAAATGGCCTACCCCTTATTCTTAAACTGTGGCCCCTGGTTCTGGACTCCCCCAACATTGGGAACATGTTTCCTGCCTCTAACGTGTCCAACCCCTTAATAATCTTATACGTTTCGATAAGATCTCCTCTCATCCTTCTAAATTCCAGTGTATTCCATTCCCAAACTTCAAAGCGCTTCATACACCTGCACAAATACAGCAGGAACCAGAAGACGCAATGCAGGAACTATTCTACAAGGGGGATCTTTCTCACTTCAGATGAAGCAGATATAGCCGTCGTAGTGGTGGGTGGCATGGATGGGGTGGGTAAAGCGTGGTGTACTACACTTACCACTTCATTTACCACTTTGGTGGTAAGAATAGGAAGGCAGAGTATTATCCGAATGGTGTCAAGTTAGGAAAAGGGGACGGACAACGAGATCTGGGTGTCCTAGTGCATCAGTCACTGAAAGGAAGCATGCAGGTACAGCAGGCAGTGAAGAAAGCCAATGGAATGATGGCCTTCATAACAAGAGGATTTGAGTCTAGGAGCAAAGAGGCCCTTCAGCAGTTGTACAGGGCCCTAGTG
The DNA here is from genome assembly GCF_053455715.1 of Rhinoraja longicauda. Taxonomy (NCBI): domain Eukaryota; kingdom Metazoa; phylum Chordata; class Chondrichthyes; order Rajiformes; family Arhynchobatidae; genus Rhinoraja; species Rhinoraja longicauda. Next base: position 25,344,988 of record NC_135983.1, on the reverse strand, counting down.
AGACCGCACCTGGAGTACTGTGTGCAGTTTTGGTCTCCAAATTTGAGGAAGGATATTCTTGCTATTGAGGGCGTGCAGCGTACGTTTACTAGGTTAATTCCCGGAATGGCGGGACTGTCATATGTTGAAAGACTGGAGCGACTAGGCTTGTATACACTGGAATTTAGAAGGATGAGAGGGGATCTTAAGATTATTAAGTTGGGGCATCTCTGTGAAAGACTTCCCTTGAACGCAGTGACCTCTCTGTGACATTTGAAAGGGTCGTTACCAGACTTCCTTTTGATCATCTCTCTATTAAAGCAGTTTCGTCTTGCAATGCTTCAGAATGTTTTCCATTTTAGCACTTCCTCGGCTGTTTTTGTACTTTAAAATCAATTGAATTGCAGAAGTGCATTGCTACCCTGAACGCAAGATAATATCAGAATTGCCAGACGAAAGCTGATCCTCCCTTCGACGTACATATTTCACCAATAATGCTTAGTTACCATTAAGGTGATGACAGATTTATTGGGTGTGATTCCATCAGTAGATGCTCTATTAAATTAGCCGACATCGGAATGGAAAGGGCAATTTGATTCACGTTCATCTAGGGAACACTGCAAACAGCAATTTGTATATCATAAGAACTTGATCTAGATCATCAGTTACAGCAGCAATGGAGTTCCCTATTAAGTCAACCCCTGGTTACAAACTGGGCACAGGGGACACATCAGATGTGACGCGTCTCGTCGCTAACTGGATTGCATAGAAAGGGGAGTACTGGGACATTAGTTCTGCTCGTTCAATAAGTATCACGCACATTGATTCCCCTTGGTGTGTGTGGCTAATCCTCATAAATATAAATAATACAGTCTGATCTTCAAAGGCATCAGTAAACGGCAACAGGGCTCGCTGTTAATTTAAGCACTGACATGTTTCATTACGGCATAAATTATACAAAATTTCCCACCTGACAAAAATTGTTGACCTTGGTTTTTGTACTCCCGAGGAGAAAGATACCATTTTAGTTGCTTTACATTGATTCCGTGTCGAACAGTGGAAACAATTTGTCGGTTGACACAGGATGTTCTGCGGAATTTGGATTAAGGGAGATTAATGTTAAAATTTAAATATCACTAAAGGCCCGTGGGCAGTGCAGACTGGAGAAAAATAAACGCAAGGTCAAAGCTAAGATGCAGTGGGAATATAGCGCAGTGCAGGAGGATGCAAAGACAGGGTGCCCTGTAGCAGTGGAGATGGCACCAATGAGGATGGAGGATTGGAACTGGGGAAAGGGAAATCAATGGAAATAGACAATAGACAATAGACAATAGGTGCAGGAGGAGGCCATTCGGCCCTTTGAGCCAGCACCGCCATTCAATGTGATCATGGCTAATCATTCTCAATCAGTACCCCGTTCCTGCCTTCTCCTCATACCCCCTGACTCCGCTATCCTTAACATAGAAACATAGAAAATAGGTGCAGGAGTAGGCCATTCGGCCCTTCGAGCCTGCACCGCCATTCAATATGATCATGGCTGATTATCCAACTCAGTATCCCGTACCTGCCTTCTCTCCATACCCCCTGATCCCTTTAGCCACAAGGGCCACATCTAACTTCCTCTTGAATATAGCCAATGAACTGGCCTCAACTACCTTCTGTGACAGAGAATTCCACAGATTCACCACTCTCTGCGTGAAAAAAACTTTCTCATCTCGGTCCTAAAAGACTTCCCCCTTATCCTTAAACTGTGACTCCTTGTTCTGAACTTCCCCAACATCGGGAACAATCTTCCTGCATCTAGCCTATCTATTAAGAGCTCTATCTAGATTTCTTTACCCATTTCCATTTGAAGCGTCGCCCATTCCTTCTCTCCTGAGATGCTGCCTGTCCTGCTGAGTTACTCCAGCATTTTGTGTCTATGGTCGGTACATCTGCAGTTCCTCCCTACACATCCATACAAGATTTCCTGCTTCAAGCTAAATAGACAGCATGTGGTCTTCAAGCTTTTGACCGAGTAAGTGTTACCTCAGGGCTGGATGCTTCCCTTCTCTGCAGTGGACATCCGCCAGTAACCTTGGTGCTTCAGACTGAAAGGGAGAAGCAGCGGAAATCATTGATTCTCCTTCTGTTGTTCTCTCTGCCAATCGCCAACGACAAGCCAAGCCTTTGTATCTCTGCCTGAAGGAATCGGTGATTCTACGCCCGTTGTCTCACGTGAAGAATGAGAAAAGCCTGAGGTTCAACTGAACGTCAGGATTTACAAAAGCTGGAAATCTATCATAACCACCAGAAAACGGCATGGTGGCTTTTAGAGTTGTGGCCGAGTTGCTGCCTTACAGCGCCAGAGACCCAGGTTCAATCCTGACTACCGGTACTGGCTGTACGGGGTTTGTACGTTCTCCCTGTGACCCACGTGGGTTTTCTCCGGGTGCTCTGGTTTCTTCCCACACTCCAAAGACGTACAGGTGTGTGTGTGTGTGTGTGTGTGTGTGTGTGTGTAGGTTAATTGGCTTCAGTAAAATTGTAATTAGTGTCTGGTGTGTAGGATATTGCTAGTGTTCGCTGGTCAGTGTGGACTCGGTGGGCCTGAGGGTTTGTTTTTGAGCTGCATCTCCAAACTAAACTAAAACCCTCAAAGTACCCAACGAACCAGAAAGCAGACACAAAACATTGGAGTAACTCAATGGGTCAGGCAGCATCTCAGGAGAGAAGGAACGGGTGACGTTTCGGGTCGAGACCCTTCTTCAGACGGAGCTGGGGAATAAGAAGCAGATGTTAGATGAAGCCAATGATCATACATCAGAGCTGGGAAATGTTCAAAGATGGAGAAAATTGGGTTTGGATGACAAATGCCAAGGGCTGCATTAGAGTGAAAGTCAATCGAGATTTCATGACAAACGATCATGATCAAATAAAAATATCGAAAGATGTAAAAATGCAAAATGATCTGAAGCACTGTGCCTGTACTTGCTGGAGTTTACAAGGATGAAGGGGGACCTCATTGAAACTTACAGAATAGTGAAAGGCCTGGATAGAGTGGATGTGGAGAGGATGGTTCCAGTACTGGGAGAGTCTAGGACCAGAGGTCACAGCTTCAGAATAAAAGAAGGTACCTTTGGAAAAGAGATGAGGAATTTGTTTCGTCAAAGGTGGTAAATCTGTGGAATTCATTGCCACAGACGGCTTTGGAGGCCAGCAAATGGATATTTTTAAAGTGGAGATTGACAGATTTTGGATTAGTGTGTGTATATTATATATCATATTAAAAAGATAGACACAAAATGCTGGAGTAACTAAGCGGGTCAGGCAGCATCTGTGGAGAAATGGAGGAGGTGATTTTTCGGGTTGAGAGCCTTCTTCAGAGAGAGAGAGTGTGTGTGTGTGTGTGTGTGTGTGTGTGTGTGTGTGTGTGTGTGTGTGTGTGTGTGTGTGTGTGTGTGTGTGTGTGTGTGTGTGTGTGTGCACACATACATATGCCTGACTCACTGAGTTACTCCAGCTTTTTGTGTCTGTCTTTGGTTTAAATCAGTATCTGTAGTTCTTACACACACACACACACACACACACACACACATACACACACACACAAATATATACAGACACACACACACACACGCACAATAAACATATGCAGACACACAAACATATACATACACTCACACGCGCACACACACACACGCACACGTACTCACACATTCACACGCATGCACACATACACATCCATATATATATATACACACACACATTATTGCACACACACACGTGAATACACACACACATGTATATATACACATACACATGTACATGTATATATACACACACACACACACACATGTATATATATATATATTTATGTATATATATATATATACATACATACAAACATACATACATACGCACACACATATATACATATATATAAACATAAAAACAAACTCACAAACAATAATGGCAGCCTGTTATATTTACAAGTTGCAAAGGAACTCTTACAAAATCTGCATAATCCTCTGTTTTGGAGGCAACAGCGTGAGAAGAGCTTACTCTTTAGTGGGAGGTTAAACCGACTCTGAGTCCCAGTTGCATTAAATGATCACAAGGCTCTCCTTCAACAAAACCCAGCAAGGCAGTTTTCCCCTGATATCCCTCAGTCACGATTGGTAAAGCCGATGAGTGGAATACATTGAACCAATTTGCTGTGGCCTCCTGCACAATCAAATTAATGCTTGAAGGAGGTTGTCATTGGATATAGAGTATCTTCAGATGTTTTGGAATGGTTAAGTCATGCCGCATATAAATCTGTTTCTTTTCAACTGCTAACTTCAAGTGCATTACCCCGACTACATTTTATCTCTGTTTACTTTGTTGTTACCTTCTTCAAGCTAACAATGCTCTATTCCACATTTTCCTTGAGTTCACCCCCTTTGATGTCTCATTTGCACACCTTACACTTCCACATCTCTGTAGAAGGGAGGGAGGGAGGGAGGGAGGGAGGGTTGAGGGGGAGGGGGGAGGAAAGAGTGCTGCATCAAGCTAACAATGCTCTATTCCACATTTTCCTTGAGTTCACACCCTTTGATGTCTCATTTTCACACCTTACACTTCCACATCTGTGTATCTTCCCCTCTCCTGACTCTCAGTCTGAAGAAGGGAGGGATGGAGGGAGGGAGGGAAGGAGGGAGGGAGGGAGGGAGGGAGGGAGGGAGGGAGGGAGGGAGGGAGGGAGGGAGGGAGGGAGGGAGGGAGGGAGGGAGGGAGGGAGGGAGGGAGGGAGGGAGGGAGGGAGGGAGGGAGGGAGGGAAGGAGGGAAGGGAGGGGGGGAGGGAGGGAGGGAGAGTTGAGGGGGAGGGGGGAGGAAAGAGTGCTGCATCAATGCAGGAGAGGTTTGGGCCCAACATACTAGACACTTGGTCTAGTATTGCAAAAATGTCAGCCTTGTTCTCAATTAAATCACGTTTACCTTAAGATTATTTTTGGGGGGAGATGCTTATTTAATTTCATAACTTACTGCAGCACCAAAGTGGTTATGTTTAGTGGATAGGCAGCTGCTATGCCTGAAAAAATGGAGTCACTGTAAATTGCATGGTCTGACATGTTCATCAGTCCATAAATAATAGGAGCAGAATTAGGCCATTTTGCCCATCAAGTCTAATCTGCTATTCCATCATGGCTGATCTATCTGGCACAATACGACTGAAGGCACTTCTTGAAAGAACATTATCTGTGACTTGGTTACTACCGCTGATTAGATTTCCACACATGCACAACACTCTTCCAGAACTAGAAACGCCATCTTCCACTTATAGACAATAGACAATAGGTGCAGGAGGAGGCCATTCGGCCCCGCGAGCCAGCACCACCATTCAATGTGATCATGGCTGATCATTCTCAATCAGTACCCCGTTCCTGCCTTCTCCCCATGCCCCCCTGACTCCGCTATCCTTAAGAGCTCTATAGATAGAAGCCCATGTGTTCATAAGGTCATAAGTGATCGGAGCAGAATTAGGCCATTCGGCCCATCTAGTCTACACCGCTATGGCTTATCTATCTCTCCCTCCTAACCCCATTCTCCTGCCTTCTCCCCGTCACCCATAATACCTGTACTAATCAAGAATCCATCTATCTCTGCCTTAAAAATATCCACTGACTTGGCCTCCACAGCCTTCTGTGGCAATGAATTCTACAGATTCACCACATTCTGACTAAAGAAATTTCCTCCTCACCTCCTTCCTTAAGGAACGTCCTTTAATTCTGAGGCTGTGACCTCTGGTCCTAGACTCTCCCACGAGTGGAAACATCGTCATTAGCATTTGACAGTACCAGTGGTGATAATACTCTGATTATAATTCACGATGTCAAAAGGATTTGTTGAAACAGCAGCAGGATTCATTTGACAATGGAAAGAGGCACTGTTTCATTCAGCGCCTTGCAATGGTGAACCAGAGTGGGCTGCTAAGTGATGTATGATTCATTTCTTTTATTGGAGTCAATAAGACTTTAAAGATAAATGCAGGATGAAGGATGAGAGGGGATCTTATCGAAACGTATAAGATTATTAAGGGGTTGGACACGTTAGAGGCAGGAAACATGTTCCCAATGCTGGGGGAGTCCAGAACCAGGGGCCACAGTTTAAGAATAAGGGGTAGGCCATTTGGAACGGAGATGAAGAAAAACCTTTTCAGTCAGAGAGTCGTGAATCTGTGGAATTCTCTGCCTCAGAAGGCAGTGGAGGCCAATTCTTTGAATGCATTCAAGAGAGAGCTAGATAGAGCTCTTAAGGATAGCGGAGTCAGGGGGTATGGGGAGAAGGCAGGAACAGGGTACTGATTGAGAATGATCAGCCATGATCACATTGAATGGCGGTGCTGGCTCGAAGGGCCGAATGCACCTCCTCCTGCACCTATTGTCTATTGTCTATTGTGTAAAAATAGTCTGATAGTAGTTCAGGACTGCTCACTTTCTGTGGTAGGATGGTTCAGTTGCCTAATAACAGCTGGGAAGAAACTGTCCCTGAATCTGGAGATGTGCGTTTACACACTTCTATACCTTGAGTCTGTGCTCCAGGACTCGATACGGTACAATACAATAGAACTTCATTTATCCCAGGAGGGAAATTGATCTGCCAATTGTCACGAAACACAGAATACATGAAACATGAAATTAAAGTGACGAGTGGGAAGTATTGGGGTATGGGCAAGGATTGGGGAGAGGAGGGAGGGGGAGAGTCAATCGCAGTCTACCCCACGACAGAAGGGGGAGGGGTTGTACAGTTTGATAGCCACAGGGAAGAAGGATCTCCTGTGACGTTCTGTGCTGCATCTCGGTGGAACCAGTCTGTTGCTGAAGGTGCTCCTCAGGTTGACTAGTGTGTCACGGAGGGAGGGGGTGAGCTGTATTGTCCAAGATGCTCCGCAGTTTGAGGCACATCCTCCCCTCCAAGACCACCTCCCCTGAATCCAACTCCGCCCCCCCCAGCACAGAGCCAGCCCTCCAGCACCTTTAGTTCGGTATAGTTTGGTTTATTGTCACCTGTACCGAGGTGATATCGAGCGGCACGGTGGCGCAGTGGTAGAGTTGCTGCCTTACAGCGAACGCAGCACCGGAGACCCGGGTTCAATCCCGACTACGGGCGCCGTCTGTACGGAGTTTGTACGTTCTCCCCGTGACCTGCGTGGGTTTTCTCCGAGATCTTCGGTTTCCTCCCACACTCTAAAGACGTACAGGTATGTAGGTTAATTGGCTGGGAAAACGTAAAAATTGTCCCTAGTGGGTGTAGGATAGTGTTAATGTACGGGGATCGCTGGGCGGCACGGACTTGGAGGGCCGAAAAGTTCTGTTTCCGGCTGTATATATATGATATGATATGATATGTACAGGTTTGTAGGTTAATTGGCTTGGTAAATGTAAAAATTGTCCCTAGTGTGTGTAGGATAGTGTTAATGTGCGGGGATCGCTGGTCGGCGCGGACCCGGTGGGCCGAAGGGCCTGTTTCTGCGCTGTATCTCTAAACTGTGAAAAGCTTTTGTTGCATACTACCCAGTCAGGGGAAAGACCAATACATGTTTGTAAATTTGTAAATTTCCCCGGTGTGGGACGAATAAAGAAATATATTATTATTATTATTAAACTAGTCGTCCACGGTGCACTGATGCAGGATAAAGGGAATACCATGCAGTGTAAGATAAGATCCAGTAAAGTCCAATTAGAATCAGAATCAGAATAGCCTTTATTGTCATCCAAAAAAATGTCTTGTTGGCGAAATTCCGTTACCCACAGTCCAACAATAAGAGCAATAAAAATAAGCAATAACACACACAATCACAAACCAACACAAAACAAAAAAAAGAAACATCCATCACAGTGAGTCTCCTCCGGTCACCTCCTCACTGTGATGGAAGGCCAGATTGGCTTCAAGAGAGTCCGAGGGTCTCCAATGAGGTAGGTGGTCTGTCAGGACCGCTCTCTAGTTGGTGATAGGATGGTTCAGTTGCCTGATAACAGATGGGAAGAAACTGTCCCTGAATCTGGAGGTGTGCGTTTTTGTTTAATTTAGTTTATTGTTCCATGGGCGGCACGGTGGCGCAGCGGTAGAGTTGCTGCTTTACAGCGAATGCAGCTCCGGAGACTCAGGTTCGATCCTGACTACGGGTGCTGCACTGTAAGGAGTTTGTACGTTCTCCCCGTCACCAGCGTGGGTTTTCTCCGAGATCTTCGGTTTCCTCCCACACTCCAAAGACGTACAGGTATGTAGGTTAATTGGCTGGGTAAATGTAAAAATTGTCCCTAGTGGGTGTAGGATAGTGTTAATGTACGGGGATCACTGGGTGGCACGGACTTGGAGGGCCGAAAAGGCCTGTTTCCGGCTGTATATATATGATATGATATGTACCGAGATTCAGTGAAAAGCTTTTTTGTTGCGCGCTATCCAGCCGGTGGGAAGCCTATACGTGATTACAATCGAGCTGCCCACAGTGCACTGGTGCAGGATAAAGGGAATAACATTCAGCGCAAGGTGAGGTCCAGTAAATTCCCATTAAAGATAGTCCGAGGGTCTCCAATGACGTAGTTGGGAGGTCAGAACAGCTGACACATCCAGCCCATTGCCATGAGAATCCTGAATGCCAATTGGAAAGTAAATCCTACCAAAAGCTTTCTCTTTGGTTTAAGGAATAATAAAGAATATGTGTAGTAAGGAACTGCAGATGCTGGTTTAAACTGAAGATAGACACCAAAAGCAGGAGTATAGCTACATAGAAACATAGAAAATAGGTGCAGAAGTAGGCCATTCGGCCATTCGAGCCAGCACCACCATTCAATATGATCATGGCTGATCATCCACAATCAGTACCCCGTTCCAGCTTTCTCCCCATGATTCAGTTAGCCCGAAGAGCTATTTCTAACTCTCTCTTGAAAGCATCCAGTGAATCGGCCTCCACTGCCTTCAGTGGCAGAGAATTCCACAGATTCACAACTCTCTGGGTGAAAAAGTTTTGTCCTCATCTCAGAGTGACAGGCAGCGTCCCTGGAGAGAAGGAATGGCTGACTTTTCGGGTCAAGACCCTTCTTCAGACAGCTGACTGTGTGCAGCCGAGATAATATGTGACCTTACCTGAAGAGCTGCGTTCTGTTCACTCCTGTGGAGTTATGCCTTGATACATGAATGATCAACTGACAACTCTTCACTCGAATGCCATCGACCCTTTCGGATATGTGTCCATGATCCACAAATCTTTTTTTTTGCTACGCAAATGGCACATCAGTTCCCTTCCATCGTACCGAAATATCCCAAAGAGAATGTACCTGGATTTTGTAGTTTACAAAACGATTTCTAAGAACACATCCTTTACAAAAGAATGTATTTTGTGTCAGTCTCACCGAAGCCACCACTTAATCTGAAACATACTTGCCTTTTGGTCCTGATTGGAAAAGCAGCAGATGGGATATCAGTGACTTTAGACTTTACACTTTAGAGATACAGCACGGAAACAGGTCCTTCTGCCCACCGGGTCCGCGCCGACCAGCGATCCCCGCACATTAACGCTGCCCGACACACACTGGGGACATTTAAAAAAATATTTACCAAGTCCCCCATTCTCTGCCGTTTTTGTTATATGTTTTGTTTGAGACTTATATTGCATGCTCCCCATAAACCTACCTCAACAACATTTGAATGATAACAGCTTTGTATTTGTGTTAGTGCAACATCTATCCTCCTGCTATCTAAGTTAAGAGGGGCATAGATCTGGTAGACAGCTGAAAACTTCTTCCATTCGCACCAAAGGGATGACTTTGAGTAAGGTGGGCCTAAAATTGTTGCACTATCATGTACTGTTTTGACTGTAGTTCAGGAACAAACAAACAAATGAGAGTTTTAATATGTAGATTAGACAAGTACTTGAATTAGAGTCGTAGAGTGATACAGCGTGGAAACAGGCCCTTCGGCCCAACTTGCCCACACCGACCAACATGGCCCAGCTGCACTAGTCCCACCTTTCCGTGTTTGTCCATATCCCTCCAAACCTGTTGTATCCATGTCCCTGTCTAACTGTTTCTTAAATGCTGGGCAAATCCCTGCCTTAACTATCTCCTCTGGCAGCTTGTTCCCATACACCCACCACCCTTTGTGTGAAAGCATTACCCCTCAGGTTCCTATTAAATCTTTCCCCCCTCACCTTGAACCTTTGTCCTCCGATCCTCCATTCCCGACTCTGGGCAAGAGACTCTGTGCATCTACCCGATCTATTCCTCATGATTTTGCACTACATGCGAAGAACATGGTAATCTTGTTGGATTTACGGGGGAACGATACACAAAACACACACAGCATGTATTTATAATCACTCATGGAAGAGCAACGGACACAGAATGTCCCAGCTTACTTCCACCATCCCGTGCCCTGGTAGTTATTCACATTGGGCTGCGTTCAGGCAGGTTTACGTTACAGTCACAAAGCCATATGGAAACAGGCAACGTATAGTCCAAGAGTCGACCTTCAGAAATGGCCACCCACCCTTTCACCCCCAACGTCTTGTGGAAGAATCTACCTTGAAGAAGGAGAACCTTGACATATTCCTCACAAGCCTTCAACCTTATCTTGTAGACGCCGGAGCAAAATTAGGCCATTCGGCCCATCGAGTCTGCTCCACCATTCAAATCATGGCTCATCTCATTTTCCTTCTCATTCTCCTTACTTCTCCCCGCCACCTTTGACGCCCGGACTAATCAAGAACCTATCAATCTCTGCTTTAAAAATACCCAATGACTTGGCCTCCACCACTGACTGCGGCAATGAATTCCACAGATTCACCGCCCTCTGGTTCAAGACGTTCCTCCTCATCTCCATTCTAAAGGTACTACTCCATCCTAAAGGTACTGTGGCGCCACCTAGGGGTCAAGCCCCAGGTGTTACTGGCCGAACATTCGTCACCAGAACTGGAACGATCACATGACTTGGAGATGGCAGTTGACAGTTGGAGATGGCAGTTGACAGTTGGAGATGGCAGTTGACAGTTGGAGATGGCAGTTGACAGTTGGAGATGGCAGTTGACAGTTGGAGATGACAGTTGACAGTTGGAGATGGCAGTTGACAGTTGGAGATGACAGTTGACAGTTGGGGATGAGAAGCTCAGCTCGATCCCACGAGTGAACAGACGTGTGGTGCTCCTCTCAACAGCAACCAGCACCTAACTGTTCCCCTAACTGAGCGCGCGTGTGTTCACCCACTGTTTTGTTAATAAAACCCGTTTGATTCACAATGCTTGGTTTACTACATCATCATCATCATCATATACATACAGCCGGAAACAGGCCTTTTCGGCCCTCCAAGTCCGTGCCGCCCAGTGATCCCCGTACATTAACACTACACCCACTAGGGACAATTTTGTCACTAGGGACAATTTTTACATTTACCCAGCCAATTAACCAACATACCTGTACGTCTTTGGAGTGTGGGAGGAAACCGAAGATCTCGGAGTAAACCCACGCAGGTCACGGGGAGAACGTACAAACTCCTTACAGTGCAGCACCCGTAGTCAGGATCGAACCTGAGTCTCCGGCGCTGCATTCGCTGTAAAGCAGCAACTCTACCGCTGCGCTACCGTGCCGCCCTAAGTACGTCCTTTTATTCCGAGGCTATACCCTTTGGTCCCAGAATCTCCCACTAATGGAAACATCCTCCCCAGATCCACTCTATCGAGGCCTATCATTATTTTGTAAGACTGGGCACAACCTTGCAGCAAAGGTCTGCACCTTATTCGTATCACTTATTTATGGGAGCAATCATAGATGTTATCCATGCTTCGCTTCCTGGCTGTCTTTGCTGCACCAATACCAATGGATCGAGTGGATGTGGAGAGGATGTTTCCACCAGTGGGAGAGTCCAGGACCAAGAGTGTGGAAGCCAAGTCAATGGATATTTTTAAGCCAGAGGTAGATAGATTCTTGATTAGTATGGATGTCAGGGGTTATGGGGAGAAGGCAGGAGAATGGGGTTAGGAGGGAGAGACAGATCAGCCATGATTGAGGGGTGGAGTGGGCTTGATGGGCTGCATGGCCTAATTCTGCTCCTATCACTGATGAACTAATGAACACAAGAGCTTCTATCCATAAGAGGAAGAATGTGTTGCTGGTTCTGGAAGAGGGTTGTGAATGTGTAGAGATCTGACTAGCGGTCGTAACTAAGTCACGGATGATGTTGCATCAAGAAGTGCCTTCAGTTTCATTGTGCCAGAGAATATCTGTGCCACATTGTGCAATAAAGTCAGACATCACTGGGGCAGCGCGGTGGCGCAGCGGTAGAGTTGCTGCCTGACAAGGCAAGAGACCCGGGTTCCATCCTGACCACAGCTGCTGTCTGTACGGAGTTTGTACGTTCTCCCCGTGACCTGCGTGGGTTTTCTCCGGGTGCTCCGGTTTCCTCCCACACTACAAAGACGTACAAGTTAGTATAAGAAAATAACTGCAGATGCTGGTACAAATCGATTTATTCACAAAATGCTGGAGTAACTCAGCAGGTCAGGCAGCATCTCGGGAGAGAAGGAATGGGTGACGTTTCGGGTCGAGACCCTTCTTCAGACTGAAGAAGACGTACAAGTTAGTAGGTTAACTGGCTTGGTATAATTGTAAAATTGTCCCTTGTGTGTAGGATAGTGCGCGTGTAGGAGGTGATCGCTGGTCGGCGCGGACTCGGTGGGCCGAAGGGACTGTTTCCACGCTGTATCTCCGCAGTCTAAAATCTGTAAGTCTAAAGATCAGACTGCGTAAGTGCGTGAAAATCCAACGAGTCACAACCTGGCACAAATCTCCCAACACCTAAGTGGCGAGTGAGATCAAAGCAATTATTAATGTTGGATCTGCTGAGGTGGGAAGGAAGTTTGTGCCAGAAGATTTTTGCTTTGAACTTGTGTGAACACGAACGACGAGAATTTTGTCAGAAGTTGTGAGGAGGAGGGATTAACACAAATATAGAAACTGATTGAGGCTTCATTTAGTCTAACCACTAATTATTGCAGTCTTCCTGACTCTACTGGTAGACGGTGATTTAAGCAAAAGTAAGATCCATGTCAAAGCCAGTTGATGGCATTGTCTATAAGAAAGCTGCCAGGCTATCTTAATGTGCAGCCATTTCACCCATCGTTGTGAAAAGCCACAGATGTAATTGGCTTTGCTCCGCTGGTAAGCGAACCACTTGTGGTTAGAAAAAAACTGCAGGTGCTGGTTAAAATCGAAGGTAGACACAAAATGCTGGAGTAACTCAGCGGGTCAGGCAGCATCTCGGGAGAGAAGGAATGGGTGACGTTTCGGGTCGAGACCCTTCTTCAGACATGTGGTTATCGGTATTTACAAATTCAGAAATAATGCAAGCCCCCCACTTAACTGGCAAGCTGACTGACACGTCATTAATGTGTACACATGTGGTACTTGCATGACTTGCCATTGAAATTATTAGTTAAGTTTTAGATTAGTTTAGTTTATTGGCATGTGTACCGAGGTACAGTGAAAAGCTTTCGTTGCATGCTAACCGGTCAGCGACAAGACGATACATGATTACAATTGAGTCACCCGCAGTGTACGGATGCAATTAGTTTAGTTTAGTTGAGAAATACAGTGCGGAACCAGGCCCTTCGGCCCACCGAGCCAGTGCCGGCCAGCGATCCCAGTACACTAGAACTTTACTGCACACTAGGGACAATTTATAATTATACCAAGCCAATTAACCTACAAACCTGTAGGTCTTTGGAGTGTGGGAGGAAACTGGAGCACCCGGAGAAAACCCATGCAGGTCATGGGAAAAACATACAAACTCCGTACAGACAGCGCCCGTAGTCAGGCTTGAACCCGAGTCTCTGGTGCTGTGAGGCAGCAACTCTACTGCTGCGCCACCATGCCGCCCATAATTCAAACATGCATGATGAGGGGAATAACATGAATAACGTTTAGTGCAAGATAAAGCCAGTAAAGCCCGATCAGAGATAGTCGAGGTAGATAGTAGATCAGGACTGTTTTCTAGTTGTGGTAGGATGGTTCAGTCATCTGATAACAGCCGGGAAGAAACCGTCCCTGAATCTGGAGGTGTGCGTTTTCACACTTCTGTACCTTTTGCTCGATGGGAGAGGGGAGAAGAGGGAGTGGCCAGGGTGCGACTGGTCCTTGATGATGCTGCTGGCCTTGCCGAGGCAGCGCGAGGTGTAGATGGAGTCAATGGAAAGGAGGTTGGTTGACCTGCCCCCTTCACAAAACAACCCTAAGTAGCCCCCACGCTAAGATGAGTGAACATTGCCTGCTACAAATGAACATTCATATCTTAAGTATTTATTCACAAAATGCTGGAGTAACTCAGCAGGTCAGGCAGCATCTCAGGAGAGAAGGAATGGGGAATCTTAAGCCTCGATTGCAATTGACAGGGGGGAGGGGAGGTGGGCGTGCTGCTCTGTCAGCGACGCTGACCTTTGGATGAAAGGTTGAGCTAGAGTCTTGTGTCTGCTCTCCTGGTGGGTGAAGATGATTCGATAGTACTGGAAGTAAAACATCTGAGATATCTTTGGCTACGGGCCATCGTTCATCCCTCAGCCATTATTACTAAAAGCAGACTGCGGTATCTAGTCATTATCTCCTGCTGCAGAGAGTCATTTCTATGAATAACGTCTTTGGCTGAATTGCAACTGCGGGGCCACTCCCCGGCCGGCAACCGCTCCACGGATCGTCAGTTGGGGGAGGGTTTGCCGGGCCCGCGGGAGAGCCTTGCATCCAACGGGGGTCGCTGGGTCCGCAGGAGAGGTTTAAAAATCACTTTTTAAACTTTCATACCGACGTAAGATGGCCGCCGCATCCGCACGCGCGCAGTTGGGGGAGGGATGCCGCTCGGAGGGGGGCAGGACCCTCACAGATGACGGGAGTGGCGGCCAATGGGGGGGGGAGTGAGGAGAGCTCTCCTGCTGCTGGCTCCAAGAGAGGTCTGCACCGAGGGTTGCCGGGGAGATTTGGGCCCAATGGGCCCACGCCTGGATATTATTACTAAAAGCAGACTGTGGAATTTAGTAATTATCTCTTGTTACAGAGAGTCATGTCTATGAATAACTTCTTTGGCTGAATTGCAACTGCTGTGGAAATCTTCGCAACGTTGTGAAAGTTCTGAGGCTTCGGGAGTTATTCCATAAGGTGAAAGATTCGCTCAACCTTCTGTGTGCCATGGTTTTGCACCAGGGCCTATCTCTGCAGAGTTTGAGTATCCGTGAGACCTGGGATACTGACTCATCTGCCCGAGGTTCAACCTTGCATTAGTATGAAAAATCCAACAGAATAGAATAATAACATTGTATCTGGCCTTCAAAGATAATCCTACAATGGACGCTGGACTGGACTGGAGAGTGCAAGGATTCAGATTTAGGTTTAGGTCCAGATTTAGGTTGAGATTTATATTCAGTTCTAGGTTTTTATTCAGATCCAGATCCAGATCCAGTACCAGATTCAGATCCAGATTCAGATCCAGATTCAGATTCAGATTCAGATTCAGATTCAGATTCAGATTCAGATTCAGATTCAGATTCAGATTCAGATTCAGATTCAGATTCAAATTCAGATTCAGATTCAGATTCAGATTCAGATTCAGATTTAGATTCAGATTCAGATTCAGATTCAGATTCAGATTCAGATTCAGATTCAGATTCAGATTCAGATTCAGATTCAGATTCAGATTCAGATCAAGATCAAGATCCAGATCCAGATCCAGTTCCAGATCCAGATCCAGATCCAGATCCAGATCCAGATCCAGATCCAGATCCAGATCCAGATCCGGATCCAGATCCAGATCCAGATTCAGATTCAGATCCAGGTCCACAATAGGATTCAAATCCAGATCCAGATTCAGATTCAGATCCAGGTCCACAATAGGATTCAAATCTGGATTCAGATCCAGGTCCATATCTAGGTTTTGATCCAGGATCTGAACCAGATTCTGATCCAGGTTCTGATCCAGATTCTGATCCAGATTCTAATCCGGTTTCTGATCCAGATTCAGATCCAGATTCATATCCAGGTCCAAATTCGGATTCAGATCTGGACTCACGTTCGGATCTAGATCCGGATTCAAATCCTGATCTGGATCCAGATTTAGATTTACTGCATGGAAACACCCTATCACAAAATAACGCCCCAACTACGCTCTGAACTTGATATGGTTCCCGGAGTGGCCTCGAGTCAACATTCAGGTGGTGTGCCCGCTGTGTGCATTTACACCAAGCCAATTAACCTACAAACCTGCACGTCTTTGGAGTGTGGGAGGAAACCGGAGATCTCGGAAAAACCCGAGGTCACGGGGACAACGTACAAACTCCGTACAGACAGCACCCGCAGTCGGGATCGAACCCGGGTCTCCGGCGCTGTGAGGCAGCAGTTCTACAGCTACGCCACCGTGCCGCACTTTTGAAGATGTTACTGTAGATTTTGCATTAGAAATTGCATTGAAACTCCATCCTTCCTCATTACAGGTCCCCCCCCCCCCCCCCCCCCTCCTGGTGAACAGCTGCACTCTATTCCCCCTTCACAAATCCTCATCATTCGGACCAATGCGTCACCATTACAGGTGGTCCCGGTTAAATGAGCTCATTCAGCACAGAGCAGTGATGGAAAATGAGATCTATCAGCAGACGCGTGCGGCTCAAATTCTCAGCAGGTAAAGCTGCCCACTTAAACAGTGCTTTCAAATGCTTAGAAAGGAATGCCACGTGTTTGGTCCTGCAAAACATGACCACAGAAGAGAATATAGACACAAAACGCTGGAGTAACTCAGCGGGACAGGCAGCATCTCTGGAGAGAAGGAATAGGCAACATTTCGGGTCGAGACCCTTCTTCAGACTGAGAGTCACGTGAAAGGGAAACGAGAGGTGTCGACAATGATGGGAGTCCAGAACAAGGGGCCACAGTTTAAGAATAAGGGGTAGGCCATTTAGAACGGAGATGAGGAAGAACTATTTCAGTCAGAGAGTGGTGAAGGTGTGGAATTCTCTGCCTCAGAAGGCAGTGGAGGCCAGTTCGTTGGATGCTTTCAAGAGAGAGCTGGATAGAGCTCTTAAGGATAGCGGAGTGAGGGGGTATGGGGAGAAGGCAGGAACGGGGTACTGATTGAGAGTGATCAGCCATGATCGCATTGAATGGCGGTGTTGGCTCGAAGGGCTGAATGGCCTACTCCTGCACCTATTGTCTATTGTCTATTGTCTATATGCAAAAAGGTAACGATGATAAAGGGAGCAGGCCACAGTTAGCTTTTTGCTGGGTGAAATCAGGAAGCTGGTTCGACTTGGGTCAGGGAGGGATGGGGAGAGAGGGAATGCAGGGTTACTTGAAGTTAGAGAAATCAATATACATACCGCTGGGCTGTGAGCTGCCCGAGTGAAATATGAGATGCTGTTCCTCCAATTTGCGTTTAGCCTCACTCTGACAATGGAGGAGGCCTAGGGCAGAAAGGTCAGTGTGGGAATGGGAAGGAGAATTAAAGTGTTTAGCAACCGGGAGATCAGGTAGGTCCAGGCGGACTGAGCGAAGGTGTTCAGCGAAACGTGTGCAAATGTGTAGGAAGGAACAGCCGATGCTAGTTTAAACCGAAGGCAGACACAAACTACTGGGGTAACTCAGTGGGACAGGCAGCATCTCAGGAGAAAAGGAATAGGTGATGTTTTTCGGGTCTCAACTTCAAATGTCACCTATTCCTTTTCTCCAGAGAGGCTGCCTGACCCGCTGAGTTACTCCAGCTTTTATGCGTCTACCTTCGGTTTAAACCAGCATCTGCAGTTCCTTCCTGCACTGTTCCCCCCCCCATAACTAGTCAGGCTGAAGTGCACACCTTTGTCAGCACTATCGATTGCTGGGAATCGAGACCACATCTACTGACCTTGAATGAGTGCTTGGTGTGCATTATCTGGTGTGCGTACGCATTCCACTTTTCCAATTCCACTTAAAGTCGGCCCTAAAGCTAAACCGATGCTGCTGATTCCCTGCTAGTGGTGAGGGTTTTCTCTCTCCCCACCTCCTCCTGAGTCGAACAAACTTCCTAAGTTCATTTGCTGAGTTGGCAACTGTTCCAGCCTCTTTAGAACAGATGTGTTGTATCACAAGAGTGAATCTCTTTCCTTGCCATAACTTGTGATTACTTTGAACCGACCAGAGTGCTATTGCAATGTAAAGGTGAAATCAATGAGTCCGCTGTGGGGATGGGGGGGGCACGGTGGCACGGTGGCACGGTGGTAGAGTTGCTGCCCCACAGCGCCAGGGACCCGGGTTCGATCTTGACTACGGGCGCTTGTCTGGACGGAGTTTGTACGTTCTCCCCGTGACCTGCGTGGGTTTTCCCCGGGCGCTCCGGTTTCCTCCCACACTCCAAAGACGTGCAGGTTTTGTAGTTTCTCTTCGTTCCCTCCTCCTTCCCAGATCCCCCTCTATCTTCCTGTCACCGCTTATATCCTTCCTTTGTCCCGGCCCCCTGACATCAGTCTGAAGAAGGGTCTCGACCCGAAACGTCGCCCATTCCTTCTCTCCTGAGATGCTGCCTGACCCGCTGAGTTACTCCAGCATTTTGTGAATAAATACCTTCGATTTGTACCGGCATCTGTAAATTGCCCGTGGCGTGTGTGGGATAGCGCAAGTGTATGGGGCCATCGCAGGTCGGTGCGGACTTGGTGGGCCGAAGGGCCTGTTTCCACGCTGTATCTCTAAACTAATCATAAACAAACTTAACAGGTTAGTTCAATTGAGTAAACAAGGGTTAATTCACCTTTGAATTGGCTTGAGGCAGTGAGTCCTGGCAGTTAGACCAACGGGTCGATTAAAGCAATTTGTGTAGAATTATCTGATGGATCTTTTAAGTCGGGGTGCCAACTTCCTCACTCCAGAATAAGGGACAAAGGGTGAGGTCACTGCCCCGAGCCCCACGTGACCTCACCCAGCCAGCGGCCACGTGCTCCCGCTCCACCAATGGCGGCCGCCATTGGTGGAGCGGGAGCACGTGGCCGCTGGCTGGGTGAGGTCACGTGGGGGCGCGGGGCGGTGACGTCACCCATTGTCCCTTATTCGGCAGTGAGGAAGTTGGCAACCCTACTAATACGGGACAAGGGCGACCCTACTAGTACGGGACAAACTCATTCAGCCCAAAATACTTGATGTCCCGGCTAATACGGGACGGTTGGCAACCCTACTTTTAAGTCGACACCAAAGCAGTGTTGGTAATGTCAGATTTACTTGAAGGGGTTTTCAGCCTGCAAGACCAATTGTGTTTCTTGTTATTGGTTTATTGAGCATTCCTATCATTTTCTATGCTTTAAGAGTTTTAATATGCAAAATTTATAATCTAGACTTTTTTTTTTGCTACTAAACGTATATTCTAAGAAATGTCATGAACAGCCCTTGGCTTTATTAATATCTGCAGAAAGGTATTAAATTTATCATTTGCTTAGTTGGATTTTTCAAGGCCTTGTATGTGATGTAGTTAAATCATTAGAGCAAGGGCCAAAATAAATATCATAGTATCATTGAAAACCTATAAGACAATCAGCAGGAACCCAAGATGTGTGTAGGATTTTTTGTCTAACTTCGGTTTAAACCAGCATCAGCAAGTCAAGTCAAGTTTATTTGTCACATACACATACAAGATGTGCAGTGAAATGAAAGGTTACCCACAGTCCAACAATAAGAGCAATAAAAATAAACAATTTCACACACAATCACAAACCAACACAAAACAAAAAGAAGAAACATCCATCACAGTGAGTCTCCTCCAGTCCACTCCTCACTGTGATGGAAGGCGAGAATGTATTTTCTCTTCCCCTGCCGTCTTCTCCCCGCGGTCAGGCTGTTGAAGTTGCCACGTTCCAGGCCGCGCCGGACGGTGAAAAGTCCGCCGCGGGCCGACCCAAGCCCCGCGATCCGGGGCGGGCGAAGACGCTGGCGCTGCCGGAGCTCCCGATGTCGATCCCCCACCCAGGGCAGGGCCTGCGAGCTTCCGACATCCAGGCGGCCCGCGGTCGAAGCCCCCGGAGCCTCCGAAGGCAGCCGGCTCCGTAGACGGTAAGTCCGGTCCGCGGGCTCTGCGAACCAGAGCCCCAGGTGGTCCCAGCAGGAGGCCGCCAGCTCCAGGTGTTTGGCCGATGGTAGGCCGCAGCGGGAACGGAGACACCACCCAGAAAACAAAGGTCGGGTCTCCGTTCGGAAGAGACAATTTTACAATCCCCCCCCTCCCCACACATAGTACACAACCATAAAAAAAACACATCACATCTAAACACTACAATTAAGACAAAAAACAACAAAAAACACAAAAGACAAACGGACCATTGGTGAGCCGCAGCTGCTAGGGCAGCGCCGCCATTTTGGAGTTCCATTTTGGAGTTCCATTTTGGAGTTCCTTCCTGAGCGTTTTGGAGGACGGATAAGCTCAACCCAAAATGTTGTCCAACCATGTCCTCCAGGGATGTTGCCTGAGCCATTAAGTTCTGAGCATCATCCATCTCTCTCGTTCGTCGTGCCCCCGGGCGGGGTGTCAAGAGGGAGTCTTGGTGAGAGGCCTCATAAGAGCATGATCCGGTCTCTTTGTCGCCGTCGCGGGGACAAATGAAGTCGAAGCGACACTCCTGGAACAAACAGGGGCATATCCGACCAGTTGCGGTATCTCAGGAGTACTCTCCTGGTATCTTGGTGTAGGACTCCGTTACAGTAATTATACTTGTTGACATTCCAAGATCCCGTAGCCTCTGGTGTATCGTCATCACACATCATCACATCGTTTCTACAAAGGTGGAAAACTCGGTTGCTACGTCCGGGATCACATCGTCAGAGTACCCCGGCCATACTCGTAATCTGGGCGAACCCCAAGAGGCTACAACTCCACCACTTTAGTGTTTCATTCAAGATCCCTGCATCTGCACTTCCTTGTGTCTCCATCTTTTTTTAAAGGAGTTGGCTCTAGTTAATGGATACTCTGTTCCAGAGCCCTGTGAATTCTGGAATAGTAACTGTCTATCCTCCAAAATGAGGTCATAGCCTCAGAATTAAAGGACGCTCCGTTAGGAAGGAGATGAGGAGGAATTTCTTTAGTCAGAGGGTGGTGAATCTGTGGAATTCTTTGCCACAGAAGGCTGTGAAGGCCAGGTCAATGGATATTATTAAGGCAGAGATAGATAGATTCTTGATTCGTACGGGTTTCTGGGGTTATGGGGAGAAGGCAGGAGAATGGGGTCAGGAGGGAGAGATAGACCAGCTGTGATTGAATGGCGGATTTCTGCTCCTATCACTTATGACTTTATGATTTTACACAGAGTAATTGCTCAATTCGTCTGCAATGTCCTCACATGTAAGTTTGCCTGTCACACTCTGTAGAATTTTCCTTTTTATGTGCCTTTGAAACATAGAAACATAGAAACATAGAAAATAGGTGCAGAAGTAGGCCATTCGGCCCTTCGAGCCTGCACCGCCAATCAATATGATCATGGCTGATCATCCAACTCAGTATCCCGTACCTGCCTTCTCTCCATACCCCCTGATCCCTTTAGCCACAAGGGCCACATCTAACTCCCTCTTAAATATAGCCAATGAACTGGCCTCAACTACCTTCTGTGGCAGAGGATTCCACAGATTCACCACTCTGTGTGAAAAAAAACGTTCTCATCTCGGTCCTAAAAGACTTCCCCCTTATCCTTAAACTGTGACCCTTGTTCTGGACTTCCCCAACATCGGGAACAATGTATGTATGTATGTACATATATGAACATGTATTTGAACATGTATGTACATATGCACATAGATAGAGGGGTTTCAGAGGGATATGGGCCAAACGCAGGCAGGTGGGACTAGAGTAGATGGGACACGTTGGCCGGCGTGGGCAGGTTGACCTGAAGGTTCAACGCTGTTTCCACGCTGCACGACTCTATGACTGCGACAGCTTTTTGCGTATGCTGTTTCACGTTTCTCACCAGTCTCTTCCTACATCCCCACCTTTCCTTTCTTTCTAAGTACCTTGATCCTCCTTTGCAGAGTTCCGGATTGCAAAGTCAGCACACTTACTTTCACTGGAGTAGTGAAAAGATTTAATTTAAAATTTTAAACTGACCATGTGCTGGGTGATCAGATTCTGAAGGGGATAATTGAATATAAATGTTCAATTGTATCTTGTCAGCTATCTCGATGTGCTAATCAGGCAGGGTTGCAATCCATCATCGATCACAAGAGAAAGGTGGAGAAAATGGACAATGGCTGGTCTGGTGTTCCACAGAGTGCTGTGCTGGGACATCTGCTGTCTGTCACATGCAACACACACACAGATGCACACGCACACGCACACGCACACGCACACACACACACTCTCTCACACACTCACACACATGTGTACTCATGCACTCACACTCTCTCACACACACACACACTCTCACACAGTCACACACACATGCACTCACACACTCACACTCTCACACTCTCACACGCACACATGCACTCTCACATGCACGCCATTCACCCCTTCACACACTAACACTTACACACTCACACTCTCCCTCTCTCACATACATTCTCACACAGTCACACACAGACACACTCACACACACGCACTCACACACTCGCACACGCACACACACACTCTCACATGCACGCCGCTCACCCCCTCACACACTATACTCACACACTCACACTCTCTCACACACACTCACTCACACACTCACACTCTCACACACACACACACACCCTCTCACACACTCACACTCTCACACTCTCACACACACTCACTCACACACATACACACTCACACGCGCATACCCACACTCACACACACACTCTCGCACACATAAACTCTCACACGTGCACACTCTCACACGCGCACACTCTCACACGCGCACACACACTCACTCACACACATACACTCACACACACACCCTCTCACACACTCACACTCTCACACTCTCACACACACTCACTCACACACATATACTCTCACACGCACACACACCCTCTCACACACTCACACACTCACACTCTCACACTCTCACATGCGCACTCTCTCACACTCACACACACTCACTCACACACATATACTCACACGCACACACACCCTCTCACACACTCACACACATACCCTCTCACACACTCACACTCTCACACTCTCACACACACTCACTCACACACATATACTCTCACATGCACACACACCCTCTCACACACTCACACTCTCGCACTCTTTCACTCTCACACACTCACACTCTCGCACTATCTCACACTCACACTCAGTAAACGTTTGTTCGCAAGCCTGCAGACATGAGCCAAACTGCTGGAGTTGGGGAAACTGAAGAAGGCGGTGAGAGTGTGTGACAGAGAGGGCAGCCAGCTTTGATCGGTCTTTTTGCATATATATAATCCATTGTACCTTTTCATATCTCTCATTTCCCTCTCCCCGACTCAGTATGAAGAAGGGTCTCGACCCGAAACGTCACCTATTCCTTTACTCCAGAGATGCTGCCTGTCCCGCTGAGTTACTCCAGCTTTTTGTATCTATCTTTGGTGTAAACCAGCATCTGCAGTTCCTTCCTACAGCAGAATATAGATCGTTTGCAGATATGAGCATGGGTTGGTCGGCCTGGGCAAGTTGGGCCGAGGGGCCTGTTTCCACGCTATATGATTCTATGACTATTCAATGCTTTGCTGAGGCAACATGAATTGTTGATGGAATCAACAGTGTGAGGTCTGGTCTGTGCGATGGACTGGGCCTCATCTAATACTCTCTACTATAACTTGTAGAGTTGTGGCTTTGTAAGATCAACTTGTTGCCTTTGAAGCTGAGACTATTAAGTGGATTAAGAGAGTGCAAAGCATCTCGGAGGGTCTCCCTGATCTCTGAATGTCGGCCATTCCTTCTCTCCAGAGATGC
Source organism: Rhinoraja longicauda (assembly GCF_053455715.1). Lineage (NCBI taxonomy): Eukaryota > Metazoa > Chordata > Chondrichthyes > Rajiformes > Arhynchobatidae > Rhinoraja > Rhinoraja longicauda. The sequence goes on along the minus strand of NC_135983.1, from coordinate 25,321,116 downwards.
TGCCTGTCCCGCTGAGTTACTTCAGCATTTTAGTGTCTATCTTCGAATACTGACCCGACCACTTCCCCCACGCCCGACAGTCCATGTAGATCTTTGTACCAAAGGTAGGCACAAAATGCTGGAGTAACTCAGCGGGTCAGGCAGCACCTCTGGAGAGAAGGAATGGGTGACGTTTCGGTTTGAGACCCTTCTTCAGACTGAGTTACTCCAGCATTTTGTGTCTACCTTCGATTTAGACCAGCATCTGCAGTTTTTTTCCTAGAGATCTTGTACCGTGTGTGTCTGCTCTGTGGAAGAGTGGTTTTTTTGTTTTTTTTTTGTTTAGTTTAGCTTGGAGATGCAACGCAGAAACAGGCCCTTCGGCCCAGCAGGCCCGTGTTGACCAGTGATCACCCCACACACTAGCACTATCCTACACGCACTGGGGACATGTTATGATTTTACCGAAGCCAATTCACTGACAAACCTGTTCGGCTTTGGAGTGTGGGAGTGTGTGGGGAGAACGTACAAACTCCGCACAGACAGCACCCGTAGTCAGGATCCAACCTGGGTCTGTGTAGGAAAGATTTGCAGATGCTGGTTTAAATCGAAGGTAGACACAAAATGCTGGAGTAACTCAGCGGGTCAGGCAGCATCTCGGGAGAGGAGTTTAGAAGGATGAGAGGGGATATTATAGAGATATATAAAGTTATAAAAAGGACTGGACAAGCTAGATGCAGGAAAAATGTTCCCAATGTTGGGCAAGTCCGGAACCAGGGGCCACAGTCGAAGAATAAAGGGGAGGCCATTTAAAACTGAGGTGAGAAAAAACTTTTTCACCCAGAGAAGGAATGGGTGACGTTTCAGGTCGAGTCTGAAGAGTCTCGACCCGAAACGTCGCCCATTCCTTCTCTCCCGAGATGCTGCCTGTCCCGCTGAGCTACTCCATTTTGTGTCTACCTCCGTCCCTGGGTCTCTCTGGCGCTGCGAGCCAGTGACTCCACCGCTGCTCCACCGTGCCGCACCAGTCCGTCAGCCGGACCGAGCCTCTCCTGTAGACGCCAAGATGCCTCAGCCTGCAGCTGCTCCTTGCAGCACATGAGACCCATGAGGGCATCCTCCAAGGCCAACTGGGCTCCATTGGCACCCATCCACCAGCCTTGCAGCAGCTGCTGGATCTTCACATCTCAGCAGCGCAAGTCAGAGACCACGACAAAACGAATTGAATTTTGTACGCAATATGCCATGTTTTCCTGTTTACGAATTTGATTTTGTCAACTTCGAGTCATGGTGTCTAACAGCGTGGAAACAGGCCCTTCGGCCCAACTTGCCCACACAGGCCAACATACCCCATCTACACTCGTCCCACCTGACTGCGTTTGGCCCAAAACCCTCCAATCCATGTGCCTGTCTAAATGTTTCTTAAACGTTGTGATAGTCCCTGCCTCAACTACCTCCTCCTGCAGCTCGTCCCATAAACCCATCACCCTTTGAGTGAAAAAGTTACCCCTTTAGGTTCCTATTAAATCTTCCCCCCCTCACCTTAAGCCTTAAACCTTAAACCTTAAACCTTAGACACTGGTGATGTTTTTTGGATTTACCTTGCGAGCAAGAAGATGGTAATGGTCAGTAAGCCCGTGAAGGTGAGGCTGTTGTCATGAGGTCATAAGTCATTGGAGTAGAATTAGGCCATTCGGCCCATCAAGTCCACTCCGCCAGTCAATCATGGCTGATCTATCTTTCCCTCCTAACTCCATTCTCCTGCCTTCTCCCAATAACCCCTGACACCCGTACTAATCAAAAATCTATCTATATCTGCCTTAAATGTATCCACTGACTTGGCCTCCATAGCCTTCTGTGGCAAAGAATTCCACAGATTCATCACGCTCTGACTAAAGAAATTCCTCCTCATCTCCTTCGTAAAAGAACGTCCTTTAATTCTGAGGCTGTGACCTCTAGTCCTAGACTCTCCCACTAGTGGAAACATCCTCTCCACATCCACTCTATCCAAGCCTTTCACTATTCTGTACGTTTAAATGAGGTCCCCCCTCATTCTTCTAATCTCCAGCGAGTACAGGCCCAGTGCCGACAAACGCTTATCACAGGTTAACCTACTCATTCCTGGATTCCTGTTAAATGAAGAACTAGATATATGGCTTTGCTGGTAGGTAAGGTTGGTCAAGAAGGCTTTCATCAGTCAGGGTATTGAGTATACTGTGGAAGTTGGAATGTGTACCAAGGAACTCCAGATGCTGGTTTAAACCGAAGATAGACACAAACAGCTGGACTAACTCAACGGCACAGGCAGCATCTTTGGAGAGAAGGAATGGGTGACGTTTCAGGTCGAGACCCTTCTTCAGACTGAATGTCATGGGAAAGGGAAACGAGAGATATGGAAGATGATTCAGAGAGATACTGAACAAATGAATGAAAGATATGCAAAAACGTTACGATGATAAAGGGAAAAGGCCATTGTTAGCTGTGTTGGGTGAAAATGAGAAGCTGGTGTGAGTCGGGTGGGGAGAGGGATAGAGAGAGAGAGGGAATGCCAGGGCTACTTGAAGTTTCCCCGGCAATCATTTTGTATTTCAAAGTTGTGTGATAAACATAAAGCAAATATTTTATTTTATTTTAGTTTAGTTCAGTTTAGAGATACAGTGTAGAAACAGGCCCTTCGGCCCACCGAGTCCGCGCAGACCAACGATCCCCGCACACTAGCACTGTCCTACACACACTAAGGACGATTTACATTTACACCAAGCCAATTAGCCTCCAAACCTGTACGTCCTTGGAGTGTGGGGGGAAACCAAAGATCTCGGAGAAAACCCAGGCAGGTCATGGGGAGAACGTACAAACTCCATACAGACAGCTGCCCGTGGTGGGGATCGAACCCGGGTCTCCGGCGCTGCAAGCGCTGTAAGGCAGCAACTCTACCGCTGCGCCACCGTGCCACCGTTAATTGGGCAAATGAGGGAATTGACAATAACAGCGCAGGAAGTCCTCTGTCTTCAGGCTTCTCGGTGTAGAAGCCTTCTGAAAATAACTACATTGCTTGGCAGACCCTCATTACATTTCCAAACGAGAATGCCAGTCATGAAGAAGTAGTATAATTACATGGAGTTTTGCATTATTTCACAACAGGAAGAATAATGTGGAAATAAATCAACAGATACAGGAGCCTGAGGCAGTTGTGGACTTCGAGAAGACCATACCCTTATCTCAACAATTACACAGTCAAGACCACTACTGGGTGGCACGGTGGCTCAGCGGCAGAGCTACTGCTTTACAGCGCCAGGGACCCGGGTTCGATCCCGACCACGGGCGCCGTCTGTACGGAGTTTGCACGTTCTCCCCGTGACTTGCGTGGGGTTTCTCCGAGATCTTCGGTTTCCTCCCGCACTCCAAAGACGCACAGGTTTGTAGGTTAATTGGCTTGGTATAATTGTATAAATTATCCCTGGTGTGTGTAGGATAGTGTTAGTGTGTGGGGATCGCCGGTTGGCAGAGAGTCGGTGGGCCAAACGGCTTGTTTCCACGCTGTATCTCGAAACTAAACTAAAATAAACTAAACTATACTGAACTGAATCCTCTTGTGTAAATGCTATTCACTACCAAACGCCACAGCGAGACTCCTGACGGGTACCCGTAAAAGGGACCACATCACCCCGATTCTGGCCTCTCTCCACTGGTTCCCAGTTAAGTACAGAATCAACTTCAAGCTCCACCTATTCACATACAAAGCCCTAAACGGGCTTGCCCCCCACATATCAAAAATCTTCTAACCCACCATTCTATCTCCAGGTGCCGCAGGTCGGCCGACTTGGGGCTACTCACTATCCCGCGGTCTAGGCTTAAGCTCAGGGGTGACCGCGCTTTTGCGGTTGCAGCTCCTAGACTGTGGAACAGCATCCCTCTCCCCATCAGAACTGCCCCCTCCATCGACTCCTTTTAGTCCTGGCTCAAAACTTATTTCTACTCCCTAGCGTTTGAGACCCTCTGAGTTGTGAACTGTTTATGTATGTGCTGTTATGTTTGTGTGCCATTGTATGTTCGTATTTAGTACCTGCACTGATGTACAGCACTTTGGTCAACGTGGGTTGTTTTTAAATGTGCTATACAAATAAAATTGACTTGACTTGACCCCTCTCCCAATGCCACCAAATAATCCCTTTGATTTCCCACTTTGATCTTCCCCTTTGCTCTATCTATTGGACTTGAGTTTGACTTGATCGTATTTATGTAGAGTACATTGGATTTGCAAAACGAAGCATTTTGCTGTACCTCAGTGTACAGTAAGTTATGGTGCTTTACAGTTCAGTACATATCACTGTACATGGACACTTAGATGCATATTGGATAAGCATCTCAGATACAGTACAAGTGTATAGCAGCAGTACACTGAGACAGTGTACAGAGCACCAGTTTGGCACCATTTCCCAGTTGTTGGAAGTAGGGTTGCCAACTATCTCACTCCCAAATATGGAACAAGATGACGCCACCGCCCCACGCCCCACGTGACCTCACCCAGCCAGCGGACACGTGCTCCCGCTCCACCAATGGCGGCCGCTCGGGCTGGGAGGCGAGTTGCTATGCAACCTCCGTTAGGCGGCGCCCAGGCCTACACTGTCTGGGACTACAGCGGCCCCGGGCTACAGTGTCTGGGCCTACAGTGTCCGGGCCTACAGTGTCCGGGCCTACAGTGTCTGGGCCTACAGTGTCTGGGCCTACAGTGTCTGGGCCTACAGCGTCCGGGCCTACAGTGTCCGGGTCTAATACGGGACAAGGGCGGTCCCGTACGGGACAAACCAATTTAGCCCAAAATACGGGATGTCCTGGCTAATACGGGACAGTTGGCGACCCTTGTTGGAAGTGCCAGGGATCTTGGCCTGACCATGAAGGTCTGTTGTCCTGGAGGTGTTGCAGGGTCGGCCTGGCCAAGCGTAGCCTTGGTGTCCTCCATCGCTGCTCCACGGCTGTAGGCCACGCCCGGTCCACGTGCACGGCCTCTTGGAGCGGCGCCCGGTCCAGCCGAGCCCCAGGCTGCTGCAGGGCCTCCAGCGGCCCACTTCCCCTTCCCACAACCCCTCTGGTCACTGCCCCCCCAGGTGGGTGAGAATATAAACCTACACCTACACTTTACCCACACTCTCCCATCTTCCACGGCCCCACCTTGCTCCCTTCTTTGCTCTGAGTTATTATAAGAACCATTATTCTAAAATAGGACAGAAGACGTCATTGCATTTGGTCCAGAACTCCCTCTGGTATCAGCGGAAGGCCAATTCAACAATGTGCAGGAAGGCACTGCAGGTGCTGGTTTAAACCGTGGACACGGAAAGTTGGAGTAACTCAGCGGGTCAGGCAGCATCTCTGGAGAGAAGGAATGGGTGACGTTTTGGGTCGAGACACTTCGTCAGACTAGGAGTCAGGGGTGGGGGAGATACAGAGATAAGGAAGTGTAAGGTGTGAGAACGAGACATCAAAGGGGGTGGGGATCAAGCAAAATGTAGAACAGATCATGGCGGCACGGTGGCGCAGAGGTAGAGTTGCAGCCTTACAGCGAATGCAGCGCCGGAGACTCAGGTTCGATCCTGACTACGGGCGCCGTCTGTACGGAGTTTGTACGTTCTCCCCGTGACCTGCGTGGGTTTTCTCCGAGATATTCGGTTTCCTCCCACACTCCAAAGACGTACAGGTATGTAGGTTAATTGGCTGGGCAAATGCAAAAATTGCCCCTAGTGGGTGTAGGATAGTGTTAGTGTGCGGGGATCACTGGGTGGCGCGGACCCGGTGGGCCGAAGGGCCTGTTTCTGCGCTGTATCTCTAAAAAAAAGAAAAAATCATTGTTGGCTGGGACAGATAGGTCACTGTGGGAATGGCAGGGGGAGTGAAAGTGTTGAGCAACCAGGAGATCAGGTGGGTTTAGGTGGACTGAGCGGAGGTGTTCAGCGAAACGATCGCCGAGCCTGCGCTTGGTCTCGCCGATGTACAGGAGTCCACACCTGGAACAGCGGATACAGTAGATGAGGTTGGAGGAGGTGCAAGCGAACCTCTGCCTCACCTGAAAAGACTGTCGGGGTTCCAGGATGGAGTCGAGGGAGGAGGTCGTTGGATGGAGTCGAGGGGCGGGAGGACAACAATGTATTATTGTGGTAAAGCTGCTGCTTCTACCTTTTATCTTCAGTCTGAAGAAAGGTCTCGACCTGAAACGTCACCCATTCCTTCTCTCCCGAGATGCTGCCTGACCTGCTGAGTTACTCCAGCATTTTGTGAATAAATACCTTCGATTTGTACCAGCATCTGCAGTTATCTTCTTATGCTTCTACCTTCAGCGCTCCCTTCCAGTCTCTGGGTATGTTCTCTTTATTTCTACTCCATCTGTGAGAGTTATTTGTTTCCATTATCATAATCAACATTTAGTTACCAGGGAACACGAGTCGAATTTGCATCTTAAAGGAAACCTTGAATGAAAGGATTTAATGTTGTTTGTCAAAGGCAGCAATTTTTAGTCTTGTGCACGGAATGCAGAAAGAAAACGTTTAATTAGCACTAAGCAGTTGGCGTATGGTAACTTTAAAACTGAAGATAGACACAAAAAGCTGAAGTAACTCAGCGGGTCAGATAGCATCTCTGGGGAGAAGGAATAGGTTTTGAAGAAGGGTCTCGACCCGAAACGTCATCTATTTCTTTTTTCCAGAGATGCTGCCCAATCTTTTGTGTCGATCTACGATACGATGCAATACGATGCGATAGAACTTTATTTAAACGCAGGAGGGAAATTGATCTGCCAGCGGTCGTAGAACACAAGATACATGAAACATGAAATTAAGGTGACGAATGGAAAGGATTGGGGATGTGCGAAGATCGGGGTGGGGTGGGGGGGGGGGAAGGTGGGGGGGGTATTCAGTCTACCCCATGACAGAAGGGGGAGGGGTTGTACAGTTTGATAGCCACAGGAAAGAAGGATCTCCTATGATGTTCTGTTCTGCATCTTGGTAGGACCAGTCCGTTGCTGAAGGTGCTCCTCAACAATGATACTAGAGGAGCAAGATAGACCACTCGACCCTAAAAACCGTAGTACGTCACGGCGCCATTTTAGTAGGCAGAAACTTGCAGAAACATTTTAAGAGAAAAATAACAAAAATCTGTGAATACACTGGAATTTAGAAGGATGAGAGGAGATCTTATCGAAACGTATAAGGTTATTAAGGGGTTGGACACATTAGAGGCAGGAAACATGTTCCCAATGTTGGGGGAGTCCAGAACAAGGGGCCACAGTTTAAGAATAAGGGGCAGGCCATTTAGAACTGAGATGAGGAAAAACTTTTTCAGTCAGAGAGTTGTGAATCTGTGGAATTCTCTGCCTCAGAAGGCAGTGGAGGCCAATTCTCTGAATGCATTCAAGAGAGAGCTAGATAGAGCTCTTAAGGATAGCGGAGTCAGGGGGTATGGGGAGAAGGCAGGAACGGGGTACTGATTGAGAATGATCAGCCATGATCACATTGAATGGTGGTGCTGGCTCGAAGGGCCGAATGGCCTCCTCCTGCACCTATTGCCTATTGTCTATTGTCTATGAGATATATTCTGCATTTTAATGGTATCGTCACACATACTGTTCCCCCAAAACACTGATTACACTGCGAGAGGCAGAGCGAACGGCGGGTTTTGCTTACTAAAATGGCGGACATTACGCTCCTTTGCGTACTACACTTCAGTGTAGGCGATTTCAAAGGAGTGGTCCATCTTGCTCCTCTAGTATCTTTGCTCCTCAGGTTGACCAGTGTGTCATCTTCGGTTCAAACCAGCATCTGCAGTTCTTCCTAGGCACTACCTACTTTTTTAATTGTTCTCCACGGGTCTACTTCCTATTAGGTCTAGACTTCCAATTTTGGCTGCATAGTTTGTTGTGTTTCTCATCAGAAAAATAAGGCAACAACAGAGAAAGTAGACAACAGAGAACTGGCCATCATGGTTTGATAAAAGGATAGCTGATGGCATTTGTCAGTACCAGCTCACGGATAATAGCCACTTAGGTGACAACAATGTTAATGCATTTCAATGATTTGTACTTTAACATTCCTTGATTTTCTTCGGCCTCCGGGCTTGTCGATCTCTATCCTCCATTTCTAGTTCCGTTTCCATTTAAATTCTGATGAAATACGGAGCCAGTGAACAATGTGGCAGCTCTTTCTTAGGCCCCCCTCAGTCATAGACAATAGACAATAGACAATAGGTGCAGGAGGAGGCTGTTCGGCCCTTCGAGCCGATACCGCCATTCAATGTGATCATGGCTGATCATTCTCAATCAGTACCCCGTTCCTGCCTTCTTGAGGCAGAGAATTCCACAGATTCACAACTCTCTGACTGAATTTGTTATTCCTCATCTCAGTTCTAAATGGCCTACCCCTTATTCTTAAACTGTGGCCCCTTGTTCTGGACTCCCCCAACATTGGAAACATGTTTCCTGCCCCTAACGTGTCCAACCCCTTAATAATCTTGTACGTTTCGATAAGATCTCCTCTCATCCTTCTAAATTCCAGTGTATACAAGCCTAGTCTTTCAACATACGACAGTCCCGCCATTCCGGGCATTAACCTAGTAAACCTACGCTGCACGCTCTCAATAGCAAGAATATCCTTCCTCAAATTTGGAGACCAAAACTGCACACAGTACTCCAGGTGCGGTCTCACTAGGGCCCTGTACAACGGCAGAAGGACCTCTTTGCTCCTATACTCAACTCCTCTTGTTATGAATGCCAACATTCCATTGGCTTTCTTCGCTGTGATGTAGTTGTATAGTCGTTTATTTAGTATATTTGTTTGACCTGCATTATAGTGGTGTTTTTTTTTTGGATTTATTCCGTGCTGGACGTATTATTGTAAATAGTTGATTAAATTATATTTGGTCAAATAAAAAAGAAGTAATATTGAGTGGCTTCACTCGGGTGTCTAGGAAGGAACTGCAGGTGCTGGTTTACACCGAAGATGGGCACAAAGTGCTGGAGTAACTCAGCGGGACAGGCAGCATCTCCGGGTGGAAGGAATGGGTGACGTTCCGGGTCTGAAACATAGAAACATAGTAATAGGTGCAGGAGTAGGCCATTCGGCCCTTCGAGCCTGCACCGCCATTCAATATGATCATGGTTGATCATCCAACTCAGTATCCCGTACCTGCCTTCTCTCCATACCCCCTGATCCCTTTAGCTACAAGGGCCACATCTAACTCCCTCTTAAATATAGCCAATGAACTGGCCTCAACTACCTTCTGTGGCAGAGAATTCCACGGACTCACCACTCTCTGTGTGAAGAAATGTTTTCTCATCTCGGTCCTAAAAGACTTCCCCCTTATCCTTAAGCTGTGACCCCTGGTTCTGGACTTCCCCAACATTGGGAACAATCTTCCCGCATCTAGCCTCTCCAACCCCTTAAGAATTTTATATGTTTCAAGGTCTCGACCCGAAACGTCACCCATTCCGTCTCTCTAGAGATGCTGCCTGTCCCACTGAGTTACTCCAGCATTTTGTGTCTAGGTCTAACTTTCTGAATGGGATGATTGGGTTAACCTACAAAGGTTGATGACTCTGAGCCTGCGCTCGCTGGAGTTTAGAAGGACGAAGGGTGGGGGAGTCTCATTGAAACTTACCGGTTGACGAAAGGCCTGGATAGAGTGGATGTGGAGAAGATGTTTACGGTATTTGGAGAGTTCTAGAACCAGAGGGCACAGCCTCTGAAAAAAAAGGACATGTTTTTAAAAAGGAGATAAAGAGGAACTTTAGCCAAAGGTTGATGAATCTGTAGAATCCATGGCCACAGAAGAAGAAAAAATGACAAATCTAACTTTTGATTTCCTATTGAAACAGTTTTTATGACTGAAACAACATTGTGACCATTTTGCTGACGTATATAGAGTGGGGCGGCACGGTGGCGCAGTGGTGGAGTTTCACCAGGGACCCGGGTTCGATCCCGACTACGGGCGCTGTCTGTACGGAGTTTGTACGTTCTCCCCGTGACCTGCGTGGGCTTTCTCCGGGAGCACCGGTTTCCTCCCGCACTCCAAAGACGTACAGGTTTGTAGGTTAATCGGCTTGGTAAAATTGTAAATTGTCCCTAGTGTGTGTGTAGGATAGTGTTAGTGTGCGGGGATCGCTGGTCGGCGCGGACTCGGTGGGCCGAAGGGCCTGTTTTCACTCTGAATCTCTAAACCAAATAGAACATACACCGGTCAGCCATAACATTATGACTGGATGAGCCAAAACATTATGACTGGATGAGCCAAAACATTATGGCCACCTGCCTAATATGCTGTTGGTCCTCCATGTGCAGCCCCATACGCAGCAGGGTGCGATGCACTGTGTATTGTGATACATTCCTCCCATGACCACCATTAACATTTTCTGTGACTTATGCCTCAGTCGACCTTCTGTCGGTTCGAACCAGACGGGATAGCCTTTGTTGCCCTCGCGCATCGATGAGCCTTGGGCGCCCAACACCCTTCTTCTTGGTTCTTGGTTCTTGATCCACCAAAATATTCCAAATGGGATTTAAACTGGAGGTGGCGGGGTGTGGACTCAAGCAAGAAGGGCTTCTTGGAGAAGGCTTTCGAAGAAGGGCTTGGAGAAGGCTTTCTTGGAGAAGGGCTTGGAGAAGGGTTTCTTGGAGAAGGCTTTCTTGGAGAAGGGCTCGGAGAAGGGCTTCTTGGAGAAGGGCTTCTTGGAGAAGGCTTTCTTGGAGAAGGGCTCGGAGAAGGGCTTGGAGAAGGGCTTGGAGAAGGGCTTGGAGAAGGGCTTGGAGAAGGGCTTCTTGGAGAAGGCTTTCTTGGAGAAGGGCTTGGAGAAGGGCTTCTTGGAGAAGGCTTTCGAAGAAGGGCTTGGAGAAGGGCTTCTTGGAGAAGGCTTTCTTGGAGAAGGGCTTGGAGAAGGGCTTCTTGGAGAAGGGCTTCTTGGAGAAGGCTTTCGAAGAAGGGCTTCTTCAGACCTCCAAAGGTGCTTGAACTCATAAATGTTTTCCTTCAGAGTTAACAGAATCACAATAGACTGTCGGAGAAACAATGGAGAGTTATTGGCAGCCCCACACGAAACAACAATCTCAGGCTAGGAAGAGACATCCCATAATTGCATTTGTCCCACGCCGCTCACAAGTTCTGAAAAATGGATAGTCCACATTGACATTCATTGGGTGACAAGAAAGAGCTGGATTTGCTCTGCTGAAGCAAATTAATTTTATTGCAACCGTTTAATGCTCGTAATTCATATCAAAATGATCCTGTTAATGGCTTGATTTACAGTCCAGTCATGTCTTTCAACCTTGGAGGCCCAGAAAGATCAATAAAAATGTGGATTATCATCCCTACAGGTAATAAAATGTTTATAGAGGTTTCACAAATGTAATGATTTTTTTATATTCCTTCATTTTATTTTGTGTCTTTTTTCTTGCTCTCTTAATCTTCTAACTTTTTTACTCCCCCGTCCAAATCACTTTGGACCTTATTTTGACTCGAAAATCATCCTCTTTCTCTCCCATTATTTACTTTGGTTCTTTCTATGTCTGTAAGACGAATGGAATGTGTAATTGTTAAACCGAAGATAGACACAAAAAGACGGAGTCTCGTAGCCTGATGCGACAGTCTCTCTGAAGAGGGGTCTCGACCCGAAATGGCACCTATTCCTTTTTTGCCATAGATGCCGTATGACCCGCTGAGTTACTCCAACTTTTTGTGTCTACCATTGATGGTCAAATTGGTTTTATTTGAGGAACCCAATGTTCATAAACTGGATTAACACGTATCAAGCGTAAGGTTATATTTAAGTCGTTAAAGATCCATTTCCATCTGCTTAAAATCACGGAACAGACTGGAATAGATCAGGTAGACTTAAGGGCCTGTCCCATGTAGGCGATTTTAAGGCGACTGCCAGCGACTAGGCTGTCGCCGAACGTTTGCCGGGGTGTCGCGGGCGTGATCGTGAGGAGTCTCCAACGAATCGTAGAGGATCTCGGCGCGTCGCGGAAAGATCTGACAAAACATTATTCGTCATTGTTTTTTTGAGGAAATTTAATCAGCGTTATTGTACACGCAAATTTGCAGACAATCCCTGTACCGCGATATCTAAAAATACAACGATTCACGCATTGAAGACCCGTTCACCAAATAAACACGCCAGAGTGAGAGGATAGACGCAAAATGCCGGAGTAACTCAGCGGGACAGGCAGCGTCTTCGGAGAGAAGGAATGGCCGATGTTTCGGGTCGAGACCCTCCTTCAGACTGAAAGTCAGGGGAGAGGGATTCTGGAGATATGGAAGGGTAGGATGTGCAAGAAAAATCGGCAGATGAAAGCAGATGGTGATGGGGAAATGGAAAATGGAGAATTAGCATGCAGGTACAGCAGGCAGTGAAGAAAGCTAATGGAATGTTGGCCTTCAAAAGGATTTCAGTATAGGAGTAAAGAGGTTCTTCTGCAGTTGTATAGGGCCCTGGTAAGACCATATCTGGAGTATTGTGTAGAGTTTTGGTCTCCTAATTTGAGGAAGGACATCTTTGTAATTGAGGAAGTGCGGCGTAGGTTCACGAGATTGATCCCTGGGATGGCGGGACTGTCATATGAGGAAAGATTGAAAAGACTGGGCTTGTATTCACTGGAGTTTAGAAGGATGAGAGGGGATCTTATAGAGACATATAAAATTATAAAAGGACTGGACAAGCTAGATCAGGAAAAATGTTCCCAATGTTGGGGGAATCCAGAACCAGGGGCCACACAGTCTTAGAATAAAGGGGAGGCTATTTAAAACTGAGGTGAGAAGGAACTTTTTCACCCAGAGAGTTGTGAATTTGTGAAATTCTCTGCCACAGAAGGCAGTGGAGGCCAAGTCACTGGAAGAATTTAAGAGAGAGTTAGATAGAGCTCTAGGGGCTAGTGGAATGAATGGATATGGGGAGAAGGCAGGCACGGGTTACTGATTGTGGATGATTAGTCATGATCACAATGTATGGCGGTGCTGGCTCGAAGGGCCGAATGGCCTCCTCCTGCACCTATTTTCTATCTTTCTATGTTTCTATCACAGAGAGGGAGCAGTGAGAGCGGATTCTCGTTGGAAAGAGGAGGAGAACTTCTTCAAAGTAAGCATACCTTGAGGAGGTCTCGCGGTGCTGGACTAAACTGGTTTCAGCACATTTGAAGTACTTTGGAAGCCCCACACTCAGTTCTGAAATTGCCCAGTCAGGTCTCTGAAAGTCACAAATGTTCTTTGTGAAACAGCAGGAAAAGAAAAAAAACCCCAGCACAATTGTCTTGGAAATGAACCAAGGCAGTTTCAGAATGCCCAGAGGTTGCAGTTTGGGTTAGAAACTTACAAAATTCTTAAGGGGTTGGACAGGCTAGATGCAGGAAGATTGTTCCCGATGTTGGGGAAGTCCAGAACAAGGGGGTCACAGTTTAAGGATAAGGGGGAAGTCTTTTAGGACCGAGATGAGAAAGTTTTTTTTCACACAGAGAGTGGTGAATCTGTGGAATCCTCTGCCACAGAGGGTAGTTGAGGCCAGTTCATTGGCTATATTTAAGAGGGAGTTAGATGTGGCCCTTGTGGCTAAAGGGATCAGGGGGTATGGAGAGAAGGCAGGTACGGGATACTGAGTTGAATGATCAGCCATGATCATATTGAATGGCGGTGCAGGCTTGAAGGGCCGAATGGCCTACTCCTGTTCCTATTTTTTATGTTTCTATGATTAGTTTAGTTTGAGTTTGGGTTTAGTTTATTGCCACCTGTACCGAGGTACCCTGAAACGCTTTTGATGCATGCTACCCACCAGTCAGCGGAGGTTTAGTTTAGATATCCAGCATGCAAACGTCTCGACCCGAAACATCACCCATTCCTTCTCTCCCGAGATGCTGCCCGACCTGCTGAGTTACTCCAGCATTTTGTGAATAATGCAAACAGGCCCTTTGGCCCACCGAGTCCGCGCCGACCGGCGATCACCCTGTACACCAGTTCCATCCTGCACACGAGGGACAATTTTAATTCACCGGCGCGCTTGGACGTCTTTGGAGGAAGCCGGAGCACCCGGAGGAAGCCCACGCGGTCACTGGGAGAACGTGCGGACTCCGCACAGACGGCAACCTGACAGCAGTCGGGATCGAACCCGGGTCTCTGCCGCTGTAAAGCAGCAACTGTAGCGCTGCGCCACTGAAGGGCCCCAATAGTTCTGAGCTGCAGTTTGGAAAGAAGGTTGGAAATGAATGCTGCATGAATGCTGACTTCACTGCACCAAGAAAACATGCGAAGGACATACAATCTCAGAACATTGAATAGTACAGCATAGGAACATGGAAAATAGATGCAGGAGGAGGCCATTTGGCTCTTCGAGCCAGCACCGCCATTCATGGTGATCACGGCTGACCATTCACAATCAGTAACCCGTGCCTGCCTTCTCCCCATATCCCTTGAATCCGCTAGCTCCTAGAGCTCTGTCTAACTCTCTTTATTCTGAATTGTTAACTGTACGTTTGTGTTGTCATTTGTGAGCGGAGCACCAAGGCACATTCCTTGTATGTGCACATACTTGGCCAATGAACTTATTCATTCATTCATTCATTCATTCATTCATTCATTCATTCATTCATTCATTCATCATTTAAATTCATCCAGTGATTTGGCCTCCATTGCCCTCTGTGGCAGAGAATTCCACAAATTCACAACTCTCCGGGTGAAAAAAGTTTTTTCTCATCTCAGTTTTTCTCAGTTTTAAATGGGCTGATCAGGCCCTTCGACCCACAATATTCATGCTGGACATGATGTCAGGTGAACTAAGCTCCTCCACCTACTCTATGATATTGGTATGGATAATGCATGGAAGTGCCCAGCCCAATTCTGCAGTGGGTGCAACTTTACTTGGAAGTGATCGTGGATGGGTGTCGCAGCTGGTAGAGTTGCCGCCTTACAGCGCCAGAAACCCGGGTTTGATCCTGACTGTGGGTGCTGTTGTATGCAGTTTGTATGTTCTCCCGTGACCTGCGTGGGTTTTCTCCGGTGCTCCGGTTTCCTCCTGCATTCCAAAGACGTCCAGGTTTGTAGGCTAATTGGCTTTGGTAAACATTGTAAATTGTCCCTAGTGTGTGTGTAGGATGGTGTTAATGTGCGGGGATTGCTGGTCGGCATGGACTCAGTGGGCCGAAGGGCCTGTTTCCACGCTGTATCTCGAAACTAAGCCATAGCGGTTTTTGCATGAATATTGCCCAAAACCTGTGATTAGCGATTATTGCACTTTATCATCCAATTTTTCTATTCAATTAATTTAAAGCATTTTTTTCTAGATCTTTTAAAAACCTCGCTGTGCACTAAATTAAGAATGCTTTATAATAACATCATAGCGTTTTGCAATGAAGATTGACTGGCTTCACAGTAACGTTGCCACTTCCAAATATAGAACAATGTCCAATTGGCCTGGTTACCTCATGCCAACTGAAGAAAACACATTGAAATATAAAAAGAAATGCAGTGGGAGTGAGTTGTGAATGCAGAAAAAAATATTCAATCAGCTTCCATAATTACATAGTGTTGACCACATACAAAATAGTAAATGTTGGGTATAGATTCAACAAGTTATTCAGTTTCTACATAAAGAAGGTGGTTCAAATCTTGAATGCATTTCACCGAACGTAATCTAGTTCTTCCAATGTTCTCCTCAAAGATTGAGACTATTTGTCCTGCTGTGAACCTACAACTTCCTCTGATTTTACTTCGGAATTGCAATTTTTATTTCAATGCTCGCAAAATGAGGTTGATTTTTATTTTTGTCGCAAATTTAGATCGGTTTGGATTCGAGATACAGCGCGGAAACAGGCCCTTCGGCCCACCGAGCCCGCACCCACCAGCGATCCCCGCACTCTAACACTATCCCACACATGCCAGGGACAATTTACACTTACACCAAGCCAATTAACCTACAAACCTGTTCGATTTTGGAGTGTGGGAGGAAACTGAAGATTTCGGAGAAATCCTACGCAAGTCACGGGGGAGAACGTACAACCTCAGGATCGACCCCGGGTCTCCGGCGCTGTAAAGCAGCAACTCTACCGCTGCGCCACCATGCCACCCCAAAATCTTCAACAAAAATATTGGTTCCTTCAAAAAATCTACGAAAATAGACCCTCGGACTATTTTTGATTGGAATTTACTGTATCGTGCACTAAACGTTATTCACATTATTCCCCTTTATCACGTATCTATACACTGTGGACGGCTCAATTGTAATCCTGTATTGTCTTTCCGCTGACTAGTTAGCACGCAACAAAAGCTTTTCACTGTACCTCGGTACACGTGACAATAAACTAAACTCAACTTATTGATGTCATGCCAGGATTTACACTCTGCCAGAATTCCAATTCACTGCCCGCTAGATCCTTCTTAGTGTTTGTATGGTCACAAGCGATAGGAGCAAGATTAGGCCATTCGGCCCATCAAGTCTACTCCGTCATTCAATCGCGGCTGATCTATCTTTCCCTCTCAACCCCATTCTCCTGCCTTCTCCCCATAACCTCTGACACGGTAGCGCAGCGGTAGAGTTGCTGCTTTACAGCGAATGCAGCGCCGGAGACTCAGGTTCGATCCTGACTACGGGTGCTGCACTGTAAGGAGTTTGTACGTTCTCCCCGTGACCTGCGTGGGTTTTCTCCGAGATCTTCGGTTTCCTCCCACACTCCAAAGACGTACAGGTATGTAGGTTAATTGGCTGGGTAAATGTAAAAAAATTGTCCCTAGTGGGTGTAGGATAGTGTTAATGTACGGGGATCACTGGGCGGCACGGACTTGGAGGGCCGAAAAGGCCTGTTTCCGGCTGTATATATATGATATGATATGATAATCTATCTATCTCTGCCTTTAATATATCCATTGACTTGGCCTCCGCAACTTTTTGTGGCAATCTCTGTGGTCTATCTCAGTTCTACACCGATCTTCGGACCAGACGGGATAGCCTTCGTTGCCCTCGCGCATCGATGAGCCTTGGGCGCCCAACACCCTGTCTGTCGCCGGTTTGTGGTTTGTCCCTCCTCGGACCACTGTCGGTCGGTACTCACCACTGCTGACCGGGAGCACCCCACAAGCCTTGCCGTTTCAGAGATGCTCTGACCCAGTCGTCTGGCCATAACAATTTGGCCCTTGTCAAATTAGCTCAGGTCTTTACTCCTGCCCATTTCTCCTGCATCCAACACATCGACTTCAAGAACTGACTGTTCACTTGCTGCCTAATATATTCCACCCCTTGACAGGTGCCATTGTAACAAGATAATCAATGTTATTCACTTCGCCTGTCAGTGGTCATAATGTTTTGGCTGATGCAACACTGTGCCTGTGTTTACCTGAGTCCTGTGTGGTGACGAACTTGATTTAATGAATAGAGTCCCAGTTAGAGTTTCAGTAATTAGTCTCACAGTTTCATTCCGCAGTGCATGTCAATTTGTAACTTAAAATAGAAAAAAATAATAATCACCGGAGCTACAAAAGTTAATTATCATTTCAACGCCTGGAAATGCATTTAAAAATGAGTTTACTTTATTGTCACGTGTACCGAGGTACGGAGAAAAGCCTTTTGATGCGTGCTAACCAGTCAGCGGAAACATAGAAACATAGAAAATAGGTGCAGTAGTAGGCCATTCGGCCCTTCGAGCCTGCACCGCCATTCAATATGATCATGGCTGATCATTCAGCTCAGTAGCCTGTACCTGCCTTCTCTCCATACCCCCTGATCCCTTTAGCAAAAAGGGCCACATCTAACTCCCTCTTAAATATAGCCAATGAACTGGCCTCAACTACCTTCTGTGGCAGAGAATTCCACAGACTCACCACTCTCTGTGTGAAGAAATGTTTTCTCATCTCGGTCCTAAAAGACTTCCCCCTTATCCTTAAGCTGTGACCCCTGGTTCTGGACTCCCCCAACATCGGGAACAATCTTCCCGCATCTAGCCTCTCCAACCCCTTAAGAATTTTATGTTTCTATAAGATCCCCCATCAGTCTTCTAAATTCCAGCGAGTACAAGCCCAGTCTATCTAGCCTTTCCTCATATGTAAGTACCGCTATCCCAGGGATCAATCTGGTGAACCTTCTCTGTACTCCCTCCAAGGCAAGAACGTCTTTCCTCAGGTTAGGAGATCAAAACTGCACACAGTACTCCAGGTGCGGTCTCACCAAGGCCCTGTACAACTGCAGCAGAACCTCCCTGCTCCGAAACTCAAATCCTCTTGCTATGAATGCCAACATACCATTCGCTTTCTTCACTGCCTGCTGCAGAAAGACAACACATGATTACAATGTACAGATACACGATAAAGGGGAATAATGTGAATAACGTTTAGATAACGTACAGTAAAAGTCCAATAAAAAATAGTCTATTTTCGAAGAATGTTTGAAGGAGCCAATGTTTTTTTTAAGATTTTGGGGTGATACGATGGCACAGAGTTAGAGTTGCATGATAATGATAATAGGAATAATGTTGTTTAGTGCACAATAAGAATCAGAGATATAGACACATGGGACTGCAGATGCTGGAAAGCACATTGCATTGAACACAAAGTGCTGGAGTAACTCAACGGGTCAGGCAGCATCTCTGGCGGGCGTGGATAGGCGGCATTTCAGGTTGGGACCCATCTTCAGATTGGGTTTGTGTGTGCCTGGGTTTGTACGATTTGTCCCATTCACTCTGACCTGAGAGAACCTCGAGCTCTTTCGAACTTCATTTCTGCAATGTGGAATCAGGCTTTACTGTGACACAAAATGCTGCAGTAACTCAGCGGGGGTAAACAAGGATGTTGGAGATAATGAGGATGCTGCCAGGACTCAAGGGTGTGAGCTATGGGGGAGAGGTTGAGCAGGCTGGGACTCTATTCATTGGAGAGCAGGAGGATGAGGGGCGATCTTACAGAGGTGTATAAGATCATGAGAGGAATAGATCGGGTAGATGCACAGAGTCTCTTGGCCAGAGTAGGGGAATCGAGGACCAGGGGAAAAAAGGTGAAGGGGAAAAAATGTGATAGGGATCTGAGGGGTATCTTTTTCACACAAATATGTGAAAAAATGTGCTCCGGTGATTATTATTTTTTTCTATTTTAAGTTACAAATTGACAAATTGAGGTGTGTGTATGGAACGAGCTGCCGGAGGAGGTTGTTGAGGCTGGGACTATCCCAACATTTAACGAACATTTAAACGGGTGCATGGAATTGGACTGGTTTGGAGGGATATGGGCCAAACACGGGCAGGTGGGACTAGTGTGGCTGGGACATGTTGGCCGGTGTGGGCAAGTTGGCCCAAAGGGCCTGTTTCCACACTTTGTTACTCTAGGACTCTAAAAGGAATAGGGTGACGTTTCGGATAGAGACTCTTCTTCAGACTGAGGGTCAGGGGAGGGAGAAAACTAGAGATATGAAGAGGTTATGGAATGAATCAAAGCCAGCACCAACGACCAAGGTAAGGTGGAACCCACAATGGTCCAATGTTGGCTGTGGAAGAGATGATAACGAAGGGATGTGAACAGTGAGGATAGCAGGATGGCCGGGATGGGGGAGGGATAGGGAGAGAGGGAATGCAGGGGTTACTTGACGTTAGAGAAATCAATATTGTCTTGTAAACTGCCCCACCCGACATAAACATAGCACAGGAACAGGCCATTCGGCCCACAGTGAGCATTATGTCAAGATAAAACTAATGTCATCTGTCTACACATAATCAATATCCTGCCATTCCCTGCATATCCCTGTCCAGATCTAAAAGCCTCTTAAAATGATACTGTTGTGTCTGCCTCCAACCCTAGCCAGAGCTGTTAGAATGGAGATGAGGAGGAATTTCTTTAGCCCAGAGGGTGGCGAATCTGTGGGATTCATATGTGCAGGAAGGAACTGCAGATGCTGGTTTAAACTGAAGATGGACACATAACCAGCTGGAGTAACTCAGCGGGACGGGCAGCAACTCTGGAGAGAAGGAATGGGTGATGCTTTGGGTCGAGACCCTCACTCAGACTGAACTATCTTCGGTGGGATTCATATCGCACACAGCTGAGGAGGCCAAGGTATTGAATATTTTTTAAAACAGAGGTTGACAGGTCCCTTGACTAGTAAGGGTGTCAAAGGTTAAGGGAGAAGGCAGGAAAATGGGGAAAATAGAAACAGCCATGATTGAACGGCAGAATGGACCAAATGGCTTAATTCTGGTCCTGCCACAGAAGGTAGTTGAGGCCAGTTCATTGGCTATATTTAAGAGGGAGTTAGATGTGGCCCCTTGTGGCTAAAGGGATCAGGGGGTATGGAGAGAAGGCAGGTACGGGATACTGAGTTGGGATGATCAGCCATGATCATATTGAATGGCGGTGCAGGCTCGAAGGGCCGAATGGCCTACTCCTGCACCTATTTTCTAGTGTTTCAATATTTCTACGTTCTATTAATTCTGCTCTAATTCTGTGTCTTATAGACTTATGTTTCCAGGTAATCACCACTCTTTATGCAAAATAAAATGCCTCCCACATCTCCTTTAAACTTTGCCCTCTCTCACCTTAATGTTATCCAAGATAGACACAAAAAGCTGGAGTAACTCAGCGGGTCAAGCAGCATCTCTGGAAAGAAGAGGAATGGGCGACGTTTTGGGTCGAGACCCTTCTACAGAAGTTATACCCTCCAGTTATGCACTCTTATAGAAACAGGGAAACATAGAAAATAGGTGCAGGAGCAGGCCATTCGGCCCTTCCAGCCAAGCACGCCATTCAATATGATCATGGCTGATCATCCAAAATCAGTTCCCCGTTCCTGCTTTTTTCACCATATCCCTTGATTCCTTTAGCCCTGAGAGCTGTATCTAACTCTCTCTTGAAACATCCAGTGAATTGACCTCCACTGCCTTCTGTGGCGGAGAATTCCACAGATTCACAACTCTCTGGGTGAAAAGGGGTTTTCCTCATCTCAGTCCTAAACTGGCCTCACCCCTTATTCTTAAACTGTGGCCCCTGGTTCTCTAGTCTTTGAAAATCATTTCTACTCTTGGGAGGGGGGGGAATAATTGGGGGGGGGGGGGATAACTGGGGGGGGGGGGGGATATAATTCTCAGAATCGTTGTCCCTTTGGCCTACATGATTTATCTCCGCATCAACATTCTGCTTCTCAAAGCACCCGTGAAATCAGAGGAGAGTCTTTCAGCCAGACTGCAAGTGTGTCACCATTCAAGTAGACTGCAGCGGACCACATCGTTCGGTGCAGCACACTTTCTAAATGCCAAACTGAAGTAAGGTTACTCGACAGGGATTTATTTCGGTATGGATTTTAACAAAGAACGATGGGATGACAAATCTCAACCTCTCTTTCTCAGTTTCACAGAGGCGTCCTTGACAGATCAGAGACACGATCAGACCAGGAATTCCTGACCAGTTCTCGGTTGCTGCCTCTCTCTCTCTCTCCATCCTCTCTCCCTGTCTCTCTCTCTCTCCCTCTCTCTCTCTCTCTCTGTCTCTCTGCTCTTTCTCTGTGTGTCTCTCTCCCCCCCCCTCTCTCTCTATCTCTCTCTCTCCCTCTCTCTCTCTCCCCTCTCTCTCTCCCTCCTCCTCTCTCTCTCTCCCCCCCCCCATCCCCCCCCCCCTCCCCTCTCTCTTTCCCTCTCTCTCCCTCCCCCTCTCTCCCCTCTCTCTGTCCCCCTCTCTCTCTCTCCCTTTATTAAGGCTT